>NC_136521.1:49536430-49591430 GCF_053919585.1 Euprymna scolopes
TCTCCTATAACTAAATTATACTATATATCTTACAACTAAATTATACTATATCTCCTACAACTAAATTATACTAATCTCTTACAACTAAATTATACTATATCTCCTACAACTAAATTATACTATTATCTCCTATAACTAGATTATACTAAATATCTTACAACTAAATTATACTATATCTCCTACAACTAAATTATACTATATCTCTTACAACTACATTATACAATATCTCTTACAACTAAATTATACTATATCTCCTACAACTAAATTATACTATCTCTTACAACTAAATTATACTATATCTCCTACAACTAAATTATACTATATCTCCTATAACTAGATTATACTATATATCTTACAACTAAATTATACTATATCTCCTACAACTAAATTATACATATATCTCTTACAACTACATTATACTATATATCTTACAACTAAATTATACTATATCTCCTATAACTAAATTATACTATATATCTTACAACTAAATTATACTATATCTCCTACAACTAAATTATACTATATCTCTTACAACTAAATTATACTATATCTCTACAACTAAATTATACTATATCTCCTACAACTAGATTATACTATATATCTCTTACAACTACATTATACTATATATCTTACAACTAAATTATACTATATCTCCTACAACTAAATTATACTATATCTCTTACAACTGAATTATACTATATCTCCTACAACTAAATTATACTATATCTCCTCCAACTAAATTATACTATATCTCTTACAACTAAATTATACTATATATCCTACAACTACATTATACTATATATCTTACAACTTAAATTATACTATATATCCTACAACTAAATTATACTATATCTCTTACAACTAAATTATACTATATATCTTACAACTGAAATATACTATATATCCTACAACTAAATTATACTATATATCTACAACTAAATTATACTATATATTCTTACAACTAAATTATACTATATATCTTACAACTAAATTATACTATATATCTTACAACTAAATTATACTATATATCCTACAACTAAATTATACTATATATCTTACAACTAAATTATACTATATATCTTACAACTAAATTATACTATATATCTTACAACTAAATATACTATATATCTTACAACTAAATTATACTATATATCTTACAACTAAATTATACTATATATCTTACAACTAAATTATACTATATATCCTACAACTAAATTATACTATATATCCTTACAACTAAATTATACTATATATCTTACAACTAAATAATACTATATATCTTACAACTAAATTATACTATATATCTTACAACTAAATTATACTATATATCTTACAACTAAATTATACTATATATCCTACAACTAAATTATACTATATATCCTTACAACTAAATTATACTATATATCTTACAACTAAATTATACTATATATCTTACAACTAAATTATACTATATATCCTACAACTAAATTATACTATATATCTTACAACTTAATTATACTATATATCTTACAACTAAATTATACTATATATCCTACAACTAAATTATACTATATATCTTACAACTAAATTATACTATAAACTTACAACTAAATTATACTATATATCTTACAACTAAATTATACTATATATCCTACAACTAAATTATACTATATATCTTACAACTAAATTATACTATATATCTTACAACTAAATTATACTATATATCTTACAACTAAATTATACTATATATCTTACAACTAAATTATACTATATATCTTACAACTAAATTATACTATATATCTTACAACTAAATTATACTATATATCCTACAACTAAATTATACTATATATCCTTACAACTAAATTATACTATATATCCTACAACTAAATTATACTATATATCCTACAACTAAATTATACTATATATTCTACAACTAAATTATACTATATATCCTACAACTAAATTATACTATATATCTTACAACTAAATTATACTATATATCTTACAACTAAATTATACTATATATCCTACAACTAAATTATACTATATATCTACAACTAAATTATACTATATATCTTACAACTAAATTATACTATATATCTTACAACTAAATTATACTATATATCTTACAACTAAATTATACTATATATCTTACAACTAAATTATACTATATATCTTACAACTAAATTATACTATATATCTTACAACTAAATTATACTATATATCTTACAACTAAATTATACTATATATCTTACAACTAAATTATACTATATATCCTACAACTAAATTATACTATATATCTTACAACTAAATTATACTATATATCTTACAACTAAATTATACTATATATCTTACAACTAAATTATACTATATATCTTACAACTAAATTATACTATATATCCTTACAACTAAATTATACTATATATCTTACAACTAAATTATACTATATATCTTACAACTAAATTATACTATATATCTTACAACTAAATTATACTATATATCCTACAACTAAATTATACTATATATCTACAACTAAATTATACTATATATCCTACAACTAAATTATACTATATATCTACAACTAAATTATACTATATATCTTACAACTAAATTATACTATATATCTTACAACTAAATTATACTATATATCTTACAACTAAATTATACTATATATCTTACAACTAAATTATACTATATATCTTACAACTAAATTATACTATATATCTTACAACTAAATTATACTATATATCTTACAACTAAATTATACTATATATCTTACAACTAAATTATACTATATATCCTACAACTAAATTATACTATATATCCTACAACTAAATTATACTATATATCCTTCAACTAAATTATACTATATATCTTACAACTAAATTATACTATATATCTTACAACTAAATTATACTATATATCTTACAACTAAATTATACTATATATCTTACAACTAAATTATACTATATATCCTACAACTAAATTATACTATATATCCTACAACTTAATTATACTATATATCTTACAACTAAATTATACTATATATCTTACAACTAAATTATACTATATATCTTACAACTAAATTATACTATATATCTTACAACTAAATTATACTATATATCTTACAACTAAATTATACTATATATCCTACAACTAAATTATACTATATATCCTTACAACTAAATTATACTATATATCCTACAACTAAATTATACTATATATCTTACAACTAAATTATACTATATATCTTACAACTAAATTATACTATATATCTTACAACTAAATTATACTATATATCTTACAACTAAATTATACTATATATCTTACAACTAAATTATACTATATATCTTACAACTAAATTATACTATATATCTTACAACTAAATTATACTATATATCCTACAACTAAATTATACTATATATCTTACAACTAAATTATACTATATATCTTACAACTAAATTATACTATATATCTTACAACTAAATTATACTATATATCTTACAACTAAATTATACTATATATCCTACAACTAAATTATACTATATATCTTACAACTAAATTATACTATATATCCTACAACTAAATTATACTATATATCCTACAACTAAATTATACTATATCTCCTACAACTAAATTATACTATATATCTTACAACTAACTTATAATATATATCTCCTACAACTAAATTATACTATATCTCCTACAACTAAATTATACTATATATCTTACAACTAAATTATACTATATCTCCTACAACTAAATTATACTATATATCTTACAACTAAATTATACTATATATCTTACAACTACATTATACTATATATCTTACAACTAAATTATACTATATCTCCTACAACTAAATTATACTATATATCTTACAACTAAATTATACTATATCTCGTACAACTAAATTATACTATATATCTTACCACTAAATTATACTATATATCTTACAACTAAATTATACTATATATCTTACAACTAAATTATACTATATCTCCTAAAACTAAATTATACTATATCTCCTACAACTAAATTATACTATATCTTACAACTAAATTATACTATATCTCCTACAACTAAATTATACTATATATCTTACAACTAAATTATACTATATCTCCTACAACTAAATTATACTATATCTTACAACTAAATTATACTATATCTCCTACAACTAAATTATACTATATCTCCTACAACTAAATTATACTATATATCTTACAACTAAATTATACTATATATCCTACAACTAAATTATACTATATATCTTACAACTAAATTATACTATATATCTTACAACTAAATTATACTATATATCCTACAACTAAATTATACTATATATCTTACAATTTAATTATACTATATATCTTACAACTAAATTATACTATATATCTTACAACTAAATTATACTATATATCTTACAACTAAATTATACTATATATCCTACAACTAAATTATACAATATATCCTACAACTAAATTATACTATATATCCTACAACTAAATTATACTATATATTTTACAACTAAATTATACTATATATCTTACAACTAAATTATTCTATATATCTTACAACTAAATTATACTATATATCCTACAACTAAATTATACTATATATCCTACAACTAAATTATACTATATATCTTACAACTAAATTATACTATATATCTTACAACTAAATTATACTATATATCCTACAACTAAATTATACTATATATCTTACAACTAAATTATACTATATATCCTACAACTAAATTATACTATATATCTTACAACTAAATTATACTATATATCTTACAACTAAATTATACTATATATCTTACAACTAAATTATACTATATATCCTACAACTAAATTATACTATATATCCTACAACTAAATTATACTATATATCTTACAACAAAATTATACTATATCTCCTACAACTGAAATATACTATTTCTTCCATAACAAAATTATACTATATATCTTACAACTAAATTATACTATATATCTTACAACTACATTATACTATATATCTTACAACTAAATTATACTATATCTCTTACAACTAAATTATACTATATATCTTACAACTAAATTATACTATATCTCCTACAACTAAATTATACTATATATCTTACAACTAAATTATACTATATCTCCTACAACTAAATTATACGATATATCTTACAACAAAATTATTCTATATATCTTACAACTAAATTATACTATATCTCCTACAACTAAATTATACGATATATCTACAACTAAATTATACTATATCTCCTACAACTAAATTATACTATATCTCCTACAACTAAATTATACTATATATCTTAAAACTAACTTATAATATATATCTCTACAACTAAATTATACTATATCTCCTACAACTAAATTATACTATATATCTTACAACTAAATTATGCTATATCTCCTACAACTAAATTATACTATATATCTTACAACTAAATTATACTATATATCTTACAACTACATTATACTATATATCTTACAACTAAATTATACTATATCTCCTACAACTAAATTATACTATATATCTTACAACTAAATTATACTATATCTCCTACAACTAAATTATACTATATATCTTACCACGAAATTATACTATATATCTTACAACTAAATTATACTATATATCTTACAACTAAATTATACTATGTCTCCTAAAACTAAATTATACTATATCTCCTACAACTAAATTATACTATATCTTACAACTAAATTATACTATATCTCCTACAACTAAATTATACTATATATCTTACAACTAAATTATACTATATCTCCTACAACTAAATTATACTATATCTTACAACTAAATTATACTATATCTCCTACAACTAAATTATACTATATCTCCTACAACTAAATTATACTATATATCCTTACAACTAAATTATACTATATATCCTACAACTAAATTATACTATATTGTCTTACAACTAAATTATACTATATCTCCTACAACAAAATTATACTATATATCTTACAACTAAATTATACTATATCTCCTACAACTAAATTATACTATATCTCTTACAACTAAATTATACTATATCTCCTACAACTAAATTATACTATATATCTTACAACTAAATTATACTATATCTCCTACAACTAAATTATACTATATCTCTTACAACTAAATTATACTATATCTCCTACAACTAAATTATACTATATCTCCTACAACTAAATTATACTATATATCCTACAACTAAATTATACTATATCTCCTACAACTAAATTATACTATCTCTTACAACTAAATTATACTATATCTCCTACAACTAAATTATACTCTATCTCCTACAACTAAATTATACTATATATCTTACAACTAAATTATACTATATCTCCTACAACGAAATTATACTATATATCTTACAACTAAATTATACTATATCTCTTACAACTAAATTATACTATATCTCTTACAACTAAATTATACTATATCTCCTACAACTAAATTATACTATTTCTCTTACAACTAAATTATACTATATCTCCTACAACTAAATTATACTATATCTCCTACAACTAAATTATACTATCTCTTACAACTAAATTATACTATATCTCCTACAACTAAATTATACTATATATCTTACAACTAAATTATACTATATATCTTACAACTAAATTATACTATATATCCTACAACTAAATTATACTATATATCCTACAACTAAATTATACTATATATCCTACAACTAAATTATACTTTATATCTTACAACTAAATTATACTATATATCTTACAACTAAATTATCTTATATATCTTACAACTAGATTATACTATATATCCTACAACTAAATTATACTATATATCTTACAACTAAATTATACTATATATCCTACAACTAAATTATACTATAATATCCTACAACTAAATTATACTATATATCTTACAACTAAATTATACTATATATCTTACAACTAAATTATACTATATATCTTACAACTAAATTATACTATATATCCTACAACTAAATTATACTATATATCTTACAACTAAATTATACTATATATCTTACAACTAAATTATACTATATATCTTACAACTAAATTATACTATATATCCTACAACTAAATTATACTATTTATCCTACAACTAAATTATACTATATATCCTACAACTAAATTATACTATATATCCTTCAACTAAATTATACTATATATCTTACAACTAAATTATACTATATATCTTACAACTAAATTATACTATATATCTTACAACTAAATTATACTATATATCTTACAACTAAATTATACTATATATCCTACAACTAAATTATACTATATATCCTACAACTTAATTATACTATATATCTTACAACTAAATTATACTATATATCTTACAACTAAATTATACTATATATCTTACAACTTAATTATACTATATATCTTACAACTAAAATTATACTATATATCTTACAACTAAATTATACTATATATCCTACAACTAAATTATACTATATATCCTACAACTAAATTATACTATATATCCTACAACTAAATTATACTATATATCTTACAACTAAATTATACTATATATCTTACAACTAAATTATACTATATATCTTACAACTAAATTATACTATATATCCTACAACTAAATTATACTATATATCTTACAACTAAATTATACTATATATCTTACAACTAAATTATACTATATATCTTACAACTAAATTGTACTACATATCTTATAACTAAATTATACTATATATCCTAGAACTAAATTATACTATATATCTTACAACTAAATTATACTATATATCTTACAACTAAATTATACTATATATCTTACAACTAAATTATACTATATATCTTACAACTAAATTATACTATATATCCTACAACTAAATTATACTATATATCTTACAACTAAATTATACTATATATCTTACAACTAAATTATACTATATATCCTACAACTAAATTATACTATATATCCAACAACTAAATTATACTATATATCCTACAACTAAATTATACTTTATATCTTACAACTAAATTATACTATATATCTTACAACTAAATTATACTATATATCTTACAACTAGATTATACTATATATCCTACAACTAAATTATACTATATATCTTACAACTAAATTATACTATATATCCTACAACTAAATTATACTATATATCCTACAACTAAATTATACTATATATCTTACAACTAAATTATACTATATATCTTACAACTGAATTATACTATATATCTTACAACTAAATTATACTATATATCCTACAACTAAATTATACTATATATCTTACAACTAAATTATACTATATATCTTACAACTAAATTATACTATATATCTTACAACTAAATTATACTATATATCTTACAACTAAATTATACTATATATCCTACAACTAAATTATACTATATATTTCTACAACTAAATTATACTATATATCCTACAACTAAATTATACTATATATTTTACAACTAAATTATACTATATATCTTACAACTAAATTATTCTATATATCTTACAACTAAATTATACTATATATCCTACAACTAAATTATACTATATATCCTACAACTAAATTATACTATATATCCTACAACTAAATTATACTATATATCCTACAACTAAATTATACTATATCTCCTACAACTAAATTATACTATATCTCTTACAACTAAATTATACTATATCTCCTACAACTAAATTATACTATATCTCCTACAACTAAATTATACTATATATCCTACAACTAAATTATACTATATCTCCTACAACTAAATTATACTATCTCTTACAACTAAATTATACTATATCTCCTACAACTAAATTATACTCTATCTCCTACAACTAAATTATACTATATATCTTACAACTAAATTATACTATATCTCCTACAACGAAATTATACTATATATCTTACAACTAAATTATACTATATCTCTTACAACTAAATTATACTATATCTCTTACAACTAAATTATACTATATCTCCTACAACTAAATTATACTATTTCTCTTACAACTAAATTATACTATATCTCCTACAACTAAATTATACTATATCTCCTACAACTAAATTATACTATATCTCTTACAACTAAATTATACTATATCTCCTACAACTAAATTATACTATATATCTTACAACTAAATTATACTATATATCTTACAACTAAATTATACTATATATCCTACAACTAAATTATACTATATATCCTACAACTAAATTATACTATATATCCTACAACTAAATTATACTTTATATCTTACAACTAAATTATACTATATATCTTACAACTAAATTATCTTATATATCTTACAACTAGATTATACTATATATCCTACAACTAAATTATACTATATATCTTACAACTAAATTATACTATATATCCTACAACTAAATTATACTATATATCCTACAACTAAATTATACTATATATCTTACAACTAAATTATACTATATATCTTACAACTAAATTATACTATATATCTTACAACTAAATTATACTATATATCCTACAACTAAATTATACTATATATCTTACAACTAAATTATACTATATATCTTACAACTAAATTATACTATATATCTTACAACTAAATTATACTATATATCCTACAACTAAATTATACTATTTATCCTACAACTAAATTATACTATATATCCTACAACTAAATTATACTATATATCCTTCAACTAAATTATACTATATATCTTACAACTAAATTATACTATATATCTTACAACTAAATTATACTATATATCTTACAACTAAATTATACTATATATCTTACAACTAAATTATACTATATATCCTACAACTAAATTATACTATATATCCTACAACTTAATTATACTATATATCTTACAACTAAATTATACTATATATCTTACAACTAAATTATACTATATATCTTACAACTTAATTATACTATATATCTTACAACTAAATTATACTATATATCTTACAACTAAATTATACTATATATCCTACAACTAAATTATACTATATATCCTACAACTAAATTATACTATATATCCTACAACTAAATTATACTATATATCTTACAACTAAATTATACTATATATCTTACAACTAAATTATACTATATATCTTACAACTAAATTATACTATATATCCTACAACTAAATTATACTATATATCTTACAACTAAATTATACTATATATCTTACAACTAAATTATACTATATATCTTACAACTAAATTGTACTACATATCTTATAACTAAATTATACTATATATCCTAGAACTAAATTATACTATATATCTTACAACTAAATTATACTATATATCTTACAACTAAATTATACTATATATCTTACAACTAAATTATACTATATATCTTACAACTAAATTATACTATATATCCTACAACTAAAATTATACTATATATCTTACAACTAAATTATACTATATATCTTACAACTAAATTATACTATATATCCTACAACTAAATTATACTATATATCCAACAACTAAATTATACTATATATCCTACAACTAAATTATACTTTATATCTTACAACTAAATTATACTATATATCTTACAACTAAATTATACTATATATCTTACAACTAGATTATACTATATATCCTACAACTAAATTATACTATATATCTTACAACTAAATTATACTATATATCCTACAACTAAATTATACTATATATCCTACAACTAAATTATACTATATATCTTACAACTAAATTATACTATATATCTTACAACTGAATTATACTATATATCTTACAACTAAATTATACTATATATCCTACAACTAAATTATACTATATATCTTACAACTAAATTATACTATATATCTTACAACTAAATTATACTATATATCTTACAACTAAATTATACTATATATCTTACAACTAAATTATACTATATATCCTACAACTAAATTATACTATATATTCTACAACTAAATTATACTATATATCCTACAACTAAATTATACTATATATTTTACAACTAAATTATACTATATATCTTACAACTAAATTATTCTATATATCTTACAACTAAATTATACTATATATCCTACAACTAAATTTATACTATATATCCTACAACTAAATTATACTATATATCTTACCACTAAATTATACTATATATCTTACAACTAAATTATACTATATATCCTACAACTAAATTATACTATATATCTTACAACTAAATTATACTATATATCCTACAACTAAATTATACTATATATCTTACAACTAAATTATACTATATATCTTACAACTAAATTATACTATATATCTTACAACAAAATTATACTATATATCCTACAACTAAATTATACTATATATCCTACAACTAAATTATACTATATATCTTACAACTAAATTATACTATATCTCCTACAACTGAAATATACTATTTCTTCCATAACATAATTATACTATATATCTTACAACTAAATTATACTATATATCTTACAACTACATTATACTATATATCTTACAACTAAATTATACTATATCTCTTACAACTAAATTATACTATATATCTTACAACTAAATTATACTATATCTTCTACAACTAAATTATACTATATATCTTACAACTAAATTATACTATATCTCCTACAACTAAATTATACGATATATCTTACAACTAAATTATACTATATATCTTACAACTAAATTATACTATATCTCCTACAACTAAATTATACGATATATCTTACAACTAAATTATACTATATCTCCTACAACTAAATTATACTATATCTCCTACAACTAAATTATACTATATATCTTACAACTAACTTATAATATATATCTCCTACAACTAAATTATACTATATCTCCTACAACTAAATTATACTATATATCTTACAACTAAATTATACTATATCTCCTACAACTAAATTATACTATATATCTTACAACTAAATTATACTATATATCTTACAACTACATTATACTATATATCTTACAACTAAATTATACTATATCTCCTACAACTAAATTATACTATATATCTTACAACTAAATTATACTATATCTCGTACAACTAAATTATACTATATATCTTACCACTAAATTATACTATATATCTTACAACTAAATTATACTATATATCTTACAACTAAATTATACTATATCTCCTAAAACTAAATTATACTATATCTCCTACAACTAAATTATACTATATCTTACAACTAAATTATACTATATCTCCTACAACTAAATTATACTATATATCTTACAACTAAATTATACTATATCTCCTACAACTAAATTATACTATATCTTACAACTAAATTATACTATATCTCCTACAACTAAATTATACTATATCTCCTACAACTAAATTATACAATATATCTTACAACTAAATTATACTATATATCCTACAACTAAATTATACTATATATCTTACAACTATATTATACTATATATCTTACAACTAAATTATACTATATATCCTACAACTAAATTATACTATATATCTTACAACTAAATTATACTATATATCTTACAACTAAATTATACTATATATCTTACAACTAAATTATACTATATATCTTACAACTAAATTATACTATATATCCTACAACTAAATTATACTATATATCCTACAACTAAATTATACTATATATCCTACAACTAAATTATACTATATATTTTACAACTAAATTATACTATATATCTTACAACTAAATTATTCTATATATCTTACAACTAAATTATACTATATATCCTACAACTAAAATTATACTATATATCCTACAACTAAATTATACTATATATCTTACAACTAAATTATACTATATATCTTACAACTAAATTATACTATATATCCTACAACTAAATTATACTATATATCTTACAACTAAATTATACTATATATCCTACAACTAAATTATACTATATATCTTACAACTAAATTATACTATATATCTTACAACTAAATTATACTATATATCTTACAACTAAATTATACTATATATCCTACAACTAAATTATACTATATATCCTACAACTAAATTATACTATATATCTTACAACAAAATTATACTATATCTCCTACAACTGAAATATACTATTTCTTCCATAACAAAATTATACTATATATCTTACAACTAAATTATACTATATATCTTACAACTACATTATACTATATATCTTACAACTAAATTATACTATATCTCTTACAACTAAATTATACTATATATCTTACAACTAAATTATACTATATCTCCTACAACTAAATTATACTATATATCTTACAACTAAATTATACTATATCTCCTACAACTAAATTATACGATATATCTTACAACAAAATTATTCTATATATCTTACAACTAAATTATACTATATCTCCTACAACTAAATTATACGATATATCTTACAACTAAATTATACTATATCTCCTACAACTAAATTATACTATATCTCCTACAACTAAATTATACTATATATCTTAAAACTAACATAATATATATCTCCTACAACTAAATTATACTATATCTCCTACAACTAAATTATACTATATATCTTACAACTAAATTATACTATATATCTTACAACTACATTATACTATATCTTACAACTAAATTATACTATATCTCCTACAACTAAATTATACTATATATCTTACAACTAAATTATACTTATATCTCCTACAACTAAATTATACTATATATCTTACCACGAAATTATACTATATATCTTACAACTAAATTATACTATATATCTTACAACTAAATTATACTATGTCTCCTAAAACTAAATTATACTATATCTCCTACAACTAAATTATACTATATCTTACAACTAAATTATACTATATCTCCTACAACTAAATTATACTATATATCTTACAACTAAATTATACTATATCTCCTACAACTAAATTATACTATATCTTACAACTAAATTATACTATATCTCCTACAACTAAATTATACTATATCTCCTACAACTAAATTATACTATATATCTTACAACTAAATTATACTATATATCCTACAACTAAATTATACTATATATCTTACAACTAAATTATACTATATCTCCTACAACAAAATTATACTATATATCTTACAACTAAATTATACTATATCTCCTACAACTAAATTATACAATATCTCTTCCAACTAAATTATACTATATCTCCTACAACTAAATTATACTATATATCTTACAACTAAATTATACTATATCTCCTACAACTAAATTATACTATATCTCTTACAACTAAATTATACTATATCTCCTACAACTAAATTATACTATATCTCCTACAACTAAATTATACTATATATCCTACAACTAAATTATACTATATCTCCTACAACTAAATTATACTATCTCTTACAACTAAATTATACTATATCTCCTACAACTAAATTATACTATATCTCCTACAACTAAATTATACTATATATCTTACAACTAAATTATACTATATCTCCTACAACGAAATTATACTATATATCTTACAACTAAATTATACTATATCTCTTACAACTAAATTATACTATATCTCTTACAACTAAATTATACTATATCTCCTACAACTAAATTATACTATTTCTCTTACAACTAAATTATATTATATCTCCTACAACTAAATTATACTATATCTCCTACAACTAAATTATACTATCTCTTACAACTAAATTATACTATATCTCCTACAACTAAATTATACTATATCTCCTACAACTAAATTATACTATATATCTTACAACTAAATTGTACTATATCTCTTACAACTAAATTATACTATATCTCCTACAACTAAATTATACTATCTCTTACAACTAAATTATACTATATCTCCTACAACTAAATTATACTATATCTCTTACAACTAAATTATACTATATCTCTTACAACTAAATTATACTATATCTCCTACAACTAAATTATACTATATCTCTTACAACTAAATTATACTATATCTCCTACAACTAAATTATACTATCTCCTACAACTAAATTATACTATATATCTTACAACTAAATTATACTATATCTCCTACAACTTAATTATACTATCTCTTACAACTAAATTATACTATATATCCTACAACTAAATTATACTATATCTCCTACAACTAAATTATACTATCTCTTACAACTAAATTATACTATATCTCTTACAACTACATTATACTATATATCTTACAACTAAATTATACTATATCTCCTACAACTAAATTATACTATATCTCTTACAACTAAATTATACTATATCTCCTACAACTAAATTATACTATATCTCCTCCAACTAAATTATACTATATATCTTACAACTAAATTATACTATATATCCTACAACTATATTATACTATATATCTTACAACTAAATTATACTATATATCTTACAACTAAATTATACTATATATCTTACAACTAAATTATACTATATATCTTACAACTAAATTATACTATATATCTTACAACTAAATTATACTATATATCTTACAACTAAATTATACTATATATCTTACAACTAAATTATACTATTTATCCTACAACTAAATTATACTATATATCCTACAACTAAATTATACTATATATCCTTCAACTAAATTATACTATATATCTTACAACTAAATTATACTATATATCTTACAACTAAATTATAGTATATATCTTACAACTAAATTATACTATATATCTTACAACTAAATTATACTATATATCCTACAACTAAATATACTATATATCCTACAACTAAATTATACTATATATCTTACAACTAAATTATACTATATATCTTACAACTAAATTATACTATATATCTTACAACTAAATTATACTATATATCTTACAACTAAATTATACTATATATCTTACAACTAAATTATACTATATATCCTACAACTAAATTATACTATATATCCTACAACTAAATTAATACTATATATCCTTCAACTAAATTATACTATATATCTTACAACTAAATTATACTATATCTCCTACAACTAAATTATACTATATCTCTTACAACTAAATTATACTATATCTCTTACAACTAAATTATACTATATATCTTACAACTAAATTATACTATATCTCCTACAACTAAATTATACTATATCTCTTACAACTAAATTATAATATATCTCCTACAACTAAATTATACTATATCTCCTACAACTAAATTATACTATATATCCTACAACTAAATTATACTATATCTCCTACAACTAAATTATACTATCTCTTACAACTAAATTATACTATATCTCCTACAACTAAATTATACTATATCTCCTACAACTAAATTATACTATATATCTTACAACTAAATTATACTATATCTCCTACAACTAAATTATACTATATATCTTACAACTAAATTATACTATATATCTTACAACTAAATTATACTATATCTCTTACAACTAAATTATACTATATCTCCTACAACTAAATTATACTATATCTCCTACAACTAAATTATACTATCTCTTACAACTAAATTATACTATATCTCCTACAACTAAATTATACTATATCTCCTACAACTAAATTATACTATATATCTTACAACAAAATTATACTATATCTCCTACAACTAAATTATACTCTTACAACTAAATTATACTATATCTCCTACAACTAAATTATACTATATATCCTACAACTAAATTATACTATATATCTTACAACCAAATTATACTATATCTCCTACAACTAAATTATACTATATCTCTAACAACTAAATTATACTATATCTCTTACAACTAAATTATACTATATCTCTTACAACTATATTATACTATATCTCCTACAACTAAATTATACTATATATCTTACAACTAAATTATACTATATCTCTTACAACTAAATTGTACTATATCTCTTACAACTAAATTATACTATATCTCCTACAACTAAATTATACTATATCTCTTACAACTAAATTATACTATATCTCCTACAACTAAATTATACTATATCTCTTACAACTAAATTATACTATATCTCTTACAACTAAATTATACTATATCTCTTACAACTAAATTATACTATATCTCTTACAACTAAATTATACTATATCTCCTACAACTAAATTATACTATCTCTTACAACTAAATTATACTATATCTCCTACAACTAAATTATACTATCTCCTACAACTAAATTATACTATATATCTTACAACTAAATTATACTATATCTCCTACAACTTAATTATACTATATCTCTTACAACTAAATTATACTATATCTCCTACAACTAAATTATACTATATCTCCTACAACTAGATTATACTATATATCTTACAACTAAATTATACTATATCTCCTACAACTAAATTATACTATATCTCTTACAACTACATTATACTATATATCTTACAACTAAATTATACTATATCTCCTACAACTAAATTATACTATATCTCTTACAACTAAATTATACTATATCTCCTACAACTAAATTATACTATATCTCCTCCAACTAAATTATACTATATATCTTACAACTAAATTATACTATATATCCTACAACTATATTATACTATATATCTTACAACTAAATTATACTATATATCTTACAACTAAATTATACTATATATCTTACAACTAAATTATACTATATATCTTACAACTAAATTATACTATATATCTTACAACTAAATTATACTATATATCTTACAACTAAATTATACTATATATCCTACAACTAAATTATACTATTTATCCTACAACTAAATTATACTATATATCCTACAACTTAATTATACTATATATCCTTCAACTAAATTATACTATATATCTTACAACTAAATTATACTATATATCTTACAACTAAATTATAGTATATATCTTACAACTAAATTATACTATATATCTTATAACTAAATTATACTATATATCCTACAACTAAATATACTATATATCCTACAACTAAATTATACTGTATATCTTACAACTAAATTATACTATATATCTTACAACTAAATTATACTATATATCTTACAACTAATTTATACTATATATCTTACAACTAAATTATACTATATATCTTACAACTAAATTATACTATATATCCTACAACTAAATTATACTATATATCCTACAACTAAATTATACTATATATCCTTCAACTAAATTATACTATATATCTTACAACTAAATTATACTATATCTCCTACAACTAAATTATACTATATCTCTTACAACTAAATTATACTATATCTCTTACAACTAAATTATACTATATATCTTACAACTAAATTATACTATATCTCCTACAACTAAATTATACTATATCTCTTACAACTAAATTATAATATATCTCCTACAACTAAATTATACTATATCTCCTACAACTAAATTATACTATATATCCTACAACTAAATTATACTATATCTCCTACAACTAAATTATACTATCTCTTACAACTAAATTATACTATATCTCCTACAACTAAATTATACTATATCTCCTACAACTAAATTATACTATATATCTTACAACTAAATTATACTATATCTCCTACAACTAAATTATACTATATATCTTACAACTAAATTATACTATATATCTTACAACTAAATTATACTATATCTCTTACAACTAAATTATACTATATCTCCTACAACTAAATTATACTATATCTCCTACAACTAAATTATACTATCTCTTACAACTAAATTATACTATATCTCCTACAACTAAATTATACTATATCTCCTACAACTAAATTATACTATATATCTTACAACAAAATTATACTATATCTCCTACAACTAAATTATACTCTTACAACTAAATTATACTATATCTCCTACAACTAAATTATACTATATATCCTACAACTAAATTATACTATATATCTTACAACCAAATTATACTATATCTCCTACAACTAAATTATACTATATCTCTAACAACTAAATTATACTATATCTCTTACAACTAAATTATACTATATCTCTTACAACTATATTATACTATATCTCCTACAACTAAATTATACTATATATCTTACAACTAAATTATACTATATCTCTTACAACTAAATTGTACTATATCTCTTACAACTAAATTATACTATATCTCCTACAACTAAATTATACTATCTCTTACAACTAAATTATACTATATCTCCTACAACTAAATTATACTATATCTCTTACAACTAAATTATACTATATCTCTTACAACTAAATTATACTATATCTCCTACAACTAAATTATACTATATCTCTTACAACTAAATTATACTATATCTCCTACAACTAAATTATACTATATCTCCTACAACTAAATTATACTATATATCCTACAACTAAATTATACAATATCTCCTACAACTAAATTATACTATACCTCTTACAACTAAATTATACTATATCTCCTACAACTAAATTATACTATATCTCCTACAACTAGATTATACTATATATCTTACAACTAAATTATACTATATCTCCTACAACTAAATTATACTATATCTCTTACAACTACATTATACTATATATCTTACAACTAAATTATACTATATCTCCTACAACTAAATTATACTATATCTCTTACAACTAAATTATACTATATCTCCTACAACTAAATTATACTATATCTCCTCCAACTAAATTATACTATATATCTTACAACTAAATTATACTATATATCCTACAACTATATTATACTATATATCTTACAACTAAATTATACTATATATCTTACAACTAAATTATACTATATATCTTACAACTAAATTATACTATATATCTTACAACTAAATTATACTATATATCTTACAACTAAATTATACTATATATCTTACAACTAAATTATACTATATATCTTACAACTAAATTATACTATATATCTTTCAACTAAATTATACTATATATCCTACAACTAAATTATACTATTTATCCTACAACTAAATTATACTATATATCCTACAACTAAATTATACTATATATCCTTCAACTAAATTATACTATATATCTTACAACTAAATTATACTATATATCTTACAACTAAATTATACTATATATCTTACAACTAAATTATACTATATATCTTACAACTAAATTATACTATATATCCTACAACTAAATATACTATATATCCTACAATTAAAGTATACTATATATCTTACAACTAAATTATACTATATATCTTACAACTAAATTATACTATATATCTTACAACTAAATTATACTATATATCTTACAACTAAATTATACTATATATCCTACAACTAAATTATACTATATATCCTACAACTAAATTATACTATATATCCTACAACTAAATTATACTATATATCTTACAACTAAATTATACTATATATCTTACAACTAAATTATACTATATATCTTACAACTAAATTATACTATATATCCTACAACTAAATTATACTATATATCTTACAACTAAATTATACTATATATCTTACAACTAAATTATACTATATATCTTACAACTAAATTATACTATATATCTTATAACTAAATTATACTATATATCTTACAACTAAATTATACTATATATCCTACAACTAAATTATACTATATATCCTACAACTAAATTATACTATATATCCTACAACTAAATTATACTTTATATCTTACAACTAAATTATACTATATATCTTACAACTAAATTATACTATATATCTTACAACTAAATTATACTATATATCCTACAACTAAATTATACTATATATCTTACAACTAAATTATACTATATATCCTACAACTAAATTATACTATATCTCCTACAACTAAATTATACTATATATCCTACAACTAAATTATACTATATATCTTACAACTAAATTATACTGTATATCTTACAACTAAATTATACTATATATCTTACAACTAAATTATACTATATATCCTACAACTAAATTATACTATATATCTTACAACTAAATTATACTATATATCTTACAACTAAATTATACTATATATCCTACAACTAAATTATACTATATATCTTACAACTAAATTATACTATATATCCTACAACTAAATTATACTATATATCCTACAACTAAATTATACTATATATCCTACAACTAAATCATACTATCTACTCAATCATTCAATCTGTTGTTTTTTTTTTTTCGGTGGGAGAACAAATGGAGTGTGTTTTTGGTCAGAATTCTGATATTATACCAGATATTTTGAGGGGATTGTAGTATACGTTCGTGTTTCATGATACTCTCATCCTTGGTAGGCTTGTCTGTCTTCCGTCGTATTATTATTATCGTCCTGCTTTAGCAAAAATATACAACCTGAGTGCTCGTATATTGGCTACTTAGAATAATTAAATCACACGGGAATTTTGACTACCAACACTAAGTCACCCAGAAAAATCTGAACGAATTAAACGATAGTGACAGGTTGTCATTATACTGAAGATACTGTTATTGTGTCTGTTTAATTTCTCCTCCTCTTCCTCCTCTTCCTCCTCTTCCTCCTTTCTCTCTCCCTCTCTCTCTGACTCTTTCTGTTTCTCTGCACACACACACACACACACACACACACACACACACACACACACACACACATATATATATATATATATATATATATATATATATATTATGTCTGTCTGTGTACATTTTCGCTACACAATAACTCTGTCGAAATTTAACATACAGTGTATTGAGATTTGGGAAAATCCTTGTAATCCGTTTTCGGTCAGAAATTTGGCTGTTAAGGGGTCAAAGTTCAACGATTTGACCTTTGAGAACTCTACCAAACTCCTCCGCCAATTTTGGGTCTAAACACTTGAAATTTTAGATATACGTTCCATTTCATGGATTTAACTTAATAACATGATTTGAGCCCAAAGCAATTAATGTCAAAGAGGTCATAATAGGGGTCAAAGTTTAAAAAAATTGACTTCTGCGGTCTCTACCAATTTCTGGTCTAAATATCTGAAATTTTACATAAAGAGTATTCAGAGATTGAGCAAGTTTTTTAATCGGTTTATGTCGACAATTTGAGTTACCAATATATAAATGTATGTATGTATGTATGTATGTATGTTTGCATGTCTGCCTAAAACTTTCGACAGAGGCGATGGATTTTTTTTTTAAGATCAGTATCGATTTTAAGCTCGATCCTTCAGACGACAAATATCGAAAAATTGGCTAAAAACATTAATATCTTCACCTTTTACTGTGCACTTTTCTACAGGGGAGGGGCTTGCTTTTTTCGCCATTATTTTTGAAAGTCATCCTCTCCTTTTGATTGTCTAGCCTTAATTAAAACCTACGTCACTTCCGGTTTGGCGGTGGTCGTAACAGCAAAGACGTCAGGTTTTTCCCCCGTTCTTTTCCTCCTTTGCGGTACGGCTTCGAGCATGCCTTCCTACTACCACTTTTTTTTTGCTCAAACACCCGGGCAACACTGGGCACCCATGCTACTATATATATATATATATATATATATATATATATATATATATATGTATATTCAGAAAGTGTGAGAGGATATATATAATTATTTTCTAACAGCCGAACCAACGTCGCAGCCTACAAGAGCCAAGAAAGCCAACACACCAGAAGTCCAAGACTCGAGTTTCGCTCTTATTTGGGCTCATCAGTTAGACATCCGCGCTCAGGATTTGAAACCCTAACCTCTTGCATGCTACCAACTGAGCAAACACACCAAACACGCAAGAATGTTTATTAACTTACACAAATCAAGCAACCCGCGGCACAGACTCGACAGTGGTAAAAACCTACATCATATCGAACAAGGGAGGAGGTATCAAACCAGCTTTAACCCAAGCCTTGGACTCCCGGTTTGTTGGCTTTCTTGACTCTTGTTGGCTATGACGTTGTTTCGGCTGTGGAAAATAATTATATATATATATATATATATATATATATATATATATATATATATATATATATATGCTGTTTATGACGGCTAACCGACTTGGCTTCATAAATAATTCTTTCTTAGAACTGCACGCCTGTGGAACTCTATTCCGTCTGCCTGCTTCCCACCGGACTACAACTTGGATGTCTTCAAGTTCAATGTTAACAAATTCCTAATGAACCGCCCCCTTAAGTAAACACTTCATCAAATCTCCACACTAACGTAATGTACTTGCAATAACCCTTATCCCTGAGTGGCTTCCGGGCCTTGATAAGTGGTGATCACTGTGTAAAAAAAAATTAACTTTCTTCCACTTAAATTTCAAGTGTTATATAGAGAAGTGTCGGGCAATGCCAAGTTAGCTGAACGATTATTATTATGATCGTTGTTGATGCTTGGAAAATAGAATGTTAAAAAATATGTATCGAGTCGAATTTGGTATTTTACAGATAAAATATTTATGGTAGAAATGTATCGTGAAATGTGAAAACAGGAATATAAGCTAAATAAACAATATACGTGACAAACACTGATCACTTTCTTTGTTTCTTTGATTACCTGAGTTCGTGAGGTAGTTTATAAATGCACCTAAAGTTTTAGAGTTTAGTTAGTCAGAGTAGGAGAATTGGAAAATTTAGCATGGAAAATACCGTGTCCGCGTTTGGGAGCTGAGAGAAACGCGACTTTAGCATGATGCAGAACTTAGAACTCCAGATACGATGAGAAGTCGAGAATAAAGTTTATAATATATATATATATATATATATATATATATATATATATATATATATATATATATATATCACACTCTCTCTCACTCTCTCTCTCTGTCAAAGAACAAGTAGCTTAATTGTATATAAAACTTAAAGTCTGAAATTTTTCTGTTTTTATTTTGAGAATAGTGACAAAAGACTTGTCAGTGAGTATATATTATATAATTTATAGATATCATATGATTTATATATATATTATATAATTTATATACATTATATAATTTATATATATTATATAATTTATATATATTATATAATTTATATATATATTATATAATTTATATATATTATATAATTTTATATATATTATATAATTTATATATATTATATAATTCATATATATATATATTATATCATTTATATATAACATAAATCATATTTTACATAATCTATATATGTTATATAATTTATATATATATCATTTATATATTATATCATTTATATATTATATAATATATATTACATAATTTATATATATATTATATAATTTATATATGTTATATAATTTATATATATTATATTATTTATATATATTATATAATTTATATATGTTATATAATATATATATATATTATATAATTTATATATATTATAAACAATATATATTATAATTCATATATATTATATGATTTATATATACTATATAATATATATATATATTATGTAATTTATATATATATTATAATTTATATATGTTATATAATATATATGTTATATAATTTATATATGCATTCAACAACGCAACACATACTCTGCTGTCAAAAACTCAACGTAGAAACATCAAAACTCGACACTGTTGTCAAAAACTCTTAACTCCAAAACATAACTAACAATTCCAACGTCAACCGCGGGATAAAACATATGGTTGGGAAACTGGCACGGTATATCCTCCTCTCGAGGCTAAATGTGCTTCTCTTAAGCCATTTAATTCCATTTTTTTGTTCATTCTTTTTTACTACATAGGACCTTACAGGCCGCACAATTGCCTTGAGAAAATTTCAGACGGCAGCCTTATTTGGCGAATTGAGAAAACTTTTCAACTAACGGCAGAATGGATTCCTGACTGGTTACAATTTTGTTATTTTTTAATCTGACATCAGACAATTGCTTTCATGACGCTCGAGAAGTAATAAAACGCAGTTTATTCCATTGATCAATGCTACATTTCTGAGATGCTTTTACCTGAAGACATCGACGGGTTGTTCAGGCAATTTTAATATTTTACTGTTTATCTATTGCTTAACCTTCCGAACTTGTGGAAAGTTTTTTCTCTGTGGGAAGAACGTAAGTACATCCCTTGATAAATGTCACTTCTCCCGTAGTGTTCCTTGCATTCATTCTCGTCTCATTAACGTTTGTCCCCGACTGACTAGCCATTCTGAACTCAGATAAACCTACAAGAAACGTAAGTATGGTCGGAAGTGGAATTGAATAGTTACATAAGCAATCACATATTCGACTCGTAAACTTGAGAAGAAAAAGTTATGGTTTTAAATTAAGTTGATATTTTCTGAACGGAATCCGTTCTGCTTTCATTGGCAGAATTTGTTGAATCTGCGTCAGAAATAAAATCTGAATTAAAAGAAAAGGAAAAGAAAACATGGCGATCTGAACAAAGCAATGGATAACATTTCCTCGAATTCGGAAAGGAAAATAAATTTAACAATTCTAAGATGCGTCCACTAATTTAGTGCGATTATAAATAATACACATACAACATTTTTAAGCGTAACAGACCCAGAAATTTTCTATGTTTAAATTAAGCGAAATGCACTTGAGAATTTACGAGTGACAGACCAAAGAATTACTATTTAATCTATTTAAGCATGACAGACCAACGAAATGCAATTAAACCTGAACGAGTGATAGACCGACAAAGGGCTATTGCATATTAAAGCATGACAGACCAACGGAATGCAGTTAAACATTTAAGAATGACAGACCAACGAAATGCTATTTTATTTTGAAGCGTGCCTGATATTGGTGAATATATACAAACTGTTTTAAATGGTTTTTGAAGCTCAAGAATTGTGTATCGGTGTCTTCGTCGGGTCCACCTACATCGAAAATGAGTTCATCTAAGAGCTAGATAAAGATTACGCCAGAGTCGTTCAAGAGTAACTGCCGAATAATCTGTCGAGTCGTGTTGAGGGAATTGCTCACATCGTGTCGGGCTGTGATGACGGAATTATTCGCATCGTGTCGAGTTGTTAAGGATCGTGCCGAATCGTATCGACAGAGTCGTCGGGTCATGTCGAAGGACTTGTTTGGGATTGTGCTGGATCGTGTCGACGGAATTGTTTTTGAGACCGTGCCATATCGATGGAATTATCCGGGACCGTGCTAATAGGGCAGGTTATCTCAATATACCATAAGAATCTTTCACTTAGTGATACAAGCACCAACATTAGCACAAATGACGTTCAGAACAAACATTTTAAGAAAAGAGCGTTAGCCATTAAAAAAAATTCAAGATGGTTGCCAGTTTTCAAGATGGCTGCAGAAGCAAACCTGACAAATTTCAATTTTGGTGCTTGTATCAGCAAATAAAAGATTGTTTCTGCAATCTGCTCAAGTTGCCGGGTCGTGCTAATGGAAATTTTTGGAACTGTGTCTGATCGCATCGACGTTATTTTTTTTGTTGAGTCGTGTTGACAGAAGCGTTTGAGTTTGTTATTCAGTTGACTTGACGAGTGTCATGGTCGCACTTTCGCGTATGATAACAATATTGGGGATCCCTATCTTCCTTCGAGAAGCCACGGGCATGGAGTATTGCTGCTGCATCTTGGCTGTAAAACTATCAATACTCTCTACCTCTTATACAGTGTCTCCAAAAGAACCTCTAATATAATAGGTCCCACACTATCTACGAACCTCCAATCCCTGTCCCATCGTCGCAATGTTTCATCACTGTGCCTCTTTTACAAGTAGTTTAATGGAACGTGCTCTGAAAAATAGCATTTGTATTCTATTTCAACGCCCATATCCCGATGAACTCGTTTAGCAAGAAAATCTCAACTGTCACTGGAAAAGTCGATAAATGCCGGAAATCTTCCCATTCTAATAGTTCCTTCTCTCGGACTGCTAGACTTTGGAATTCCCTACCCGTTTCCTTCTTCTCTGACTGTATTGACATGCAGAACTTTAAATGTAATGTGAACAGACATCTAGCGCATCTTCTTGCATAGCTCTTCCCCGTAGGTATGGTTTCAAATAATAGCCCGTTACGTCGAAGTGGTACTATGCCTTGTTTGGGGTGATTATAAGTAAAACGAAAAGGTTATTTGTATGCATAAACTGCGAGCACTAATCAGTGGCTTGGATGCTACTATAGAAATAAAACAAAAAACAGAAAGAACACGGCCACAGTGCACAAAATAAATCTGAAAGCTCAAAATACTATCCTCCCACCCCCCAAAAAATGGTGGTGAAGGGCGTTACATAAAAGAGTTCTGACGGGCCTGGGAGAATCAATAAGGAAGAGCACTAACCTGACCTCCAATGGAAGAGTGCGAAGAGAACTGGGCCATTGGGGAGGCTTTTTTTCCATCCAAACCCTAGGGAACACCAATGGGTGATGCCAGTGGGTGAAGCGGTTGTTGAGATAACGTGCACTGGTTATCGAAGGAGATGAAGATCATTGGAGATCTGGGAGGACTTGTCACCCAGACTCTAGGGAACACCACGGTGTCAGTGATTGGTCGCTGGTAAGGGCCTGTGTAAGAACTCGTTTTGATTGATAATAATAATAATAATAATAATAATAATAATAATAATAATGATAATAACAATAACAATAACAATAGTAATAATAATGATAACAACAACAATAATAATAATAATAATTATTTCAGTCGTTTTAATCGTAACATTCTTCTTTTCGTAGCTCTTGAACATTTGAGTTAAAAAATAGGAGGCCTTACTTTTAAAACAACCGTCCCAATAATAATAATAATAATAATAACAAAAATAATAATAATAACCAAAATAATAACAATAACAAAAATAACAATAACAACAACAACCAACAACAACAATAATAATAATAATAATAATAATAATATAACAATGTAATTCTATTATAGACGTCACCTCAAAGAACAAGATTATCGGAAACGGATGAAAGTGCTATGGGACATGAATACTACCAAAAAAACTGCGGACCAAGCGAAACATAAATTTGCTTTTAAATCAAGCACTAATGGGAACACAACGAAAGATGAATGATAGAACAGACCAATAAACATTTCTCAAATGATCGGCAAAACTTAAGCGCTGCAAATATATTGACCAAGATCTATGAAACAACAAAACTAAACGTGAATGAAACAACTGACGATGTATACAAATTATGAAAAAAAAAATCCCCAAGGAACCACGAGTGAAAGAAATTAAAAACACTAACAGAGATTATCCCAACGGATACTATTACAAACTTAAACAATTTAATTTACGCAAATGCCAAGACAGTAAGTATAACATTTAAAGAAGAAAAAAGCAGAGGAAAGAAAATGGATAAACCAAGATTACAAACTGAAAATGATTCCGATAAACAAGAGGAATGTGAATAGAAAAAGTGAAAACGTGATTTGCGGCTAAACAAGAAACATGAAGAACTGAAACAAAATATACCAGCAAAATCGTAACAGTGCGAGTAAAACAGGAAACAATGAAAACAATGAAAGACAATTCTATCAAAATGTAAACAGAGTAAAATAAAAATTGAACAACCGGACCTGATAGAAAGAGCAACCAGATCACAATAGAAATGCCAAATAGCTGTAAAACGTGACAGAAGAGTTACATCAAAGCGAATAATGGACAGAAAATGAAATCAGCAAGGAACCTCACAAGACAAATCTACAGAAAATAGCCAACTGGAGAGCACCAGGTCATGAGGTCATACACACATACTGGTTCAGAAAATTGACGACACTACAAGAAAGGCTAATTCAAAAACCTGAAAAATTATTAATTTTATTTATTGCAGACAATTATCTGAATCTTTTTCTTAGTTGTTTCACGACGTTTCGGCCAACTATTCCTCTGGCCTTCGTCAGGTGGTAACCATGATGGGATAGGAACTCTGAATCTCCTGACTGCATTCACTGCAATTACTGCCTTCCGTTGTTGTTGTCGTCTCACCACGTTTTGGCCAAGTAAGCCTCTGGCCAGGTTTGGGTAGGATTGAAACCGCTATCTTCAATCACCACCTGGAACCGTAGAGATTCAACGTCTATCAACTGCGTCACGGGCCACGAAGGGCGATCAAGGTTAGATTTTTTAGTCTTATAAATTCATGTTTATTATCTGATCTTCCATGGTCGGGTCTGAAAATTTATATCTACGAAGCATACGTGCGATAATAGATGACCAAAGGTGTGAATACAAAAAAAAAGACACAGCAAAAGGGAACCGCCCCTAGCAACTACAGACCTATAACATGCTTACCTACGATGCGGAAGGTCTTAACAGTACAATTGAGAGAACACATTTAGCACTCCCTTAATAATCGTGGATTACTTCCCGAGTAATAGAAAGGGTGAAGAAAAGGAAAAAGAGTAACACATGATCAATTATACATAGACCCAAAAGATCATAACGAATGCAAAAAGTCAACAACAAAAAAGAAAAAAGAATATAGCCATGACATGGATCGACTGCAAGAAAGCGTACGCCAGAATCCCTCAATCTTGTATAATAGAATGGTATAGCATGTTCAGACTACCAGGCAAGATATCGATTTGATAAAAAAATGTAATGAGAACATGAAAGCTTGAACTGACAGCTGATGGACAGCACATGTCTGAGATGAAAATACAAATAGGTATTTTCGAAGTAGATTCATGGTTATGATGCACTTGAGAATAAACTAAGAAACTGACAAGTGGAATACAAGTTCATTAACACAGATGAAAGAATGGACAATCTCATGTACATGGATGACCTGAATCTTTCTGCAAGAACAAAACAGGAACTAGACATGAAAGCAACCGAAACCAGAACCAGAATGGAATAATACTAATAAACATAATCAGGATATCCGAATAGAATTCGGTATGGAAAAGTACGCACCGCTAGGAAACTGCGAGCAAGGAGAAAACTGGAGCAAATCGACGATATAAAACTACTTAACCAAGCGGAAATGAGGGAATTAGGTAAACATGAATCTACAAATATTTGTAGTTCTGGAAGCAGACAGTATAAAAGAAACAGGAATGACAGAGACACTTTGAAAGGAATATAAGAACAACAAAACTCTTAGAAACTAAAGTATACAGTGGCTTCCTCCAGTCTTGACAGACTATGGATACCCACTGTAAAGGTGCCTGCGCGTAAAATTTGTGTGGCAAGAGTTTCGCAGTCTCCAACCACGCCTCTCCTGAGTCGACATTGTTGCATACCAGTGGCAAGTGGAGGTACAGAACGACTGGAAACGAGATGAGCGGAGCGCACATACAGCGCCTAGAATTCCCAAATGGTCACCCATCTGTTACTAACCAGTCTCAACGTTGCTTAACTTCGGCGATCTGGCGAAAACCGGTGTGTCAACGTGATTATGCCGTATCATATACAGTAGAAACCTACTAAATGGTATAAACACATGGGCAGTAATATATTCTGAACCGCTTTATATATATATATATATATATATATATATGAAAAAGATTATAAAAAGGCGTGACCGAGAAGGCAATAAATAGACGTGTTACACCCGTGGCTCGAGAGGAACAGGAAAAGACGTGTCCGAAATATTGACCTTACAAAAACACAGTCCCGCGTGTTTGACACGGTAAAGTCTTGTTAAGCACATTGTTTAGCACATTGTTAAGCATACTGAACATGAGACAATGCGTTATTCTAAAAGTACCTGTAAATAAATGTATGCTGTTTCAGCTGGAATAAAGTGAGTCGAATTTCTTACTTGTCTTTGTTAGCTTGCGACTGTTTGCATATAACGTGTGTTTCCCGAGTGTTGACATGTAACGACTACGTTACAATTGTTTAATGTGCCTTTTGAAGCTTTGGTCAATTTTTTTTTTTTACACAGTGGTCACCACTTATCAAGGCCCGGAAGCCATTCAGGGATAAGGGTTATTGCAAGTACAGTACGTTAGTGTGGAGATTTGACGAAGTGTTTACTTAAGGGAGTGGTTCATTATGAATTTGTTAACGTTGGACTTGAACATATCCAAGTTATAGTCAGGTGGGAAGCAGGCAGATGGAACAGAGTTCCACAGGCGTGCAGTTCTAAGAAAGAAGCTTTGTTCATGGAATCCACGTTTTGATTTAGGCACAGATAAAGAGTGGGGAAAATTAATAACAGTGGATTCAGCTAGACGTGTGTTTTTCGTGAAAGATTGGCGAGGGGGGACCAGAGATTGGAGTTCAGACAAGCACCTGCCATGGAAATAACAATAAAACAAGAATAGGCTCGCAACGTCTCTTCTGTGGGAGAGAGGTTGCAGGGTAGAGAAAAGGGCATCCCCTACTAAGCCACGAAGTCTATTTTGTACTCTGTCAAGGCAGGATAGGCTGTTTTTAGCAGCTCCTGCCCAGATATGGCAGCAGTATTCCATCCTTGGATGTACTTGGCTTACAAATTATTTAAAATTTGTGCCCGGTCATGGGGTACTGAGCAGAAGAAGGCAACCGAAACAAAATATACCAGCAAAAGAATTTGAGAATAAAACAAAGATGGAAACAGTATTATATATTACTGTTTTTTATTGGAATTCTCTGAGATGAGTAATTGGTGTATTTATTTATTGATTTACTCGCAAGACCTGTGGAAATTCCACAGGGGACTCCTTCATATGTAATCTATTGATGTTGGCATTCTGTAGATGTTCAGTGTAAATGGAGACGATCTGATACTATTGTAGCTTTTTGCAAACATATTTATCTAAGATAGCAAGAACGCCTGGCAAAGCCCGGTCGTAAAGTATGCTTAAATGCGATATTTTAATTCTTGCAGATTTCGTATATATTATTATAGAATTAATGTTCTATCGATTTTTATATCTTACAAAGTTGCGATTTCAAAAATAAAACAATATATATCCATATGACTTGGGTGCATTAGCTTGAATCGAAACTGAAATAAAAACTTATGAATATATATATATATATATATATATATATATATATATATATATATATATATTGAGTTCCTTCAGCCATAATCGAAACCGAAACCCAAACTTCTGAAAAATTCTTGGTAAAATTATTTATGACATGAAATGAAAGTACATAAAAATTAAACGACCCAGATGTAAGCGTAACAGAGAAAATAAAACACACGCTATTGTATTAATATATAGAATGCGCGGACTGTTATCCTCATCTTCATAATTATTGTTATTTTATCATGTTTCAGGCAACTCATCCTCTGGCCTTCTTCAGGTATCCCCAGGAATCAAGGTCTCTGGATAAATGGTGGGGATATTTCACTGCTGATGCAATTTCCTATCTCTATAAGAGCCAAGTACTTCCAACGATGGAGTACTGTTGCCATATCTGGGCAGGGTCCAAGAAGCCGCTTATCCTTCTTTGACAGAGTTCAAAATAGACTTCGTAGCTTAGCGGAGATGCCCTTTCCTCTTCTCTGCAACCTGTTTCCCACAGAAGAGACGTTGCATGCCTGTCTCTACTTTATCGTTATTTCCATGGCAAGTGCTCGTCTGAGCTCCAATCTATAGTTCCCCCCTCGCCAAACTTTCACGAAATACACCCGTCTAGCTAAAGAAACCACTGTCAATAATTTTCCCTAGTCTTTATCTGTGCCTACACCGAAACATAGATTCCTTGAACAAAGCTTCTTTCTTAGAACTGCACGCCTGTGGAACTCTCATCCGTTTGTCTATTTTCTAACTGGCTACAATATGGTTGTCTTCAAGTCCAATGTAAACAAGTTCTTGATGAATCGTCCCCTTAAATAATCCAATTTACCAAATTTCCACTACTAACTATTACTAAGAAATTATCCCATTAACTACGATACATTCAATAACCTTTATCCTCAAGTGGCCTCCTGGACTTTATAAGTGGTTACCCCTTTTGTAAAAAAAAAAAAAAATACTGCCTTTTATAATTGTTGTTATACCTCCACGTTTTTGCCTAACTAATCCTCTGGTCTGCTTTGCGTAGGATTGAAACCACTATTTTAAGACAATGCTCGTCTGGAACCATAGAGATTCAACGCCTTAATTCTCTGCGCTACAGGCCCCGAAGGCCAGAGGATGAATCGGCCGAAATGTTCTGAAACAACAACAATGGAGATGAGGGTAACAATCCGTAAACAAATAAATAAATGAAAATAGTAGTTCGAATCAAGTAAAATCCAATCCTTATCTAAAAAAGAAAAAAAAAACAACAATTTTGAAACGTTGTATTCTTAAATGTCAGACCCGACCATTTATTTTAAGTGCGTACTATACATAAATATTGCCAAAATAATTTCCACATTTTTTTTTTCGCCATAATTTTCATAAAAATAAAATTACCAATAAAAATAACATTAAAAAAAATCCTCGTCTGCAATTTAATTCGTATAACTTTGTTTATGACCTGCTTTAATGGTCGAGTTCAAGTCCGGAACACAACGTTATAATCTAATCAATCGACAGATTTGAATTTGCAATTAATCATTGTTCAACCGGATATTGCCTCGTTTTGAATTCGAGAGGTTCACGTTGGCAGCCATTTCTCTATTTTTTTTTTTTTTTTTTTTTTTTAACAGACTGCCTTCATTAATATTATCATTTTAACTCTTTGGGACGCTTCGAATTCTGAAAAAGTATCTCTTGGCGAAAATGTATGACATAACGAGGCAATGTCTGTCATTCGGTAGGATGCCTCATCCCCATCTAGAATAAAATTATTTGAGAATTAAAACACAAAAGAGTTGAACGCTCAACAAAAACATAAAAAAGTTAAATTAATATTGCACTAACTCGCACACATGCGACACACTTTAATAGTCTGTCAAAATAAAATAACAGTCTGTCAGATAGTCTGTCAAAATAAAATACAAGGTGGAACGATTAAATTGTCGTCCTAGAAAAGACGACATGATTCTGTTTCCGTTTGATGAAAACCGTATTTTATTTTTGTAGACGATCTACTAGTTGGACAGTTGTTTACAAATCCCAAGAGCCTTCTATATGGTGTGAAAGCGACACAATATTCAACACGCGAGATCGGAGATGCGCCGCTCTACAACTTATGCTCTCTACCGACAAGTTATGTTAACAGTAGCATCGCCAGCACCGTCGAAATGCAAATCCTGGCGGTTAAACGCTTGACTGCACAGCTTAACACATCGGATGATTCTTTCCTGCCAGGGTTATGATCTTTGGTGTGGTTTCAAGTGACGGCCACATCATGCCACCTCACATCTTCGCAGTCGGCTGGAAAGTCAACATCAAAAGGCTACCTGTATGTGCTGAAGAAAGTGGATCTTTGGTGCAGTCAGGTTTGGATGTTGCAGCAGCACTCGGCGCCGGCTCACAAGTTCAAAGAGACCTAGGTTTGACTTTGTAGCCTTCGTTTTCACTGGTCCCTCCTCCTCCCCGACTTGAACCCGCTGGACTACTTCGTTTAGTCATGCGTCAAGAACATCACCAACATGACCTCCCACAGCACTAAAGCAAACCTGATTACCGCTATACGCCGAGTATTTGACGAGCTCCCACCGGAGCTTGTGGAAAAGACAACTCTCAGTTCCGAGCCGTATCAAGGCGGTGATTGAGGCTGAAAGCGGCTACTATAAATAGATGTCATCTCTACTTCATAATCAAGTTACCTGAATGGATTTTTTTCAATAAAAGTTTTAAAATAAAGCTGTAATGTTCTTTTCTTTAGGGCGATAATTTTATCGTCACCCCCCCCCTGTAATTTACGTATTCACAAGGCAAATGTAAAAAAGCTTAGAAATTAAGATCACAAAACACCGTATCTTAATCCGATTATCGACGATTTCATTTTTACTCTTTTTCACTCCACGCAACGGATATTACCACTTTTAACATAAAGGGGTTACTATTTGGCATCGTGATTATGGGAGGACTGTGGAGAGTTGTGCAACGAGACGTCTGTTTACACTGCAATTAAACTTCTGCAGTTCAGCACAGTAAGGGAAGCAAGAAACTGGAAGGAATCCCAAAATTTAGAAGTCCGAGAGAAGATATTATTTTAGTAGAAGGCGTTTCGGTATTTAGGGACCCAAAAAGTCAAGGTATGGCATTTTTCTAACTGTTGAGTTAGTAGGGAGTATGTACGTCGAAGGGGCACAAGTGTGACGAGTTCATCAGAACACGTCCCATTAACGAACTTAAAAAAGGTGCACGGATGCAACACTGCGGCGATGCAAAATCTTGATGTGTAACAGATAACACCTCCCTACAAAATACTTGATGTGTAACACGATAACACCTCCCTACAAAATACTTGATGTGTAACACGATAACACCTCCCTACAAAATACTTGATGTGTAACACGATAACACCTCTCTACAAAATACTTGATGTGTAACACGATAACACCTCCCTACAAAATACTTGATGTGTAACACGATAACACCTCCCTACAAAATACTTGATGTGTAACACGATAACACCTCCCTACAAAATACTTGATGTGTAACACGATAACACCTCCCTTCAAAATACTTGATGTGTAACACGATAAAACCTCTCTACAAAATACTTGATGTGTAACACGATAACACCTCCCTACAAAATACTTGATGTGTAACACGATAACACCTCTCTACAAAATACTTGATGTGTAACACGATAACACCTCCCTTCAAAATACTTGATGTGTAACACGATAACACCTCTCTACAAAATACTTGATGTGTAACACGATAACACCTCCCTTCAAAATACTTGATGTGTAACACGATAACACCTCTCTACAAAATATTGATGTGTAACACGATAACACCTCCCTACAAAATACTTGATGTGTAACACGATAACACCTCCCTACAAAATACTTGATGTGTAACACGATAACACCTCCCTACAAAATACTTGATGTGTAACACGATAACACCTCCCTTCAAAATACTTGATGTGTAACACGATAACACCTCTCTACAAAATACTTGATGTGTAACACGATAACACCTCCCTACAAAATACTTGATGTGTAACACGATAACACCTCCCTACAAAATACTTGATGTGTAACACGATAACACCTCCCTACAAAATACTTGATGTGTAACACGATAACACCTCCCTTCAAAATACTTGATGTGTAACACGATAAAACCTCTCTACAAAATACTTGATGTGTAACACGATAACACCTCCCTACAAAATACTTGATGTGTAACACGATAACACCTCTCTACAAAATACTTGATGTGTAACACGATAACACCTCCCTTCAAAATACTTGATGTGCAACACGATAACACCTCCCTACAAAATACTTGATGTGTAACACGATAACACCTCCCTACAAAATACTTGATGTGTAACACGATAACACCTCTCTACAAAATACTTGATGTGTAACACGATAACACCTCCCTACAAAATACTTGATGTGTAACACGATAACACCTCCCTACAAAATACTTGATGTGTAACACGATAACACCTCCCTACAAAATACTTGATGTGTAACACGATAACACCTCCCTTCAAAATACTTGATGTGTAACACGATAACACCTCTCTACAAAATACTTGATGTGTAACACGATAACACCTCCCTACAAAATACTTGATGTGTAACACGATAACACCTCCCTACAAAATACTTGATGTGTAACACGATAACACCTCCCTACAAAATACTTGATGTGTAACACGATAACACCTCTCTACAAATGCACCTGCACAATCGTGATCGAGGACCATTCGAAAATACAACAAAGCCGAGAAAGTTCCTCTTTCGCAGAAAGCCGGGTGAACCCGTCCAAGAATAGTATCGCACCAGGCACAACCAGGTTATATAGATAGAAGATTAAACCACAAGTCGCGTTCTTTCTAGAGCGATAGAATGATCCAAATATTTTCATATTAACCTTACCATTCTTAAAAAATGAATTACGCAAAATAAAAAAAAATCCAACATTTCTTAGTTTTAATAAATACTTTGGTTATCATCCTTTTCAATTTCGAATCTCCTATATATCGAGTTAATGCGAATTTGTTTTGCTTAAGATTTCCTGATCTTCATCCGGCTTATCCTCTTTTAACAGATTAATTTATTCCCCGGTTGCTTCTTATTCTCCCGTCTCTCGACAAACGCTGGGATTTACACGCCCAGACACTTAATCTGACAATTGACTATATATATATATATATATATATATATATATATATATATATATATATATATATATATATACTCACGCACATATATATGTGTATGTATGTGTGTGTATGTGTATGTGTGTGTGTGTGTGTGTGTGTGTGTGTGTGTGTGTGTGTGTGTGTGTGTGTGTAAATAATGATGGATTATTTTTGATGTAAAGTCGAAGAGTGTTACTGAAAACCCGGTGTAGAACCAGTGCAGTTCAGGCAGAACCAATTTGTCGGAATCGGTTCCGTCAAAACAATGTCTGACATCCGAACGGAATCCATCGGAATGTACCCTCACAATCTCGTTGCTTTTTATATACTTTATGAGTCCAAGGTGCGTCCACGTATCTCCGTGAGAGACTATGTGTTCCAGACATTTTTAGTATCTTATAATTCCGATTGGAATCAGTAATATACTAATGTAGGGGAACGGATAAACCTGCTAGATTAATCAGTTCTATGTTACACACTTCTGGAGGTTGATTCAAAGAGTGTACTAAGAATAGAATTCAGAAATACTTAAGAGTTCTAATAACTGATTAAATGAGATCATGCTACCCCGGTGAATTAAATAAAGTGTTCTGTTCGAAATTTCCTGCAGATTTCCCTGTTCGGTAAGGTAAGAGGTTACATCGGCTGAAACGTTGTGAGAACAAAATCCAAGATAAGAACAGTAGTCTGAATAATAACAAAGAAATTCTTGTCTAGACAGTTCATTCGTTTCAAAACGCTCTTGTTACGTTTCTTGCATCTGCCTTTTTCTGTCTCTCAGACATTACGCGTTTTGACTCGATTCATTTCTGCTGTTTTTTATACCTTCAGTGACGACAAAACAAGGGAACTCTTTTCATTTCCAGTGACAAGAGCCTCCGTTCATGCGTTAAACGAAAAACAGTAATTTTGGTTGGCCAAATTTTCACTTAAAAAAGCATTTCCATTGGTCTTTCGTGCTTAAGTTAATATATTTCAGCTGGCATACTTAGGTTAAAATAATATTTCAGTTAATCTTTTATGCTTAAGTTAAATTATTGTTTCTGTTGATCTGTCATACTTAAGTTAAAATATTATTTACTTTGGTCTGTCGTGCTTAAGTTAAAATACTATTTTCGTTGATTTGTCATGCTTAAGGTAAAATATTATTTCCGTTGATCTGGCATGCTTAATGTAAAATATAAAATAGATCCGATTTCTGTCATGCTAAAGTTAAAATAATATTTCCCCTTTTCCCCATCGATCTGTCATGCTTAAGTGAAAATATTATTTACTTTGGTCTGTCATGCTGTAGTTAAAATATTATTCATTGAATGGCATTGTCCTATTAGATATAAAGTTGCCCTCAACAGATCTAATTAAATTAAAAATTAACTGAAAAACGAACAGAATATTATTGAATAATTATTGAATAATTATTTGACAAATTAGCAAAGCTTCAAAACTTAAAAAAAAACAACTGAAATAAAGAAAAAAACACTCATTGCAAGGTAAGTTTCATATTTGTTTATTTTTTTCTAATAACAAACATTTAATGAAAAATAGTTTTATTTATATAATAAGAAAAGTAATGGCGCTTGAAAAACATCGTTTTGAATTTGAATTATATTAAAGAAAGTAGAAGGCAAAATAACAATGTGCGTAGAATAAAATACGCATCAAGTGCGCTTGAAAGCCAAATCACAACGTAATATTAGGAAAATAAACAAATATTTTACTTGTTTGAAATTTATTACAAATATATTTAAGAGACAAAACAAAACGCCGAAGATGGAGCATACCTCTGAAATATATTTGTGATAAATTTCAAACAAGTAAAATATTTGTTCATTTTTCTAATATTACTTTGTGACTTGGCTTTCAAGCGAGCTTGATGCGTATTTTATTTTGTTCAAATTAAAACAACGTTTCTATATGAACTCTCATCCTTGACGTTATTCTCGCGTTGCCTACGCATAGTTTAAACATTTCAAAATACAACCGCTAGAAACAACGTGCGGCTCTTTACAAACAGACTTCTTTCTCCAAATTTACAACATGGCAAGGAAGAAGAAAAGGAAAAAAAGAAAAAAAACAACGTACTGAAGATGGAGTATATCTCTGAAATATATTTGTTATAAATTTAAAAAAAAGTAAAATATTTGTTTATTTTCCTAATATTACTTTGTGATTTGGCTTTCGAGTGCACTTTATGCGTATTTTATTTTATTAAAATTAAAACAACGTCAAGTACGATAACTTGACACCATGTTTATAAGGTGTTTTCAAACCTATTTCTTCTTAGCATAAGTTGAACGATTGGCGCAAAACAGTTGATAAACAAAAAAAGCGTTTCCTGTTAGTTTGTCAACTGTTTTACGTCAAAATTGACCCCCCAAGATTTTAGATTTTGACCCCCTGGTAGCTCAGTTTTCCTCATGAAAACCGGTTAAAAAGTTATCCACGTGTCTGAATACCATATTTCAAGTCTGTAGATTAAATATTCATTGAGTATATAGGTTGAGAAGTCTCCGTACACACATTCTCACTTTTACCGATATACAAGCAGGCACCCGGCGTTTCCCGGTCGTAAAATACGCATAAATATAATATTTTAATTAATGCAGAATTCTTATTTATTATGAACAGAAATATCGTAGGTATTAAACCTAACGTTAAATTCATTTTTAAATTTAAGTAAAATTTAAAAAAAAAACAAAAAAAAAACGGAAAGAAACTGAGACGTGCGCATGCGAGTATTATGTTTTTTCTAAGCAGTTCAATTTTTGTAGGAAAAAAATACCCGAGCCGCCATCGAAATCAGAAACTAAAAACAGTGAGTCTAGTACGTTAGGCCAGCTTTACACATGCTTTAAAAAGTGTTTTCAAACCTACTGTATTCTTAAGATAAAGAAATCTGTCATGAGAATGATTTACGCATGCGCATTTGTGAAACAGTTAGCAAACGGATAAAAAAATCTGATGACCCGCGAGTACCTACTTTTTCACTTTTGACCTCTTAGACAGCTTTTCGTTTTTCGGATGAAAACCGACCAAAAAGTTTTCCACGTGACTGAATATCCTATAAACCAAATTTCAAGTCTGTAGATAAAAAATTCGTCGAGTATATAGGTTGAGAAATATCTTCACACACTCTCACTTATATATATATATATATATATCTTCTTCTCTTCTCTCTATATAAATAAAATGAACTCATTTTTTCCCGTCTGATTTTGACATTAATAGGATTAAAAATCAAGATATTTCATGCAAATATAATATGCACAAACGGCAGAACAATATCTGAGGTGTGTTATAGGCTTATTATTTCTCAAATTCCTCGATAATCTTAGATTTCTATACTTTTTCTGCTGAGAAGTCACGGCCAAAATCGGTTAAGATCAATGGAAGTGGTAAAATATTTTCTCTCTAATAAATTCCCCCCCCTGCCACCACTTAACACCGTTTGGAGATCGTTCACAAGGAACAGCTGAGAAGAGAACACCGGTTTGGCTTCGTAGTTCTTTCATGTGAAGTTATTTAAAATCACTACACTAAGCTGCAGTGCTCTGTGGCGTAGTGGTTAGCGTGCTGGACAATTCACATTATATTTTCACGTTCGCGCCGACCTACCGTAGTCGTTTTTTTTTTTTTTTTTTTTTTTCCTAAACAACCGGAATGGACTTTTCTTGGTGGCCGAACTGTTAACGTTGCAGATGTTTTTTTTGTTGTTTTTTTTCACACTTTATTTTCCTACTTTTACTCATGACTCCGGGTTTGATCCTTCCTACTTACCTACCATAACATTTTTTTAAACTCCCCCCCCCCGTCTCGGAAACAAACACTCGGGCAACGCCGGGTACCCCCGCTAATATATATATAAATAGGAAACGATGTTTTTCTAGGTGCTATTACTTTTTTTGATTAACGTATAACAGACAGAAGATTCAGGTGCTAGTGCACTTATTGATCCGCCCTATTTTTTTTAAATAGTATTTCAAATTTAAAGTTTCATGGTATATGCTTTTATTAAATTGTACGGTTAAAGTACAGAAAAGGTACAAAACACCCTCTCCTCCCCATGTTAAGAATGGTTTTCTAAATAATGTTATTATTTCAGCACAGATCAATCTAAGTGCACTAGTACCGACATTCAAAACCAACCGTGAATAAAATCTCTACGGACTTTATTAAAAAGGGATTTATTTCTGCGGCGGAAAAGATGATTTACAAAATTAGCTAGTGAAGCATGCATGGTGCCACGTGAGTGCACAGTGAATGAGGCATAAAAAAATGACTAAGTTCAGCATTTGACCCCCACCCATTTAGCCCCAAAAGTTCCTAGGGGACGTCAAATCCCGGTGAAAATGAACAAATGGTACAGTGTTCGGCTTTAACTTACGTAAATTTGAGTTCTGCACCATGCAAAAAAAGAAATGGTTAAGTCCATCATTTGACCCCCCCATTTAGCCCCAAAAGTCCCCAAGGCTTTAACATATTTAAATTTAAGTTCAACACCATGCTAAACTGCTAAATAGACATACACATCAAATTTTGGACTAATATGATAAAATGGTCCCCCAAAAGTGGTGATTTTAGCCCTGAAAGAGCCCCTGGGACACACCCAAGACTTATCGCGAAGTATAGACAAACAAAATTATAAAGAAATTAGTTTGTTACAACTTTTCAGAAAGTTTGATAAAAATCAAAAGCATCATTTTTTTTTTAATAATACAAAAGTATCAATATTACAGGTCTACCCTCCTTTTTTTCGGGGAACCAAAAAAAAAAAAAAAAAAAAAATTCATAAACTGATGAAAACTTTTTATAAGTCGAAAATTTGTTTGTTCTTTACGATAAATACATAAAATCTTTTAAGGAAGAAACGTTATTTGGTTTTATTCTTTTTATAATATGAATCAAATTATTATATATTTTATATGATGTTTCCTTTTTAATGCTTAAAAATTTTTTTTTTTGTTCAAATCAATATAGATATTTAGATTTTTATAAGAAACCAATGGAAGACAACAAATGTTTGCTTTGTAATTTATTTTGTACTAGCCTGTTGCCCGGCGTTGCCCGGGTGTTTGGTAGTGTGTGTTGAGCAAAAAAAAAAAAAAAAAAAAGTGGCAGTGGGCAGGCAGGCTCGCACCCGTACCGCGAAAGAGGAAAGAACGTTAAAAAAAAAAAAATGACGTCTTTATTGTTGCATCCATCGCCAAACCGGGTGGGGAAGGGATAAATTAAGGCTGATAAGTCGAAAAGAGGGAATGACTTTCGAAAATATCGGCAAAAAAAAAAAACGATCCCTCCCTGTAGAAAAGTGCCTAGTTGAGGGTGAAGTAATTAATGTTGTTAGCTAATGTTTCGATATTTGTCGTCCGAAAGGATCGATCTTCAAAACGCTACCGATCTCGTGAAAATCTGTCGCCTTTGTCGAAAGTTTTAGGCAGACATACATACATACATACATACAGACATACATACATACATACATACCTTATTACATACATACATTTAAACAGAGAGGTGAGATTTATATCATAGAAGATTACGGTTAACACGTTCAGTCTTTCGGCAACTTTCGGTATTATTCGAAAACCGCTCGGACAGGTCTGCCGATTGCGAAACCCTTAAAATGCATAGGTACCGATATGTGGTATAGCCCTATGGTTAGCGTCTATTCATAGATGCATATGTGTGCTATTATTCTCACTTGATAATATAGACGCGATCAAGTGCGCACGTCTTTGCACATGCGCAATGAAGCATTATGTTGTGTGCGCGCAAATCCGGGCATTAGCCTTTTCATTAAACAGAAAAAAAAATGAAAGAAAAGAAAAAAAAATGACGTTTCTCGTTCGAAGCAAATCGCATTGGATTTTTCATCAAATGATACTAAATCGAGTTGAACGCTCAGAAACGCTACAAAACAAATTATTCCGTTGTAATTCGTAATTATGTGTAAATTTAGAAGGCGAATTTTGCGATCGTAAATCTCCAACGATCTTTACACGCAACTGAAAAGAATCGTCGTTCTCTTTGTTGTACTTAACTATTTAATAATCGATGCAGAATTAATTGCGCTGTAAATTTGTGGTTGCAATCGAAACGATGGTATTTTGGCAAGGGTAAAATGGTACGTTTCTTTGGAATTATACGATGCCTTCGTTTTGATTGTTCGCAACGAGTATAAATTTAGATTCGTGAATAAGGACTTGAAGCGAGTTTAATGCAGCTAAAAGCTTTTGTAATAAATGAGGATCAATATAGATTATCTGTTCTTGTCGATCTGATGGATTGAAAAAAATATGGAAGGTGGAGATGCCTACGATTCTACAAATGTTATGCTATTTTTTTTTTTTACAAGATAATTGAAACACACACAATGATAATTGCTAACCATTCATGACTATGCAAACGGAATGCTGAGTAGCTAAATTGGATCGAAGATAAATTCATAAAAAGAAATAACATTCTCCAAAATAAATCTTTAAAATGCAATTGCCAATAACATTTTTTATATATAAAGCAGAAACAATACAATATACCATTATTGTGGTAATTAAGTTTGTAATGTATAAAAAAATTGTTAACAAACATCTAGAACTTTCCGAGTAGCACACACACACACACACACAGATATATATATATATATATATATATATATATATATATATATATATGATTGTTGAGCTGGATTAAATCCGACGATATGAAATAAAATGGAGGTGGAAGGACCTGGGTACTCAACGTTTCGCCCGATTTATGCGGGCTTCTTCAAGAAGGATGGTGATTGTCAATTTTAAAATGTTTAAATTCAACGCTATTTCACGCGATTAATGGTAGCCGAATGGATACGGTCTCCGCCATTCGAGCCAGAGATGTCTCGTGTTGCGGGGTTCGAATCGTTCGGCTGGTGTTAATCGTGACACCCTGCACTCAAGAATCCCGACAGGATGAAACACTAGTGTCTGTAGGTATTTAATTATTATAGTAAAAAAATAATTATATATGTATATATGCTAAAATATTTTTAACCTTTATATATCTAATTTTAAATAAATAAGAATGTAAATATACTAAATACTAATTATAGTGGGGGTGATAAGTAGTTAAATGGATTAATCCGTAATCTTATAAATACAAGACTGATAAATTAAAAAATATATCCATTTTAAATGTGGAAATTGATGAATCACACAGGTAAGAAATTCATTTTTATAGTATGAAAAGGTTAGTAACTGCAATTAAGAATAGGAAATTGGATCAAATGTTTGTAACATGTCTTCTTCCTAAGATTAAGGGTGGTGGTGTTTGATCAACACTGCTGAGGAGCCATGATGTAATATACTGTTTTGTTTTTAAATCCTCGAAACAGTGTTTCATGGTAAACAACTGATGATCCCTTGAAAAATAAATTATTGATACTATAGTAAATTCGAGAGCGAGTTGATGCAGTGATTGCAGGTGATTAAATAACTTACTGACTAGATGGTTTTCTAACGAATGATAAAAAATATTTTTTTTGTATAGTTTTAAAGGTTAAAAACTTCAAAGACTATATATATATATATATATATATATATATATATATATATATATATATATATATTAGTGATGGGACGGTTCCAATATTTTTCCGATTTCGATACAATTACCGATTCCGTGCTGAATTTCCGATTCCGATAAACTTACCGATTCTGATTCCAATTCCTTATAAATTTCTAATTGTTTTACTATAACTTTGTTAGTTTCTCCGATTTTCATTGAAAAAAACACACACATGTTAAATATGCAGATGTTTTCCTAAACCTAAAAATACACTTGTGGAGGATGATCTATCGATTTTAGCTTTACTATTATTTTTAAAATCAATAAATATTTATTATTTTATCATTATTACTAGCAATTAAAGATTTTACTTTAAAGAAAATCAAATAAAAAAAGACAATTAAAGAATCATTTTGGCATCGGAAAATAGGCATCAATTTTTCCGATTCCGATACCGATTCCGATATTTCCATATCTTCCGATTTTTCCAATTCCGGTTAGTAGTCCCAACACTAATATATATATATATATATATATATATATATATATATATATATATATATATATATATATATATATTGTTGTGTCATAATAGTAAAACAAGAAAATCAAGTTAAAATTGGTTAGGGTTAGGGTTAGGGTAAGGGTTAGGGTGAAGGCTAGGGTTAGGGTTAGGGTTAGGGTTAAGGCTAGGGTTAGGGTTAGGGTTAGGGTTAAGGTATTAACATCACAGGTACAAAGGTAGGAATACGGGTATAACTGACTAGCGCTCAGTTAGACAGTGGAGTACTTTTGCTCCTTCTCACCGGTTTAGACATTACTGGCAGTATATATATAGTGAGAACCGGTGTAATTTCCCCTGTGCATAGAAAGGCCGGTATAACATATATATATATATATATATATATATATATATATATATATGTTATATGTATATATTTATAAAAATTTAAAATATATATATATGTGTTATATATATATATGTATTTATAAAAATTTTAAATATATATGTATATATATATATATATATATATATATATATATATATATATATATATATATATATATATATAAATTTTATAAGGATGTCTTGCCTATCTCTCAAACAAGTAATATTATTTATAAATTTCAATGTCGGTGTGGTGCCGTCTATATAGGCAAGACGACCCAGCGTCTTCAGGTCAGAATCGCCCAACATGTTCCCCGCTTCATCCGAGACCATCAACCTACCACGAGAAAGTCTCAATTGATAGAATCGTCCATCGGCCAACACTTGGTCGATAAAAAGGAGTGCGGTCTTGCTTTCTTTCCGGAGTGTTTTTTTTTTCTGTTTTGTACCGAGGACGTACAAAATTCCACCTATCTGTCCTCAAAGCACTTGCCATCATTTCCAGCCCCCCCCTACCTTGTGAAAGCAGAGAAACCTTCGGCTTCAATTAGAATTATTTGGGTAGTCATAGTTTTTTTTTTTTTTTTTTTTTAACTCCTCTCCGCTCTTACTCCATTCCACTACCAAATACTCTAAAAAATAATAATTTTCAGACTTATACCCTTGAAAAGTTAGTCTGAACGAAAAGCGTTTCGGGTGTATTTTAACGATCTTGTTTTTAATCGACTTATTTATTTTATTGAATTGTACATTTGTTGCATGTAACTTCCGCCATTTTTTTTCTTTTCCTCACCCCGTTTTCCATCTTATTTTAGTCGATTGAATTTCCGCTATGGTTCACTTTTTTATAATTATTCTAAAATTTTGCCAATCGAATAAAGATATATATATATATATATATATATATATATATATATATATATATATATATATATATAGATAGGTATATAATATATAGATAGATAGATAGATATAGGTTTACTGCAAAGCTAAAAATTAAAACATGAACCAATAGCTATTACATCACGCATGCATAATCGTAATGCCGTCGTTTGCCCTTCACCTGACAAATTTCATTTTTTTAATTTTCACACTTTTGCTTACATTTTCCCCGACTAAAACCCAAATATAAAGTTTCGCATGGGTTCGATCAGCTCATATATAAAGCTTCATGTCTGTAGACCAAAAACTGACAGTGGAGTTCGGTAGGCAAAATTTTTTAAACAAATATATACGCCTACATAACTATATAGAAAGAGTTATATTTTTTTGGAAAAAGGATTCCAGCCGAGTGCTCTATTATAAGAAAAAAAAATCCAAAAATGAGAGCGTATTATTTCTATTTTTATTTACAGAAACTTTAGTTGAGATAAGTCATTGGTACCGTCGGTTTCAAACATGATAATAGGGGACTGTTTTAGATATCCCGATACACATGAGTATCGGCTGTTTTGCAAACTCGGGTTATTATGCACTCAGTATGACACTTGTCAAAATCCAAACTAGCTAACCTAATTGTCACTGACATACGGTCTGTAATATATAACCAACTACTGGGTGACTCCAAACGGAGTTGTGTGATGGAATAAAAGGAACAGTTTACCAAAGAGTACCAAAGACACTTTAGTGTCATTCCCGAAGTACATTCTGACCTGTTTAATAGATGGGATCTTGACAGGTACTACAATTCATAAAAGTAGACTAAGGAGTAATACTACTTAATAGGTATTTATTTACATCCTCTGTGAGAGTTTATGCACAAGGTCAGATGCGAGTTTTACGAAAGCGCTTCTGCAGAACGAACCGGACTAGGTCCTGTCAATAGCCAGGCCCCTAATCTGTGCGGTGAACAATCCAGCCAACATCAGGTAACACCATACTCCACAAACCTCGGAAACTGTAGTCTGACAATCGGATATACTTAAATATGATCACGAGGATCAGTTTTAACATTGTGGGGATTCAGTCCCCTAAACTGAAAATATCGTGAAGGCTCGAAAATTCGCAAAGTTAACAGTTAGATTAAAGTTGTAACTTTCAGGGTCTGTGTTTGTAATAATTTTGGCAAGTTTAGCTTCGATCCTTCAGATCTGTAAGGTAGTCTTTTCTTTTTGTTGTTTGTTTAGTTCCCTTCAACGTCGGCGAGTTGAGGGTTGTTGATGTCGATATCTGTTGCAGGAAGCTGAAATGTTCAATTGTATCCTTGGTTATTTAAGCATCATTGGGTAATGTTCCCCCAATGAAGGAGAAAAACAATCCGTCGAGACTGAGGAAGAAAGGGAGTTCAAAACTTGAAGAATCACGATTTAATTAGCACAATAAAGTTGAAAGTAGATTAAAGTCAAAATGTTTCCAAAAGGGGCAATTAATGCAAGATCCCATTCTAGGGAATAACTGCAGAGACATTGAGTTCCTTGATGCCTTTCTGCAATTAGAGAAAACGTTCCCTAATAATCGGATATTATCCAATACGACTCGACACGTTTGCATAATTTAACCCGAATTCTCGTGAATTCTCGTCAAGCATGGATCGGGCGAGACCGGCAATAATCGGTGTCAGCCGAAGAGCGTTGTTCAAATCTTGAAACGCTAACTCGACTTTTTATTTTATTTATTTAGTTTTTTTTTCTGTTATGTTTTTTAGTAATTTTTAAGGTGATATTAAGGGGCGGGGGTGACTTTTTATTTTCTAATTAGTTACTTATTTATTATTATTATTATTATTATTATTATTATTATTATTATTATTATTATTTAATTGAATTTTTGGGAGTTTAATTAACCCAATGAAAAAGTGCTATCTAAATGGAATCAGACGACATTCGAACTGAAAAAAAGCGACTAAACCAACAACAAAAAAGAAAAACTGACAAATATATTTTCAAACTCGCCAAACAGAAAAATAACAGGCAAGAAAATAAATCTATACATATTAGAAAAAGAAATGAAAACATCGATGCAGACAATCTCGTATTGTCAGGAGAAGAAATTGCTGTCCCCCCCAAAATGAGGTGCAACATTTATAAACACAAATGTTTACTTAAGAGATCGTGTGTAAAGGATGGTTTCTCCTGGAGATGTACAAATGGAAAGTGCCACCAAAAGAACTTGACTGAACAACAAGTCTTGAAAAAAAAAACAACAAGAAAAAAAAATACGGTTACAAAAAAGAAAATACAAAAAAAAAACTTGTACTTACACCCAACAATTATACGGTTAAAAAATATTTTCTTGGAGAAAAAAGCAAACTTTCTGTTGATAAATATTTTGCAAAAAAAAAAGAAAAGAAAAAATGAAATACTAAAATGAAATAAACATATTTTTATTTTTCAAGGTATTTTTTTTATGATTATTTGTATTTGTATTTTTCTGGTTTGTTTTTGGTTTGTTTGTTTTTTTTTTTCATTAGTCTGCGTCTGTTACGACGCTCGGCTGACACCGATAATTGCCGGTCTCGCCCGATACATGCTTGACGGGGATTCACGGGAATTCGGGTCAAAATTATGCAAGAGTACCAAATTTTTACAGGAACTGATATTCCGTCTACTTGAAGTTTGGCGCGAAAAACAAAGTCTCCAATAAAAATCTCGCTCACGAGATTTGTCTAAAAGTAATAAGTCTAAACTGAACAACCATCATTCAGTTGCAAGTGTTGAAATGCGAATTCACGACACAATTAACTGTAACAATACCTCTTACGTCATGAAACCTCTCGACTTGAATGTCTCTTCGTTGATTGGATATAATCTTTTGTCGTTATGAGAATACTGTGCACTTTCAAATGCAAACGGTTAATGACGACGGATAAAATAGCATCTCAGACAATTCTACATTTAATCTAATGGTGAATATTGATTAAAGTCTCAAGTTTAATGATATTCGTTGAATTAAATGATGAAGATGATTCTTAATCATATGTAGTAATTGAGGAAACACGAGAATAAGGGAGAGAGGGAAGGAGTGATATGGATATAAATAGATAAGGGGACCTTAAAAGAGTGAGAGAGAGGGGGGTTAGTGATAGCGATGGAAATAGTAAGGGAAACCTTAAATGAGTTAGAGAGGGGAGGGTGGTGATAGATAGGGATGGAAATAGATAGGGAGACTTTAAACGAGATAGAGAGAGGGGGAGGGTGATAGATAGGGATGGAAATAGATAGGGAGACTTTAAATGAGAGGGAGGGAGAGGGGCAGGGTGATAGATAGGGATGGAAATAGATAGGGAGACTTTAAATGAGAGGGAGAGAGGGGGGAGGTGGTAGATAGGGATGGAAATAGATAGGGAGACTTTAAATGAGAGGGAGAGAGAGGGGGGAGGTAGTGATAGGGATGGAAATAGATAGGGAACCTTTAAACGAGAGAGAGGGAGGGAAGGTAGTGATAGGGATGGAAATAGATAGGGAACCTTTAAACGAGAGAGAGGGAAGGAAGGTAGTGATAGGGATGGAAATAGATAGGGAGACTTTAAACGAGTGAGAGAGAGGGTGGGTGATGATAGATAGGGATGGAAATAGATAGGGGGATCTTAAACGAGAGAGAGGGGGTGATAGATAGGGAGGACATAGAGAAAGTTAAAGCGAGTTTGAGAGAGAGAGAGAGGGGGAGAGCGACAGATATAGAAAGCGACAGAGATAGAGAGGGTAAGAGATGGAGTGAGAAACAACAGAACTGAAAAGAAGCAAGTTCGTGAACAAGACAGAGCGAAACAGAAACAGAGTGAGCGGCAGAGATCACGAGAGAGAGAGAGAGAAAGAGAGAGAGTGTGTGTGTGTGTGTGCGTGTGTGCGTGTGTGTGGTAGAGATTGTGAGAGAGGAAAGAGATTATGACAAGAGAGAGAACGGAAACGAGAACAGGCATGTGCGAGAACAAGACAGATCGACACAGAGAGAGAAGAGAGAGGATACAGAGAGAAAACGACAGAGATTGCGACAGAGAAAGAGTGAGAGCAACAGACATTGTTAGAGAGAACGCGAGTAAAAGTGAGAGGAGTGTGTTTGGGAGAGAGAAAGAACAGATGCGAAATTTGCTGCAAACATTGAATACCAAAGAAAGAAAATAACATCTTTAGTCAAATATTCGCATACAAATTAGTTGAAAAAAAAAAAACACAGAAAGACGGAAAATGATGTAAGGATACGTCAACGCATTTTTATAAGGAGCTTTGTTCGTACGTTGTTCGTCCATGGGACTTTAAGTTTAAAAAAAACTTTTTTTACATTTTTATTAATATTATTATTACTAGCAAAGTCCCGACCTTAACATTTGACCTTCGCCTTAAAAAGTAGTGTGCACCATCCCTAGGTCGGAGATAATCATCATATCAGATTTGGTCATGATCGGTCCAGTGGTGTGGACTGTAAGAGTATATATATATATATATATATATATATATATATATATATATATATATATATATATATATGATACAACCTTGACCTTTGACCCTTAACTTGAAAAATAGTGTGTATCATCCCTAAGTGAGGGACCATCATCATGCCAGGTTTGATCATGACCGATTCAGTGGTGTGTGCTGTAAGAGAGCATATATACATAGACTAGGACCTTCATCTTTGCCCTTAATTTTAAAAATGGTCTGCACCACCCTATGTAACATCGGAGTGACTGTCGTTTAGTTGTTATGAACTTCCACTTCTTGTATAAAATAATTTTACCAAGAATTCTTCATAAGTTTTGGTTTCAGTTTCGATTCAAGCTGATGCACCCAAGTCATATGGATATATTTTTTTTATTTTTGAAATCGCAACTTTATTATATCTAAAAATCGATAGATCATTAACTCTAAAATAATATATACGAAATCTGCAAGAATTAAAATATCATATTTAAGCGTACTTTGCGTCCCTGCTAACTTAGATAAATACTTTCGCAGTTTTAACAAAAGAGCTACAATAATATCAGAACGTCTCCATTTACGCTGAACGTCTACAGAATTTTAACATCAATATATTACATATGAATGAGTCCACTGTGGAATTCCCACAGGTTCCACTAGTTTGGATTCTTCTTCTTTATCTTATTGTTTACTCACTAGGAGTAGCCACACAAATCATCATGAAAGATTTCTCTTTAAGAACAACTTGTGGTTTTGTCTGGAGTTTCAGTGGCAACAAATTTCCACAGATTTCCGGTACTCTCCACCTCTTTCGATGGTCCTGGATATGACCTAAAACTATATCCGATGGTGAGGCCCCACCTTGCGGACCTTGGGGAGTGTGGAGCCACCCTTTAATTGCCATTGCTCCCAGGTCCACTCTGACCCGGAGTGGTAGTACCTGTTAGGGTCCCAACTATGGGTTAAATAGAATCTGACTTTAAAAAATTTATATATACTCCATTAAAAATCGTTCCTCAAAATAACTAGATTCGGCATTAAATAACCTGAAAAAGGTTGATGTGCCGTAAAACAAAACAATCAACCAACCTCTTTCGATAATCTTTGCAGATGAATTTGCGTTATCTTAACGGCCGCTTACTATTAATTTCTTGTTGTATTGTATTACCAAATCGAACAAATGTTGTGTAGATGGATTGATATCACTGCTTCTATTTATGTCTGGTGTATATAAGGTATACCTGCAATAGTCTTTCTATGTGTATATGGGTGTTTTCGCATATCCATGTCAGTAACGAACGGGACAAGAACGCAAACCTTTAACAATTGACGAAGAAACCCTTCTCTGCTTGACGCATACTTATTTCGTTGTCTCTCTCTCTTCTATGGCAGTAGGCACCCGAAAATGAAGCCATTCTTCTTCCGAATAGAACTAGAGTAATCGTTTCCAAATCTTTATTCCAAAATGTTCCATGTCTTGGAGTTTGCAACTTTTTACTTTTAACCTACGTTTTTCTTAGTTGGTCCGTAGATACTCCCACTGGAATACAAAGGCAACTCATATCAGCTCTAACCTAATGACTAACTAAAGCACAATTCGTCTCCTCCGCGTCTCCTTCATGACTAATTCCTAATTTTGAATTCTCCTGACCTACGTGTCTCTGACGTCGGCCAGAGAGAACAATGTTGTTTATCACGTGCGCCACATCGTTGTTTACTAAACCAAATTCCAAACTTTGTTTATACTTTTCTTCTATTCATACCTTTTTTCATTGAACCAAAATTCCTCACTTAATTATTTAAAAAATATTTTACATAACATTCTTTCTTTTTAAAACATTTTTCTGAAAATCTTTCGAATCTACAAAAAAATTAACAATAAACAATAATAATCGTTCTGATCCTTGGCACTGCCCGCCATAACATGAGACAGATACTACGTTATGAACGTATCCAAAACGCCACCACATAACAGTTAGCAGCAACCATTGGTCTTCACCAGAATTTGGACGGCAATAAACCTCCTCAAGGTTTACTCACAAGGAGGTTTTACACTGACTATCATAAGCGATCGCTTAAAGACAATAACCTGCGGTGGTTCCAGTATTGGCTACTTCTTTCAGTAACCACTGCAAATGACTGTGCTTTATTGCAACAGCCGAATATAAAGCTAGGAATAATCATTGGTATTTCTTGGAGCAAGAGTGATAAAAGTCATCTAAAGTACCAGTAGTATCGATCACTTGATGGAAGTTGTCCGTATATTGCTTATCTAAGAAGTCTCAGCTAAAGTTCCTAACCGACATAATTTGTTTTGTAAGATTCCTTTCTATCAAAACATATTCCCTGAATATTTTTCTCTAACTAAATAAATTTCTCTAACTAAATAAATTATAAATAAATTTCTTTAACTAAATAAATTAATAATAATTCTACCAGTGGAGGCCGAGATAATGCTCACCCTGTTTTTTTTTTTTTTTTTTTTTTTGTTTTTTTTTAATATCAAATGTAACCCTTCGGGAAAGGATGAAACATTATGATATAACAATGATTTTACGGATTTTAGAGATCAATAAATATCAATTAGAGAAAGCAAACATTCTATAACATAACAAATAGAAAACAAAAACAATTCTTAAAAAAGACATAACGAAATTTGGAAATCTTTCATTTTAAAAACCGTACGTCAAAAAATTATTTTTATTGTTTAATTCATTGAACTGATATAAACCTATTTATATATTTATTTATTTATAATCTATCTATATATATATATAAAAGCGAAAATGTATGTATGTTTGTGTGTATGTATATATGTATGTATGTATGTATGTTTGTGTGTCTGCTAAAAACTTTCGACTGACGGAACAAAAATTCACAAACTTGGTCTCATATGAAAGTCCCACTTTCTGGACGACAAATATCGAAAAATTGGCCCAAAATGACCATCAGAAGTGCGTCAACTGATCGATTTTCTGCAGGGGGAGGGGACAAAAAAGTGACATTTCAATGTTAAAATTACATATTTTTAAATCGATTTATAACTGCCCCCAAAAATACAGGCGCCAACTCTTCTACATAAAGTATAGACGCAGCCGTTTATTTTGGGTCAACTTGTATTTAAAACCCGCTGAGTCATGTCACGTGATCTTGACGTCAGCAAGCTCTAATGGCGGTCTGAATTTACAATTTAAAAATGTTGTTATCGGTAAAAAAAATTAATTAAGGCTAAACTATGAACTTCTACGCTATGGCAACGTTACCAAATTTATTAGCACATTAAAAATAGTTATATACGATAGTTAATCGAAAAATAACAAGCAAAACATGTGAAGTAAAAAAAAATACGCTTCCAAAAAATATTAACGATCGAAGTTTTTAAAAATGAAAACAGCCAGGCGCCATTTTCCAGTCTTTAGAGTAAGGGAGACGAAGTGTGTGAGAGAGAGAGAGAGAGAGAGAGAGAGAGAGGTAGAGGGAGAGAGAGACACACACACACATACACAAACGCAAACAGAGAGAGAGAGAGACAGACAGACAGACAGACAGATAGAGAGAGAGGTCTAGACAGGAAACGACTGCTAGGTCATCTAGTAACGCTATCGCCATGGCCTCATTTAATGCCTATCTGTCAATCAAACCTCTTTCACTCGTTTTATAACCGTTATTTTAACGCTATAATCAATTCCTCTTACTCTTAGTCTAGACAGTTAAGTAGTTGGAGTTAGTTTCACATCCGGGTTCAATCCAGACTCATGACAAAAAATTTTTTTTTTCTTTTACATCTTTAGACAAGCGGGCAACGTTTCTTTATTTTTTTTACTTCGCTTATTCTTTAGTTTACTTCCCCCCCCTATACACACAGCAGTTTTTTTTCGCTGTTTTTTTTGGGGGGGGGATTTGGTTTTTCCGATTTTTTAACATCCTTTCAGGGTTATTACTTATCCCCCCATACACACCTAAAAACACCCGGCCAACGCCGGGTACCTCCTGCTACTATATATATAAATATATAAATATGTATATATATATATATATATATATATATATATAAAATATATAAATATATATATATAATATAATATATATAAAATATATATAATGATATATATTTATATATATATATAATATATATATAATATATATACTATATATTATATATAATATATATATTATATATATAATATATATAAATATATATATATTATACATAATATATATAATATAATATATATATTATATATATGAAATATATATAATATATATAATAT
>NC_136521.1:49596430-49638930 GCF_053919585.1 Euprymna scolopes
TCAATTGTTGACCATGAAACACTGCTTCGGGGATTATAATATATACATATATATATATATATATATGTGTGTGTGTGTGTGTGTGTGTGTGTGTGTGTGTGTGTGTGTGTGTGTTAATTCACAATGGAACATGTTTTCATATCGTCAGCCAACGACCTCTGAAATAGTGGATAATTTACTTGGTAAAATTCAGTAAAAAAAATTACACTCTTCTGGAGGTTGAAGGTTCGATCCTCAGTGCAGGCGACACTCAAAATACAATTGCAAATTACTTAAGACTTCTACTAAGCTTCCTCTTCCTTTCTCCTTTTTCCCGTGTACGCTCATCACTTTCACTACACCGATGAAGAGTAAAGGATCGGTTGAAAATACGTACTTGTAAAAAAAGTGTTTAATTTCTTTTTCATAATATTATTTTGTATTCCTGCATGTCCCCAATAGAAACCGAATAAAGAAAAGTTGCAACCTTTATACTTTCCGTATTCTTTTCTATACATTTTAACACACACACACATTATATATATATATATATATATATATATATATATATATATATATATATATATAATTTCACGGAATTCTGGGGGCATTTTTGGGTGACCTCAAAATATCTCCCAATAATGGGATGCCTTTGGATTCTTTACATCTGGGTACTCCAATTTTACGAATACTATTGGATTTTACTGTCCTTGGATCGTCCATTCTTCAACCGAGCATGAAATCTTTCTCATTACGTCACAATCCACGTAACCAAATAATCGACCACTTGATGCAAATTGTCCGTATTTTGCTTATCTAAAAAGTGTCAGCTACAATTCCGGTACTCTTGCATCATTTAACCCGAATTTTCGTGAATTCCCGTCAAGCATGGATCGGGCGAGACCGGCAATCATTGGTGTCAGCCGAGCGTTGTTCAAATGTTGAAACGCTAACGACTTTTTATTTTATTTATTTAATTTTTTTCTGTTATGTTTTTAGTAGTTTTTAAGGTGATATTAAGGGGGCGGGATGACATTTTATTTTTTGTTTAGTTAATTATTTAGTATTTATCTATTTTTTAATTGAATTTTTGGGAGTTTGATTAGCGAATGGAAAAGCGCTATCTAAATTGAAGCAGACGACATTCGAATTGGAAGAAAGCGACTAAACAACAACAAAAAAAGAAAAGCTGACAGACAAATATATTTTCAAACTCGCCAAACAGAAAAATTACAGGCAAGAAAATAAATCTATACATGTTAGAAATGAAAACATCGATACAGACAATATCATATCGCCAGAAGAAGAAATTGCTGTCCTCCCAAATGAGGTGCAACAAGTGTAAACACAAATGTTTACCTAAAAAAAGATCGTGTGTAAAGGATGGTTTCTCCTGGAGATGTATAAATGGACAGTGCCACCAAAAGAACTTGACTGAACAACAAGTCTTGAAAATAAAAAAAAACAAGAAAAAAAATACGGTTACAAAAAAGAAAAGAAAACAAACAAAAACTTGTACTTACACCTAACAATTATACGGTTAAAAAATATTTTCTTGGAGAAAAAATACAAACAAACATTCTGTTGATAAATATTTTGAAAAAAAAAAAACGAAATACTAACATGAAAAAAAAAAACATATTTTCATTTTTCAAGGTAATTTTTTTTGTTATTTTTGATTATTTGCATTTTAATTTTTTCCAGTTTCTTTTGTTTTTTTTTTCATTAATCTACGTCTGTTACGACGCTCGGCTGACACCGATAATTACCGGTCTCGCCCGATTCATGCTTAATGGGAATTCACGAGAATTCGGGTCAAATTATGCAAGAGTACCACAATTCCTAACCGACATAGTTTGTTTTGTAAGATTCCTTTCTATTAAAACATATCTCTGAATATTTTTCTGTAACAATAGTAATCGTTAAGTATTATAATACTACGTTAAAAACCGATACGATGAACTAATTAATGGAAGTATTACTTTTTTTTCAGCTTCAAACGGTTGAATACAAAATCTCCATTAGTAACAGAACAAATACTACACGCAAAAGGAGGAGATAATGCCTCGGATAATAGTTTCATACACACAGAACAGGTACTACACTACTAAAAAGTAGCAAGATAATGTCTGGGGCTATGTCTTCAAAAGAACAGAACATATACTCTTGGATATTTGGAAGGTGCCCCGGGAATGACGTCAAAGGAAAATTGATCAGATCCTGGATCCAGGTGCCCCTGGAATGACGTCAAAGGAAAATTGATCAGACCCTGGATCCAGGTGTCCCGTGAATGGCGTCAAAGAAGTCAAATTGGGGACGTAGAATCCCCAGAGATTAGGTAAGCGAGACTGACCGATATTTAAAGACAATGCGTGGTGGAATATTTTGACGTCACATGTGCCAATAAAATAGAGTGGGCAGATAACGGGAAAAGCAGAGAGCGGCGACGACGGACAGGGCAAGTGACACATTTTTCTCCATTGCCAAGCACCCCCCCCCCGTCACGCACGCCTTCCTGGCGCCATAACTGTCTTCTGAAATCGAAAAGGTTGATTTGAATAAACAAAATATTTTATGACCAGCTATGTGTGTTTTATTTCGCTGCCAAGTGTATATATCGAGACAATGACAAAGGTTGATTTTTAGAAATTATATAGACTGGACAATAGATTGGACAACTGGCCACAGCGAATATATAACAATACTACAAGAAAGGAAAAGATAATGCCTGGTATAATGGTTTCATGATCATAAAATAGCGAGTAGATTTTTTTAAAAAAGGCAAAAAGAGAAGATCATGTCTGGGTTTATGGTTTCATCACTACAAAATAGATACTGCATTACCCTCTAAAAAAGAAAATAATGCCTGGGATTATGGTTTCACAACTAACATATAATACACTATTCACTGGATTTGATCACTGACACACAATACGTTTATATGAACTCTGTATATCTACTAGCATGGGTGCCTGGCGTTGCCTGGGTACTTGGGTGTGTGTATTAAGCAAAAAAAAAAAAACTGGTAGTAGGAAAGCAGGCTAACTCGTACCGCGAGAGAGGAAAAAGAACGTGAAAAAAATGTGACGTCTTTGCTGTTACGACCACCGCCAAACTGGAAGTGACGTATGTTTAAATTAACGCTAAACAATCGAAAAGAGGGGATGACTTTCGAAAAATTAATCGGCGAAAAAAGCAGCCCGTCCCTGTAGAAAAGTGCCCAGTGGAGGGTGAAGAAATTAATGTTTTTAGCCGATTTTTCGATATTTGTCGTCTGAAGGGGCGAGTTTCAAAACGATACTGACCTTGTGAAAATCCGCCGCCTCTGTCGAATGTTTTAGGCAGACATGCAAGCATACATACATTTATATATTTGTAGCTCCAATTTTCGACCCAAACCGATTAAAAAGCTTGCCCCACCTCTGAATACCCTTTATGTAAAATTTCAAATGTTTAAACCAGAAAGTGTCTGAGTAATTTGGTAGAGACTGCAGAGGCATTTTTTTTTAATTTGACCCAATTATGGCCCCTTAAAGTGTATTGTTTTGGGCCCAAGAAACCTATATCTCAAATTTCAAGTGTTTAGACCCAAAATTGGCAGAGAAGTTTGGTAGGGTTCTCAAAGGTCAAATCGTTGAACTTTGACCCCTTAACTGCCAAATTTCTGGCCGAAAACGGATTACAAATATTTTTCCAAATCTCATTACCATGTATATCAAATTTCGAGTCTGTAGACTGAAAGTTGACGGAGTTATTATGTAGGGAAATTTACACAGACAGACACACACAGACAGACAGACACTTTCTTTTATAGATATACTAGCATGGGCGTTGCCCGGGTGTTTGGAGGTGTATTCTAAGCAAAAAAAAAAACAAAAAAAAGGTCAATCTTTTAAACTTTGACCCCTATTAGGACCCCTTAAAATTTAGTGTTTTGAGCTCAAATCGAGTTATTAAGTTAGACCCATGTCCAAGTAACCTATATCTAAAATTTCAAGTGTTTAAACCGAAAATTGTTGGATGAGTTTGGTAGAGTTCTCAAAGGTTAAATCGTTAAACCTTGACGCCTTTAACAGCGAAATTTCTGGCCGCAAACCAATCACATAGATTTTTCCAAATCTCAGTACTCTGTATAGCAAATTTCGAGTCCGTAGACTGGAAATTAACAGCGTTATTGCGAAGGAAAATTTACACAGACACACAAACAGACATACAGACAGACACACACACACAGACACACAGACCCGTTCACTTTTATAGATATATAGATAGATAGATGAGAGCGAAATTCTCTCAGTGCGTCTGTATGTGTACATTTCCCTACTAAACTACTCTGTCAATTTTCATCTTCAGACACGAAATTTGACATAAGGATTATTGAGATTTGGGAAAATCATTTTAATTGGTTTTCATCCAGAAATTTGGTTGTTAAGAGGTGAAAGTTCAACGATTTGACCTTTGCAGACTCTAACAAACTCCTCCGCCAATTTTGGGTCTAAACACTTAGAATTTTAGATGTATGTTCCTTGGTCATGGATCAAACTTTTAATTTGATTTGAGCCCAAAACAATACATGTTAAACTGTCAAAATTAGGGTCAGATGTCAAAAAAATTCACCTCTGCGGTCTCTGCCAAATTACTGAACCATTTTTTGGTCTAAACATTTGAAATTTTACATAAACTGCATTCAGACATAGCGAAAGCTTTTTAATCGGTTTTTGGCCGAAAATTTGGCTGCCAAGGGATCAAAGTTCAACAGATTTAATCTTTGCCGTCTCTAACAAACTATTCAGCCAATTTTGGATCTAAAAGTTTGGAATTTTACATAAAGGGTATTCAGACATGCAACAAGCTTTTTAATTAGTTTTGGGGCGAAAATTTGTCTGTCAATGGATCAAAGTTAAATGAGTTGACCTTTGCAGACGTTACTAAACTCCTCCGCGAATTTTGGGTCTTAACGCTTGAAATTTTAGATGTAGGTTACCTGGACATGAGTCAAACTTTTTAATATATATATATATATATATATATATATATATATATATATATATATATATATAAGTTATGAACAATACATAGGGCCCGAGCAAAGCCGGGCTGAACTGCTAGTACTACAGAAAACTGAACTGAAACAATGAAACAATTAATAAAAAAATATTACTATTGTTTCGACTTTAATCAGACATATATAAAATCTCCATTAGTAAAAGATAAATCGCTGCTTCCCATTCAAAGAATTTCGTATGTATGAATTGTATGATTTAATTAAATTCGTTTTGAATGGAATTGATTTTTTCGAGTGTCGATACCTTTAAATCCGTCGCCATGTTTGATTTGCGGATTATTTCAAGTTCTGATTAAGTTCGGCTCAACTTTATCGATTGTAAAAGAACGCGTCTTCGAAGCACGTGAGGCAGACGGGCGTATAAAGAGATTTCGAAATACAATTTCCATGAGATTTGGTCATGTGCTTTTGATGGGAACGAGAGATTATATTTCGGAGAATCGGTAGTGATTTGTTTTTCAGTGAGCAATTCCTTAACGCAGAGCGGATCAAGGGAAATCTAATTGGATATTTCGCGTTTTCGGGTGCGTCCATTCGTCTACGTGCGAGGCGTCGTCAGTTGGTCTGTCATATTGCAGTTTGGTTGGTTGTTTTGTTTTACGGCATATCAACCCTTTTCAGGCTATTTAATGCCGAATCTGGTGATTTTGAAAAACGATTTTTTAATATAGTAAATTTGTTTTTTTAAGTCGTATTCTATTTAACTCATAGTTAGGACCCTAACAGGTACTACCACTCCGGGTCAGAGTGGACCTGGGAGCAATGGCAATTAAAGGGTGGCTCCACACTCCCTAAGGCCTGCAAGCTGGGGCCTCACCATCGGATATAGTTTAAGGTCATACCCAGGATCCATATTGCAGTTTGAAATCTAGAGTAAATTTCAAAATAGTAAACAGCCAACAATCCGTATACAAAAATTACCAACAAAAAATAATTTATACGAAACGCAGTGGAATCAAATTTGCGGTAAACGTCTAGATTAGCTAACAATTAATTACATGTAAACAACGTGTATAGATTAATAGTTACCAAGACAACCAAGCAAAAAAAAAAAAACAAAAAAAAAAAACTCTAAGCAAAATTCATTCTAAAGCAGCAAATTTAATTACCTAAATTGTGTAGTGGGCTATATTATATTTGCCCTTAAGATCCCGTATTAAAAGGATCATCTATCACCCAGAGCCTATTTTTGGTACGTGTTTAAAGCCATAAATGTTTCAATCATAGACATTTATTTTCCCTGTTTTGCATATGAATTACAAAATATCTGATACTTCCCCCCCCAATCCTCTTGCCTTGATGTAGGGGAAGCTAAAACTTTCTGCTATTGTGTCAGATGATCTGAAATAACAGCAAGGGGAGACTTGATTCCAAATATTTCTCTGGTTCATCCACTGTGAAAACCTTTGGGATTCCTTCCTCATCCGCTAAGAGCATCGTTGACAGGCTTGGATTTCTGTGACCCTAAATACAGGGGGGGGGCTAGTGGGTAATACACCTTGCCCAAGGGTGACCCAGCACTGCAACGACTAAGGGATAGTGATATTCTCTCTCAAACCATGGAGCTCCCGCACCAGGGTCTCGTTGCCGGATGTAGTTTTACGTCATACCCAGGATATTCATGATAGAACATTGGTAAATAGATGGAAACATTACAAATTGTATAAAATATGTAAAGTGAGTTGGAATTGACAACATTATTATTAGACAAAAGGTATATAAGGTGTACATTTCAATACTGTATATCTAAGAGGTAAAATAGTTATTTCTAGTAACTTCTCTAACTCCCTCTATTATCGGTTCTATAATCCCCGCACCCATAACCTAATCCACTACTGATCCAAATCGCTCTAACTTAACGAGTTATCCCGCTCCTAATCTCAGTAGAAATATTAACACAGATTGCAGGATAAAGGAACCCATAAAAATCGCATACATATTGGCGTGACCTCTGTTGAATAGCATGGGACATATTTAAGGAGAATGATGAGGGGTGTGGGAGGGAGACATTTATACATATTCAGCTCTGTCATGAGATGCTTGGGACTTCATATATTGTTGAGGTGGCACCCACTCATTTACATATGTGGATAATATTACACATAAATAGCAAGACTCGGTTAGTCTGAGTGTGTGTTAACCAGAAGCCACTGAAGGCCGAGCCGAGAGCAGATATGTTCTCCAGCCAAGACTCTCTTACTTGACAACTATCATGTAAATATACTGTAAATATACTTTTCCTAATACACTTCTTATTGATCTACCTTTGTTTGTTGAGTCTTCATTTGTATTGCCTTATACGTTATTTGGTTCAACCTGCAAACATAACAGTTGGCGACGAAGATGAACGTCAAACATAACATATATATATATGTATATATATATATATATATATATATATATATATATATATATATATATATATATACTGAGGGTGATAGGGTGATAGATGTACAGTTCTTATATTTCTAATAACACATATAGAGAGGAGGAGAGATACATATTCTTGGAAGAGTGACGCAATGTTCATAATAAAATGATTAATACATTACATTGGGTGTTGAATGATGACGAAACACATTTACCTTCCAGTTGGTCGAATAATGATAACGTCAGGAATTCACATTCGGGACTTACATAGTTAAACTTCTACCCCTTCACCTCTAAGGGGGGCCCTCCTCTGAATATGCCAACTCTTGGCTGATCAACTCCCTCTGACCGACTCTGCTGACTGTTCTGCCTCAACTGCCCTGATCTGACTAACTCTAGCTCCTATATTGCGAATCCCCCTTTTGCTATGACGTCAGAAGTGTGTTTCCCAAACGTGACCAATTCACGTGGCTACGCACACGTTTTTCCAAAACACACTTCTACAAACAAAGAATCCTCTCCTAACCTATTTTTTAAGCTAGCCTATTTTTTAACAATGTATTTTTAATTTGTAGTGTTCATTATTTTTAACTGACATTTTTAATATTCAGCTTTACAAAAGAATGAAAAATCAATTCTTTTTACAATATAATCAATATCTAACTATTTATAATAGACTTTAACAATAGACTTTCTAAAAATTCCGATTTCTAACATTCTACTTCTTAACCTTGCTTACAAGGTTCGAGTCTCGGCTTATCCTAATCTCATTTTCACTTATCTAATATTCTTCTTATTTACATGGAAAGGGGCAGCCCTTTTTCCTGTAACACTTCTACCTTAATAAAGTTATGCATATCAAACGACGTGCATTCGTTTAATAATGACAATAATGAAAAAAAAACTTCTTTCGCTATTATTTAATTGGAATTCATTATTCAAATTAGTATTATTTATTAATTTATTTATTGCGGACTACAATCCTCATTAATAACTAAAAAAAATAAAGATGAGGATAATAGTCTGCAATAAAAAAATTAATAAAATAATACTCATCTAAATAATGAATTCCAATATGTATACCATTCAGTACTGACCTCTCGAACGTCCTCCACCTTTTTATCATCTTTTTCTTTTTCCTTACCGTGACGTCATTTCGGTATTTGCATATAGCCGCCATACGCGCGTCCGCGCTCTGCTACACACTCAAGCAGATGACCATTGTTTTAGATGGGCGAATTCTCGTTGAAAAAAAAGAATAGAAATAATAACTTTTTTTTTACCCCCGGATGGAAGTACGGACGCGACCATGGAGGATCAGATATAAACGTGGATTTATAAGACCAAAATATTCAACCTTTATCGCTCCTTCGGGGCCCGTGGAGCAGTGAATGGAGACATGGAATCTCTACGGTTCTAGGTGAGCACAATCCGAAGATAGCGGTTTCAATCCTACCAAAAGCCAGAAACGTGGTGAGACGACAACAACTACGGAAGGTGGATTAGGATGCAGTTAAGAGATTCGGAGTTCCTGATGAATGCCAGAGGAATAGTTGACCGAAACGTCGTGAAAAAAAAAAGATGAGGATAACAGTCCGCCATAAATAAATTAATTCTTTCACTATTTCAATAAAAAAAATCTTAGATCTACGAGCACACCTCCATAGAATGGGCTACACATAAAAAGTCGAAATCATATGCCCCAGGTTCTTTCGCCTTTGCTTATCAGAGGCGGTAAGGACTAATACTTCACCTCTAAATAAAAATATTATCATTTTCCATAATGCAACCACATTAAAAAATTCAAATAAAGTATAACCAAGAAAAACGGATCTAAGAGAGATTTTCTCAAGTCCCAAATAAGAGCTTGTGTTAATTTGCAATGTAACCCGGATATAAGTGTGACCCGGATATAAAAGCGCCGTAAGAACCGGATAAGAAGTATCTTATATCCGGTGTACACTCTATAACTAGTTTGAAACAACATAGAGACCCATATACCCCCCAAACACCATTACGTACCGTTGTTTTATTAATAATTTATAAAGCCCTTACAGATCGAGCGTTAGTAATAGCAATACATTACTGATTTATAAATACCCGTTTCCGTAGATAAACCATAACGTTGACTCGTTTAAAACTCATTTTTTAAACTACGCACTTATATAACTTAGTCTCTGTATGCTACTGGTTATCTGTTCTCCAATCCCTCCCTAAGTCTCCTACCTTGTAGATTTAATATGTAACATCACAAATTAATAGTCTCTGTTAATGCCGACAATATATATATATATATATATATATAAATATATATATATATATATATATTCACAGCTATATATATATATATATATATATATATATATATCAATGACATGATGGTATATATATATGGTATAGATGGTATATATATATATATATATATATATATATATATATATCAATGACATGATGGTATATATATGTGGTATAGATGGTATATATATATATATATATATATATATATATATATATATATATATATATATATATATATATATATATATATCAATGACATGATAGCGGCAACGCGTTCTCGAGTGTTGCCATTACTTAATATATCTCCGGCTCAAATGACGCAAACATTAGCACAACTAGCAGCACGTGCCAGACGGTCACTTCTATATGAACTTTCTATAGTCCTTCACATTCACTGATGGCCGGGTCCAAGATGTGGTGCCCCGAACACCCAAACCCTAGAAGTTCCAGAGCCTTTATTGCCATTGACGCCCATATTCGCATCAGTCCTCATTGAATGTCCGCTTGCCATTTTAGGCTAAAGCCAACCTTTTTTTTTTATCGAGATACACACTGATTGCAAAATGTGTATTCCATTGCAAATCAAGTAATGCTTGTGGTTGAAGATATTTATAGTGAGCAAAGACTTTGCACTAAGACAATCCCACTCTCTGAACAACGGCCACATTGAACCAAAAAGAAGAGCAAGTCAACATCATTGGAAGCAGCAGTCGGCGCAGGTTTTATATAAGTGTTTTCTTTCTCCTACAGAGGTTGCCTTCACCACGGCTTACGGGAGCCCTGTCCATCAATTATGCCATTTGATCCATGACTGGGCCTTAGGTTGCTGGGCACCAGAGACTGCTCCAAACGCCGAGGGGTCATATATGCCGCAGCTGAGAGGACCTAAGCTCCTCTGTTTACAGAAAGTTTTTTGATGAGAAAAGTCATTGGTACCGTCGGTTTTAAACCCGATAAGTAGGACTGTTTTAGATATCCATTTCAAGCTCTCGCCAGGCAATACTCATATATATATATATATATATATATATGATGATCGCAACGTCTTATCAGACGAGTGCCACTCTCTCAGACACTTAAATCACATGAGCCCCAAAATTACTTCCATCGCCATAGGGCAATTTTTATAGTCAAATGTCTGAGGGAGTATCTATACACAGATGATGTTACAGAGTCTTAGCTTTGTACGACAGCTAAGTCTCTCTCTCTCTCTCTCTCTCTCTCTCTCTCTCTCTCTCTCTCTCTCTCTCTCTCTCTCTCTCTCTCTCTCTCTCTCTCTCTCTCTCTCTCTAGGTTCAAAATGTTGAGATCCAGTAAAAGCAAAAGCAAGATAGCCAGCAACAAGTTAAACTGCAGACCAGCTTAATGCGGGTACTGGTCTCCCGATTTATGTTTTTTTTATCAGAGATTTGCTTCTCCTAGAAAGGTTGCCTTCACCACGGCTTACGGGAGCCCTCTCCACCCCAACACACACATACATGCACACAAACACGCGCGGTGCTAGTTTGCCGTTGACCCCGCAAAAGGGTTCATATATATATATATATATATATATATATATATATATATATATATATATATATATATATATATATACCAGATACTAGACCATAGATATATATAGATTACAGCTCATTATTCATACCTAGTATTTTTATTTTTTAAAGTTTTTAATTTAATTCTTTTTCATTTATAATGATCTATCATAATATGTTAATTCATATGGATTGACATATATAATCCTTTTGGTTCACATTGAAACGTTTTTTTCTATACTTTTCAAACGCCACCAAAAGTTTCTTTTATCCAACGCAACTGGAACTTGATCTCCTATTCTAATAAATCACTTGAACGAATTAAATTAAATTGTATTAACTTTATTTATTTTATCTCCAGTTTTCGCCTATCACTTTAATTTAATTTAACCCGTTAACCTTAAATTCATCATTCTCTGCTGGAATTCCGAAATGTATTGAATTCTACCCGCTATGTTTTCTTGTTATATACTTGTAAATTTTCAATGTTTTTCTATTTTTCTCTTTTTTATCGGGCCCAAATACAATAGCTCGATTAATGTACGTGTTTTCAGGCATATATATATATATATATATATATATACTAGCAGGGGTGCCCGGCGTTGCTCGGGTGTTTGGAGGTGTATGCTGTGCAAAAAAAGCAAAAAAAACAAAAAAAATGGTTAATTTTTTAAAACTTTGACCCCTATTATGACCCCTTAAAATTTATAGTTTCGGGCTCAAATCACTTTATTAAGTTAGATCCAGGTTCAAGGAACCTATATCTAAAATTTCAAGTGTCTAGACCCAAAATTGTCGGAGGAGTTTGGTAGAGTTCTTAAAGGTCAAATCGTTGAAATTTGACCCCTTAACAGCCAAATTTCTGGCTGACACCCGTCACATCGATTTTTCCAAATCTCAGTACCCGGTATTTCAAATTTCGAGTCTATAGACTAAAAATTGACAGAGTTATTGCGTAGGAAATGTACATAGACAGACAGACACACAGACAGACAGACACGTTCACTTTTATATATATATATATATATATATATATATATATATATATATATATATATATATATATATATATATATAAGTGTTTGGACGATTAATCGGAATCGAAATCGGGGATCGAAAAAATCGGAAGATTTGGGGGTATCGGAGTTGGTATCGGAAAAGTTGATGCCTATTTTCCGATGTAAAAACCATTATTTTAATTGTCTTTTTTTTTATTTGATTTTGTTTAAAGCAAAATCTTCCATTGCTCATAATAATGCTAAAATAATAAATAATTATTGATTTTAAAATACTAGAAAAGCTAAAATCAATAGATCATTCTCCACAAGTGTATTTTGACGTTTCAGAACATATCTGCATATTTAACATGTGTTTTTTTACGAAAATTGGGCAAAATAACAACTTCCTATACTTAAATAATAAGAGATTTATAAAGAATCGGAATCGGGAATTTAGCACGGAATCGGTAATTGTATCGGAATCGGGGAAATCGTCCCATCACTAATATATATATATATATATATATATATATATATATATATATATATATATATATATATATTAAAAGATATTATTAAAAAAGTCAAATATATTTAAAATCAATTAACCAATGGTAATATACATATATCAATAAGAATTTAAGCCACGTGAATTGACTCCAATATTAAACATCAACATTTCTGTAATCGAGCATATATATATATATATATATATATATATATATATATATATATATATATATATATATATATATATATAGTGGCAAAACCATAAGCAATAAGAAGGAATAACTTCATATATGTATTTTTTTCGGAGATTACAATTGTTTCGACATAAATCAGACAATTTAAAATTTTTTATCATTTAAAAATTTTCACATTTACATCTTATCAGATATGATTGAAAAAAAACAAAAAACAAAATTGACATATTTTTCTTTTCATTAAAAACTACATCGGGCGGTGAATTACCTCCCCCTCATGTTTTAACATGTCAACCATTGGTGTTGAAGAAATTTATACAGGCCCGATTTTCGTATATTTGCTCTAAAAGACGGCGATAATATTTAAATTTGGACTATTTTGAAACCGGACAAGAATTCTGGATTAATAAGATTTATGGTTTATTAGTTTTAATTTATTATTTCTATTGTGTCCTTTATTGATGAATCTCAAGTAATTTGGTTATAATTCAACCTTTACTTAAAATTCAGAACTATCACATGAAAAGTTTCGTATTTTTTGTATTACTGGTTATTTTAATGTTGAACTAGTTTGTACTGCAATGCTGTTTATTTAATTATTTTCTACATTAGAATAAATAAAATACGAAAATATAATGTAAAATAAATAAAATAAGATGACTCTATAATTTTTATTGATATCTTAAGATATTAACGAATAATAATTATTTCGGAACAATAATATTTCCATCGATGGAATGATAATAATAAAAAAAGCTATTTCAAGGGAAGTAACTCTTAATTCCTTACTTAATTTATACTAATTTAGGTCGTCGTATTAGTTATTTAAAACCATACTTAATGTATTAAAATTAATCCCTAGTTAATAAATTATCTCAAAAGTTTTTATATTTCGATTGATTTGAAAAAACTCACCGGTGTCTACATATTCATATTTAATTATTATTCAAACACATTAACTTACGATGTTACGTTAGTATTTAACTAATAATTATATTTTCCTGGTATTGCTTATTACTAAAAAAAATGGGTTATTTAGATTATTATGCGAGAAATATTATCATATTGGTTACATTATGACTTAGTAATTTTAAAGTGTATTTATCGTTTTCAATTTTTTTTTATCTATCAGAGTATATCTATTCTACGTGAAAAGGAAAGACGGGGGAAGAGGACTGGTTTCTATAGAAAAACTGTAAATTGCACGATAAAAATAAAGAATTAGAATAATACATAATGCATAACACCAAAAGAATAACTACCGCAGTAAGAGGAACGGAAAGAGAGAACAGGACAGAAAAAAGAAGAGAGAAAGGGTAAAACGAGAAAAATGGGAAGAGAAGCAACTACAAAGGCGATTCATGAGCATGACAAACGAAAACATTTAGACATGGCAACAAAAGGAAGCTTAAACAGAGAAACTGAATCCCTCATATCAGCCGCACAAGACAACGCTATCAGAACAAACCACATTAAAGCAACAATATACAAGATACAAGAAAACAGTAAATGCAGACTCTGTGGACAAAGAGACGAAACATAAACCACATAATAAGCCAATGCAGCAAACTAGCCCAAAAAGAATATAAGAATAGTCGTCATAATCAAGTGGGGAAAGTGATACACTGGAAATGATGCAGACAACTGCATCTGGAAACCACTGACAAATGGTACAAGCACAAACCCACACCAGTACTTGAAAATGAAAATCACGAAATCCCATGAGACATGGAAATACAGAGAGATGAACTTATCCAGGCAAAATCGGATGTCATAATATTTAACAAAAAAGAAAAGTTTTACCAGATTGTAGATTTTGCCGTTCCAGCAGTTCAGAGAGTGAAAATCACGTAAACAGAGAAGCGGAACAAGTACACACAGAACTGACCATGGAGATCAAAGGATTATGGAGGATGAAGAAATTTAAGATACCACCAATAATAGTAGGAACATTCGGAACAATACCACAAAAAAAAACTTCCAAGAAAGATTAGAATCAGTGGAATGGCTGAAAAGATGCGACGGATACCAATGATGAAAAAGTCTGAAATATTAAGAAAAACCCTGGAGTGCAGAGACTAATATACTTGATCCACGGGCGCTGGCCGACCATGGAGAAACTACTACAGAGATAAAACAAAGAAACACCACATGGGATCATGAAAACTGAAACTGCATAATTGCATAATTGTAAGTTAATCCACTGCGCCTCGTCCCTCCCTTTTTTTTTCTTCGTCACCATAAACTGGTTACACAGAAAAAAAAAACAAACAAACAAAAAAACAGACAGTCAAAGAGGATGAGAAGAGTGAGGATAGAAAACACTAACCAGACTTTCGCTGGATAAATGCGATGAGAACTAGGACCATGGGGAGGCTAATCGCCACCCACATCCTAGTGAAGACCAATGGTCACTACCAATGAGAAATCAATGATAGACGGCTATTACGATAACGCAAATTAATTTGCAAAGGTTGCCGAAAGAGGTGAAGAATATTGAAAATCTGGGGGGGGAGATTGTTGCCACTCAGACTCCAGGGAACACCAGAGAAGTCTCAGATGATGGCTTGTATTAAACCTCATAGTGAATAATAATAATAATAATAATAATAATAATAATAATAATAATAATAATAATAACAACAACAACAATAATAATACTAATAATAATAATAATAATAATAATAATTCTGGTTTTGTTTATGAACGTCTCTCTGGAAAGGGATGGTATCCATTTCCAGAGGATTTCCCTTAATTATGGCTTCAAACCAGGAGCTTCAAAGAAGAAGGGTTTTCCTAAGGATGTTGGTGGTATCTATAATTGCAGAGGTTTGAAGGCTGCCTAAAACATCGGGGATTTGTATTTTTTTCAATTGTCCTTCCAGACGACTTGATACTACTCCTAGTGTACCAACTACGACCGGGATTATTTGTGTTTTAACCCCGAGTATACGCCTTATCTCCAAGGCCAATGGAGCATAATTGCTCCACTTCTCATTCTCCTTCTCTCTCACATTCCTGTCCCAGGATACTGAGAAGTCTACAATCTGCCAGTTTTTTGAGACCTTGTCAATGACGACCAAATCCGGACGATTATGTTCCAATTGCTGGGTCGTTATGACACTTTTGTCCCACCATACCTCTACCTTGCCATTCTTACTTGTTCTCACTTCATCAGGCACTTCCTCAAATCATTTTGCAGCACACTTCACCCGATAATAATAATAATAATAATAATAATAATAATAATAATACCGAATAGCCAAGTAGAGTCAAGGGGAAAGGAAAGACCGAGGAGAGAGCACTGACCAAACCTCTGCTGGATAAGTGTAAAGAGAACTGGGACCTTGTGGAGGCTTATTGCCGCTCAAATTCCAGTAAAGACCAATAGCTGCTGCCAAAGAGATATTAATGGCAAGCAGCTGTTGCGATAATGCAAATTTATTTGCAAATGTTATCAAAAGAGGTGGAGAGTACTGTAAATCTGGCGAGACTTGTTGTCACTTAGATTCCAGGGAACACAACAGGCTGTTCTCAAGGAGAGATCTTTTATGACCTGTGTGAAAGCTCCTTGTGAGCCAATAATAATAATAATAATTTAGAGAGACTTGTGATTCAGATTTCTAAGGAATACCACTCCTTAATACCAGTAAGACATAACAGATGATGACTTTATAGGATAACTTATGCGCAACAACAACAGCAACCATACCACTACTACTACTACTACTACTACTACTACTACTAATACTAATACTAATAATAATAATAATAATAATAATAATAATAATCTTGGATGTCTTCAAATCCAACGTAAACAAATTCCTGATGAACCGCTCCCTTAAGTATACACTTTACATATCCACACTAACATACTGTACTTACTATAACCCTAATCCCTGAGTGGCTTCCGGGCCTTGATAAGTGGTGACCACCTTGTAAAAAAAAATCTAATATACAAAAGGCTACATGTATGTCTGTTTGACTGTTCGGTGGTCTATCTGAACCTCTCCATATTTTCAAACTCTATCTCCGCCGAAACTAAAAGTCACAGCGCGGCGCTAGGGGCCTCAGATGATTGGATTGGTTATGGGCCGTTTTTTGTGTTTCTTTAGCCGAGTAAAATAGTTTTTAAGGGATCAAAAAAAGAGTCAAAGTTGAAAAAAATCGTTATACAGTTTGTACATTCATCTTAGTTTATTTTTATGCCTTAATTTGTTGGTACAGTGGTAACGTCACCAGCTTTGAATGTTACAGTTTTACTTCCGGTTTCGATTGTAGCTGATGGCATCGGATACATTTTTTTTTCTTTTTTCACTTTTGAAATCACGACTCTATAATAATATATACGAAGTCTGTACAAATTAAAATATTATATTTAAGCGTATTTTACGACTGGGCAAAGTTGGGCGCCCTTGCCCTGCTAGTAATCTATATATTAACACCGTAGTATCTTTAACGTACCTACGAATGCGTGTCACGGTTTCCAAATAATAAATTATTCGATCGGGAGATCTTATTTATTAAAAAGGAGGATAGAAAGCGACAACATACTACGAACATTAAATTAGTATATAGATACGTTAATTTAATGTTCGTAGCAGGCTACCATTTTCCCATCCCTCCACTAAATTGTATCTTCCAATCACCGAAGACATAATGCAAAAAAAAAAAAAAAATGAAGAATGATGTCACTTATGTACATTCTAGAATCCAAGGGTAGTATCTGTTCTGCCTACATACAATGGACATATGTCACAGACTCCTATAAGGTTATTTGAGGTAAAAGATAATAACCAGGTATATTCTGACACCACATTAACCATTACTTAGATAAATACTTTTACAGTTTTAACAAAAGGGCTATAATATTGTTTTCTGTTTCAACTTGGCCTTCTGGACAAGATCAAAGTGTAGTACTGTTCCGGCAGATACTGCAGGCTATGACTAGCTATGACTAGCAAAGACCAGATGTGGGGGCAACCCCACATGCCTGACCTTTAACCAGCTCCCATTTCCCACCTCTCGGGAGCTGGTCCCCTTTTCCCCTTCCCCTCCCTTCACTCCTCACATTAAAAATCGGCCTTGTGCCTAATTTGCTCGGTGGGGGAGCAAATAAATACCATCTGTTCCGGCAGATGCTGCAAGCTATGACTTGCAAAGACCAGATGTGGGGGCAACCCCACATGCCTGACCATTAACCAGCTCCCATTTCCCACCTCTCGGGAGCTGGTCCCATTTTTCCCTTCCCTCTCCCTTCACTCCTCACATTAAAAATCGGCCTTGTGCCTAATTTGCTCGGTGGGGGAGCAAATAAATACCATCTGTTCCGGCAGATGCTGCAAGCTATGACTAGCTATGACTAGCAAAGACCAGATGGGGGGCAACCCCACATGCCTGACCATTAACCAGCTCCCATTTCCCACCTCTCGGGAGCTGGTCCCCTTTTTCCCTTCCCTCTCCCTTCACTCCTCACATTAAAAATCGGCCTTGTGCCTAATTTGCTCGGTGGGGGAGCAAATAAATACCATCTGTTCCGACAGATACTGCAAGCAAAGACCATATGTGGGGGTAACCCAACATATCAGACCTTGGTCAATGTAGGGGCAACCCTTCATACCAACAGTTACTATCCAGCTCCCATTTCCCACCTCTCGGGAGCTGGCCCCACTTTTCCCTCCCCTCCCTCTCTCTCCACATTAAAAAACGGCCTTGTGCCTAATTTGTTCAGTGGGGAAGCAAATAAATCCACCCCCTTTTCCCTCCCCCCTCCCTCTCTCTCCACATTAAAAAACGGTTTTGTGCCTAATTTGCTCAGTGGGGAAGCAAATAAATACATACTGCAAGCAAAGACCCTATATGGGGGGAAACCCCACTTATAAGACCTTGGTCAATGTAGGGGTAACCCTTCATACCAATTGTCACTATCCAGCTCCCCTACTCCCCGGGGAGTTCGTCCCCATTTCCCCCTTCACTCCTCACTTTAAAAATCGGCCTTGTGCCTAATTTGCTCAGTGGGGGAACAAATAAATACCGCAAAGACCCTATGTGGGGGCGACCCCACAAATAAGACCTTGATCAATGTAGGGGCAACCCTTCATACCAATTGTCACTATCCAGCTCCCCTACTCCCCGGGGAGTTGGTCCCCATTTCCCCTTCACTCCTCACATTAAAAATCGGCCCTGTGCCTAATTTGCTCGGTGGGGGAGCAAATAAATACCTGGTCAAGATCAAAGTGTACTATCTGTTCTTCAGGTGCTGCACTTCCATTTCTTGTTCTCTTTCGGTGGAGGATCAGTCCTTTACGACTGAGACAATTTTTTATTTTTGTACCTTTTCTCCACATTAAAAAACGACCCTGGTGTCTAACTCTGTCCCGTGGGGAGGCATTGTAAATAGGTATAATAATATTGCGAGGTCTCCATTCACGCTGAACGTCCACAGCATGCCCAGCAACGATATATTACATATTAAAGATGCCGCCCTTGAATTTTCACAGATATCCCTTATAATAATAATTCTGATTTCGTTTATCAACGTCTTTCTGGGAAGGGATGGGATTCATATCCAGAGGATTTCCCTCAATTCCGGCTCCAAACCAGGACTTTCAAAGATCAAGGGGTTTCCTAAGGATGTTGGTGGTACCTCCAATAGCAGAGGTCTGAAGGCCTCCAAAAACATCGGGGATTTGTATTTATTTTTTTGTAATTGTCCTTCCAGACGACTTGATACTACTCCTAGCGTACCAACTACGCCCCATTGTTTCATCACCGATCCCCTCCCCCCCAAAAAAAATGATACCAAAGGGCCGAGAAGAGTCAATAAGGACTGAAAGACCGAGGAGCGAGCGCCAACCAGACCTCGGCTGGACAAGCGCAATGAGAACTGGAACCTTGGGGAGGCTTAGTGCCACTCAAATTCCAGTATAAACCAATGGCCACTACTAGCGAGAAATCAATGGTAAGCGGCTGTTGCGATGATGCAAATTCATTTGCAAATGCTATCGAAGGTAGGGAGAGCCGGACGTCTGGGGAGACTTGTTGTCACTCAGCTCCCAGAGAATACCACAGGTTTCCAATCAGATCGTTTGTTGACTCGTGTGAAAGCTCCATGTGAGCCAATAATAATAATAATTTGAATGTGGAGACTAACACCACACATAAACTACACACAAAGTGGATACAGAAACGGCTACAGATGCAGAACACAAAGTAACATCACATGAAAACCGCGCGCACCTTTCTTTCCTGTGAGTATCACCATAAACAGGAACCCCACCCAATAATGAGAGTCAAGGAGAAGGGGAAAACCGAGGAGAGAAAGCAATAGCTAGACCCATATTGGAGATGTACAAAGAAGACTGGGACCTGGGGGAGGCTTATTGCCATCCAAATTCCAGTGAAGACCAATGGTCGCCGGCAACAAGAAATCAATGGTAAGCGGCTGTTGCGATAAAGGAAATTAATTTGCAAAGGTTATCGAAAGAGGTGGAGAGTACTGGAAATCTGGGGAGACTTGTTGTCACTCAGACTCTAGAGGACACCACTAGTTGTTCCTAAAGAACAATCTTTGACGATGGCTAGTGTGAATACTTCTAGTGAGTAAATAATAATAATAATAATAATAATAATAATAATAATAATAATAATAATAATAATAATAATACATGCTATCAAATTTGTATATAATTAGTTTTGTTTGCGAGACTTTAAGCTTTATTATCCGTGATTTTCTTTCATTAAGCAATCAGTGATTGAAATCGAATCGTCTTAATGTCAAACCTTTTTAAATGAGGGATTTTAGGCGCGTCCAATTATGGCTTCATATTCCAAACACTCGATTGTTAGTTGATTAATTACGGTCGGGGGTGTTGAGCCATATCGTTTGTCAAAGAATCTGTTTTGTTACCAGTTTTGTTCCAATTTACCCAGTTTAAATCAATATCATGTAAATGGGTTCCTTCAACTGACCCCCCCCCCCTGCATAAAAAATCATAACGATATTTTATACAAATGTTGGATGGTTGTTTTTGTTTTACGGCATATAAACCATTTTCAGGTTATTTAACGCCCAATCCAGGTATTTTGAAGAGCAATTTTTTTATAGAATACTACCATGGGTGCCCGGCGTTGCCCGAGTGTTTGGAGGTGTATGCTGAGCAAAAACCAAACAAAAAAAGGGTTAATTTTTTTTACTTTGAGCCTATTATGACCCCTTAACATTTATTGTTTAGGGCTCAAATCAAGTTATTAATTTAGATCCATGTCCAAGGTACCTATATCTAAAATTTCAAGTGTGTAGACCCAAAATTGTCGGAGGAGTTTGGTAGAGTTCTCACCGGTCAAATCGTTGAACTTTGACCCCTTAACAGCCAAATTTCTGGCCGAAAACCGATCACATCGATTTTCCCAAATCTCAGTACCCTGTATGTCGAATTTCGAGTCTGTAGACTGAAAATTAACAGAGTTATGTCAAAGGAAAATGTACACAGACACACTGACACACTGACAGATACACAGACACACAGACATGTTCACTTTTATAGATATATAGATATTTAGGGGGGGGTTTCAAGTCGGTTTCTATTTAACCCATATTTGGGACCCTAAAAGGTACTACCAGTCCGGGTCAGAGTGGACCTGGGAGCAATGGCAATTAAAGGGTGGCTCCACACTCTCCATAGCCCGCAAATTGGAGCCTCGCCATCGGATATAGTTAAAGGTCATATTTAGGACCTGATCCAAATGTGATATTTCATGTGCCTTTCGAAGCATTGTAAATCCTACATCTCGATTGATATATCTTTTATACTCCTATAAATTTGAAGTTTTTGTTTTGTGTATTGATATTCATATTAAAACCCCTTTTGTCTGTTAGTATTTATTTGCTTCCCCACGAAAGCAAAATGTGACACAAGGTCGTTTTTAATGCGGGCTTAAACCAGCTCCTCGAATAGAAGGGCAAAAGGGGCACTCTGGTTGGGACCAAAAATAATAATTGTCTCAGTATAGAAGGTTTCCCCTCCATTGACCGAGACAAATTACCTTAAGTGTAGCATCAGAACAGATACTACACTTTGATCCCGGCCCGGGTATTTATTTGCTTCCCCACTGAACAAATTAGGCACAAGGCCGTTTTTTTAATGTGGAGAGTTAGGAGAGGGGGACCAGTTCCCCCGAGAGGGAACTGGACAGTGGCAATTGGTATGAAGGGTTTTTCAAACATTGACCAAAACTGATTGCTCAAGAGCAATGGTCTTACAGGTGGGGTTGCCCCCAAAATATGGTCTTTGATTGCAGTATCTGCTGGGACAGATACTACACTTTGATAACAGAAAAAAGATCTTGTCCCGAAAGCCAAGAAGAAAAAAGGCGAACCTTTATTTAAAAAGAAAATACAACTTAGTTATATATATATATATATATATATATATATATATATATATATATATATATGAGTCGTTGAATTGCATTCATCTGCAAAAGACTTAAATAATTTGCATATTCTTTTGAACATTCATTTTAATTAATTCTCTATTAGTTTTTCGGTTTTCTTATGGGCTGATCATCTTTAGTTAACTATTACGTGTAATTATATTCATGCAGATATTCTACATGATTTATACTTGCATAATATTTGCGTAAAAACCTTACAGTGAACATAAAATTGTTTCCCTGTATCTATGGGCTATGATCGACTGTTCTTTAACTTTTGAACGTTATTTATATATATATATATATATATATATATATATATATATATATATATATATATATATATATATATATATATATATTATAAAAATAAAATGTTAAAATTATAAATGAAAACGGGAGGGGTGTTAGGTTGAGTAACATTTTAGACTCAAACAACGGAAAGCGACAGGGAAAGAGAACATTAAGTCTTAACAGGATAAAGAAGAGGAATAAAAAGGATAAGAAAAGGAAAAAGAAAAAGAAAAGAAAAGAAAAAACATAGAGACAGAATAAGGAAAAGAGGGTCAGCATGATTACGCTGACACAAGAAATGGGATGGGGTGAAAATATTTGAACTCATCTTTGATGAGTTTTGTGCAGATGGAAACATATAGAAAGAAAGAAAGAAAGAAAGAAAAGAGGGTGGTGGACAAAGGCAAATGAGCACATACGGTCTCCAGTTAGGTATATGCACGCACAGACTTATATGCGTATCTGCAAGCCTGTCGAAAACACACATACACATCAATGCACACATGCGCATATATATAAATCTTAAAATGTGTGTATATATATATATATATATATATATATATATATATATATATATATATATATTCATGGGATTTTTTTCGATTATATTTCTACTTTTATTTATACCAATCCTTTAATATATGAAGTTCAGTGTAATTACAGAGCATATAACAAATAAATGACAAAAGGCATATCTTCCAAATTTCAAGATGTTGACCATCTTACAATTTATTCTTTGAAGTAGGTTGACATTTACAATTCTCGACAGCACCTGTTCGTAGCACAAAATCATTAATTTGATTAATTAAGTTGATTCTGAGGTATTAAGGGCAAAATAGTTTCATTGATTGATATAATAATTAAATGGATGCTTTTGCGCTACAAAACAGGCGCTGCCAAGGATCGTGCATATAAACGTACTTAAAGGAATAAATTGTAAGATGGTCAGCATCTTGAAATTTGGAATCTAGGCTTTTGTCATTTATTTCTACTTATAACTATATATATATATGTGTGTGTGTGTGTGTGTGCGTGTATGTGTGTATTCGTGTTTGTGTTTCTGTGTTGTAGTGTAAAATTCTATTGTATTTGTTTTCGAGTGATTTAAAAAGAATCACACTTCTGTATGTGTGTTACAAGAAAAGATCCCCTTTTCTTTTAAGCAATAAAAACATTAGATAAGTAAAAATGAGATTAGATAGACCGAGATTCGAACCTGGTAAGCAAGGTTCGGAAATAGATCCAGGAAGGAATCCGCATTCTTCAAATGAATATAAAATAGTAGATATGTTTGAGCAAACGGAATTTTGATTGTTCAATTCTTTTTTATGAAAACTGAATTAAAATAAGGTCAGTTAGAAGGACGAACAATAGCAAATTAAAATATGTTGAAAAATAAGTTGGGTCGAAAAATAGGTTAGAAGAATTCTTTGTCTGCAGAAATGGTTTGGACATGTGCGAACCATGCATGTTTAAGCCACGTGAGTTCAGGCCACGTGGGTCGAGCGCGTTCTTGGACATGTGCATGACGTCATAGCAGAAAATGAATTCTCAATATAGTTTTCTTGTTTTAGGAGATTAGAGAGAGTTGGACAGACGGGAGACAGAGCTGGCATTGGTCAGAAGAGGGTCTCCCTTTGGAAGCGAAGGGTTAGAAAGTTTTAATCAATTCGACGTTTGAATTCCTGGGTGTCATCATAATTGCAACCGGCCGAATGTAATGAAAGAACACATCATATTTTGCAACTGCGTCTTCGTGTTGTGTCATTCTTAAACAATTAAATGTAATGTGAAACATCCTTTATATGAACATTGTGTCCACCTCTCTATCATAAGTAATGACTGTCGCCTCTTCTCTGTGTTAAAGAACTGATCACCACCTCTATCCTCTCTAAATATATGATATACGAACCACAGAGAGTAAAAGGTATAAATATCTCTCTCACTCCTCTCTCTCTCTCTTCTTCCCCTCTCACTGCATTATATGTCACCGTCTCTCCACAATATGAACACTCAGCTATACAACATGTGTTTAAAAAATTCCTCTCTCGTGTGTTTGCACGTCCTGTCGTGCAAACAACCATGCTGATTCTATCGACCAATTGAATCCTTATTTCTGTTCGAAAATCCTCGAGATCCTCTTCACTTAAACATGAAAGACAGTTCGGGCGTTTTTTTTTTTTTGTGTGTTGTTATTTTTTCGTTTGGCAATTTGTCAAATCAGATTAGCCCGGAAAAGAATTTATCGTTACAAGGATAAACAAGATGTCGGCTGATAAGAATTGGTCAGAAATAAAATAGCAAATATGTAAAAAGATACACACATACACACACACACATATATCTTTATATATATATATATATATATATATATATATATATATATATATATATATATATATAAAGAGAGAGAAAAATAGATAGACGGATAGATACACACACATACATATATATATGCACATATATACAAATATATGTAGACAGATAGATACACCCGCACACACATATATAGATAGATATATAGAGTTACACATGCACGCACATATATATGTAGACACACACACAGACACACACACAGACAAATACATATATATATATATATATATATATATATATATATATATATATATATATGCAGGGTTTACCAATAAAATTCATTACGCTCTTTGAATGACCATACAACCAACTTTTATTATAAGAAAAAAGTTTCATACATCAAAATGCTGTAAACAAATATGGAAACCAGCTAATTATCGAAAGTGTACAAGCTATTTACCATTGTGGTCCATGAACAGCCGACAGCGCTCACTGATTGAATCGGAAACGTTCCTAATCAGTTTAATTGGTATATTGACACATCTTCTTTCAATGATTGCTTGCAACTTATTCATTTTGTGGTGTGAACCCTGTGTATAGCAGACCGCCTCACGTCTCCATAAATGAGAAAATCCATGGCGCGGGTCAAATCCGGTGAGCGTGAACAGTACTCGATACTTCCTCTTCGTCCTAACTATCAGTTTCGCAGGTGACTATCAAGATATGCTCTGACGTCATGATGATAATGGGGAAGTGCCCCATCTTGCCGGAAGTGCCATTCTTTATTCCTAAACATCTCTCGGGAACGTGGTATAGCGTATTCGATGAAGCTAGTTGAGATAATTTAAAAAGTGTATACATTTTATTGGGACATACTATATATATATATATATATATATATATATATATATATATATATATATATATATATATATATAATTATTTCCACAGGCCAAACAACGCCGTTGCCCGCAAGAGCCATGCCAGCCAACGAACCGGGAGTCTAGGACTCGAGTTTCGGCGTTCTTTGGGCTGTGGAGATAATTATATAATCTCTCACATTCTGAACATTCTATAACGAAAATGGCTCGTTAGGTTAGCTCTGCTGGATGGCGTCGTCCTTCCGAGTTCAAAATCCCTACTTGTGAGACATCGGCTTGAAGTTCAACTGGTTGGATGACCACGTTCCTTGTCGAGAGGTCTATTCTACAGCTTGATTTCGTCGCAGTTTGCTTGATGTGTGTAGGTTAATAGAGTTTTTTGTGTGCGGACGTTTGCTCAGTTGGTAGAGTGCTCGCCTCGCATGCAAGAGGCTCGGATTTCAAATCCCAGGTGCGGATATGTCAGACTGATGACCCTAAATGAGGTCGAAACGCGAGTCTCAGACGTCCGGTTGGTTGGCTGGCATTGCTCTTGTGAGCTGCGGCGTTCTTTGGGCTGTGGAAATAATTATATATAAGCTCTTACACTAAGAAAATTATATATATATATATATATATATATATATATATAGATATAGATATATATATATATATATATTAAAGAGAAGCACGGAGAAAGTAAATTCAAAATATGAGGTTAAAAAGAACGACCACGTGCGCATTTTTTTTTTTTTCAATGAAAAAATATTTATAAACATTTTACAAAATTTCGGCTCTTTTTTATTTCCGATGAAGGCTTTGTTACAAGCCAAAAATTTGAAACTTCAAATAGATATTTGTTTCTAAAAAATTCGCACGTGGTCGTTCTTTCTAACTTCATGTTTTGAATTACATTTTCTCCGTGCTTTGAAGAAGTGGATTACATGGCTTTGCTACACATTAGCGCAAGAACAGCCGATTCTTCGCTGGACTGGACAATACACACTCAACATCTTTGACAAATAAACTGTGATAAACTACACTATGGCAAGTAAAAAAAAAAAAATAGAAAGAAAAAATGTATATTTTGAGAAAATTATTCCGGATGAAGGCTTTGTTATAAGCAAAAAAATTGAAACTTTAAATAAATATTTGTTTATTTAAAAAAAATATATGAGGACGTGGTTGTTCTTCTAACCTCATGTTTTGAATGAATGATATATACACACACACGCACGCACACACACACACACACACACACACACACACACACATATATATATATATATATATATAGTGTGACCCCCCCTCGCCAAAAAAAAAAGCTAAATGGAGGCCATCTAGAACATATGCTGTAGAACGGAGAAAAAAAGGCCAAAGACCCTAGTGTTTTGATGTGATGTTTTGAATATAATAAACTAGTTATGACCAAAGTTTCATTTCATTCGGACCAAACACTAAGAAACGGGGCCTAATAAGAGTTGGGGCCTGTTTTTTTTGGGGGGGGGGTCAGCCTGTATAAGAATACCGCTGTTAAATATAAGCGTTGTCGCCTGAAGAGTTCTCTAGTTACTAAATACTAGAAAACCGAAGCATGCTCATGACTGTGTAGCAACAAATTATTGCTTATGTAAAGATAAATTGAAAGTATATATATATATATATATATAGAGAGAGAGAGAGAGACATACACACATATCTATACATATATATATTTAAAAATATATGTAGAGATTGATACACACTCACGCACATACACATATAAATAGATAGATACATAGATAGATACACACATATATAAAGAGATAGATAGATACACACATACATACACATGCATACAAATATATATATATATATACAACTATATACACACACATATACAAATATATATATATATACAACTATATATCCACACACACACACATATATATAAAGAGATAGATAGATAGACAGAGATACACACATGCACACACATACATATATATATATATATATAAAATAATGGATTTATGCCTTTGGATTATTATGGACCATCTTCTTTCAATTACGGGATTTCCTTGGATTTTACTTGTGCAAATGGAAATTCAAATAACTTTCTTGAAGTTACATATTTGGATTTTACCGTCATTGGATTATTTATCTTCTATCAGACTATCCATTCACGTGTAATCACCTTTTTCTTCACCATATTCCCTCTGCTTCACTTTTTTGTTATCAAGTAAGGTCTTTGACTTACTTGTTGTTTCATCAAATACTTTTGCATGCAAAATCCGATCCCGCATTTTGCTAATTCCTACCCTCTGATGAGAAGGAAAGTATTTCTTCGAAACTCCGCGGATTAAGTTTTTAATATGTTTTATAACTGTTTGCTCGTATATATATATATATATATATATATATATATATATATATATATATATATATATATATATATATATATATGTATGTATACATATAGATGTACCTATTTACTATGCCTCCCCACAGGACAGAGTGAGACACCAGGGTCGTTTTTTAAAGGGGAGAAAAGGTACAAAAATAAAAAATTGTCTCAGTCGTGAAGGATTTCTCCTCCACCGAAAGAGAACAAGAAAATGAAGTGCAGCATCTGAAGAACAGATACTACACTTTGATCTTGACCAAAATGTAGACACACACAAACACACACACACACATATATCTTCTCTTTTCTTCTATCTCTATATAAATAAAATGAACTCATTTTTTCCCCTTCGACTTTGACGTTTATAGGACTGCACCTGTATACATTTGGTGCATCCGTATCATTCACAAACTGAATCACGACATCTGCCGTATGTTATAGGGTTATTACATATCAAGGATCTCGCTGATCAGAGTTTCCTATATTCTGTCTGGTGAGAGTCCACTGTAAAAATCGGTTACATTTAATGGAAGTAGTAAAGTAAACTCTCTCTAACAAATTCATCCTACCACCGCCACTCACTTACACCGTACCAGAACGTTCACAGGAGACATTTAAAACCGATCACCGGTTAGAATTTATCTAAAAACTGGACTGGACTTACACTGAAACGAACCACGCTTACTTTGCCATTGGTTAGCATAAAACATAAACACAATTTATAAAGCATTTATTATAATAAAATTAGATTCAAACAGAACAAAATCCGTTACCTGGAATTGAATTCACAATTACATTACTTCGATTTCGTTATAACCCGCGTGGTTAAAGTTTAATGAAAACCTGAATTGACATTTACGTGAAACGCACCAAACTTACTTACTTACACAAACACAACTTCCGTTTCGCTCTTTCCTTACGTGCTTTTTTGCTTTCTTTCTTTCTTTCTTTCTTTCTTTCTTACCTTTCGTTGTCTTTTTGCTTTATGGGTGATGGTGGTGGGGGTACTTCCCTATCTTTATCTTCCCTTTCGGTCTTTCCTTCTTTCTTTCTTTTCTCTCCATTTTCTGCTCTTTCCATTGTAAAAACGAAACGAAACAACCGGATATTCCAGGTTTTACTTACACTCTATCACTCTACGACTATTACTTGTGTATCCAACTCTATTTGTGCCAGTAAAAAAAAGTAGCATTTATTGCTTTTGGTAATAATTATTAATTGCTTATTTGTTTTGTTTTTCACCCTTTTTTTAGACTAACCATTCTTTAATCTCACTATAAAATCGATTTTTCCAACTACATTTTAGGTGGGGGGGCATTCCAACCTCCGAAGGGGGTTTGTATTACTGTACACATAGATTCGAAAAAGTTGTCAAAAAAAAAAAATACATAACAAATAAATGTTCTCAAAGCCAAGATCAGTTACTTTTCTGCCAAACTGGATATCTTTTTCGTGTTTTGATTCAATGTAACATATTTATTCGGCTCGAAAACCATACAGTGTTTACCGATGTATTCGAAAATTCAGGAAGGAGTCTCACACCCTCTTTAACACCGTAAGTATAGAAAAAGGTGTTATAAATAAAAAAAATATACAAAATACTATTAAAAACACGCCGAATATATGTCAACCTATGTCGCATTAACATGTATTGAGCGAGTTTTTAACAGTATTTCATTAGGTTTTTTATTTATAACATCTTTTCCCAATTCAATGTAACATGTTTATTCAGCTCGAAAACCATACAGTGTTTACCGATGTATTGGAACATTCAAGATGGCGTCTGATTCTCTCTTTAACACGGTAAGTGTGGGAAAAGATGTTATAAATTTTGTATAGTTTTTTATTTATAACACCTTCTTCCATACTTACGGTGTTAATGAGGGTGTGAGACGCCATCTTGAATTTTCGAATACATCGGTAAACACTGTATGGTTTTCGAGCTGAATAAATATGTTACATTGAATAAAAACACGAAAAATATATCCAGTTTGGCAGAAAAGTAACTTATCTTGGCTTTGATAACATTTATTTGTTATATATTTGTTTTTTTTGTTTTTTTCACAACTTTTTCGAATCTATGTGTACAGTAATACAAACACCCATTTTGTGTTTTATATAGATAAAGTACAATTGTTGAATGTTACTGTTTTGATTATATTCGTTGGGGGGGGGACAATTAAATAATTAAGAAAGATTAAAATGAAGCGAAATTTAAGTTTCCGTTCCATTTTTACAACAACCGTAAAACAGTGCATACTCAGCAAGTTTTATCGTATTTATTTATTTTTTTGCATAATTAATGATGGAAGTATTTTTCTGTTTATTTTCTTAACATCTGTTAAAAAAAAATAAATAATTTGTACATTCTCTTGAAAAAAAGAATCAAACTTTTCTCTACTTTCACATGTGTTCCATTTTAACAAACTGAGCCACAGCAACGCGTGGCCGGGTACAGCTAGTATATATATATATATATATATATATATATATATATATATATATATATATATATATATATATATATATATTAGAAATATAAGAATTGAATGGACAGAGATGGAGATTTAGTTTGTTTGGGACAAAAATAATGAGACTACAGCGGAAGGTAATAAAAACAGCGATCATAAACGTAAAGATTTAAAGTAAAACGTGGTGTCATGTATTGTTTTCTTTCGTGATTTTCATCTCAAACTCTCGTCTCACTTGTAGTGAAATATCACTAGATGTTGACGCTTCTGACTGGTGCGTGAAGGCCGGCAAGGAGTTGGGTGGAGATATATGAGGAGTGTGCGTCCTTGGACCGAACAGGCTAAGAGGGCGTTAATGAAGCCTAACAGAGCCGCAAGTCCAAACAGTAATGAATGTCATAAAAATTCCGCCATAAAATTAGAAAGAAATGTAATTTTTCTTTTTACAAGGGGGTCACGGCATATCAAGGCCCAGAGGCCACTCGAGTATAAGGTTAATGTGTGTACGGTATTCATTGGGACAATATCGTAGTAATCGTTATAATTGGATTATTTAGGAGGACAGTCCAACAAGAACTTTTTTACATTGGATCTGAAGACGTCGATATTGTAGTCAGCTAGAAAGCGGACCCGCAGAACAGAGTTCTACGGGTGGGCAGTTCTAGAGAAGGAACCGATAGAAAGTGCGGAAGTTACTGCTAGTGATTTTGGCTATTTAGAGAGTTACCACTTATCAAGGCCCGAGGGTCTCTCGGAACAAACAGAATTTTCTGAACTACATTATTATTATTATTATTATTATTATTATTATTATTATTATTATTATTATGATGATGATTATTATTATTATTATTATTATTATTATTTATTTATTTATTTATTTATTTATTTATTTTTCAAATTAGTCCACCGGGCAAATTATTCCTCGTAATATATAATATTCAATTGAGGATTGATTCTATAATACATACATACACAATCTGCATTAATGAAACTATCATGTTTAAACGTATTGTACGACCGGGCAATGCCGGACGTCCAGCTAGTGCTGTATAAAATTAGCGAACGAGATTCCTTTTTATGAAAATAAGATTTTATTTACTTTAAAAACCAGGGAGCATTTTTAGCTGGAGACCTGTTCTTGGCAAAGTTGAAATTCCAACTTTGGCGACCACCCACGAGGAGTGTCTCCACGTTCCAACTTTTACGTTCGTCGCCGACCGCGATCGGATTCCAGCTTGGAGAGATGAGGCACGCGAACAGTGGTTTTCCGATTTGAACTAATTCAATTTACAATTCTTCTTCTTTCGAACCAAAACAGAGAAAGGATGCTAGGGATATATATATATATATATATATATATATATATATATATATATATATATATATATATATATATATATATATATATACAGAGAGAGAGAGAGAGAGAGAGAGAGAGAGAGAGAGAGAGAGTAAGAGATAGATAGATATGTATATATATATATATATATATATATATATATTGATAGATAAATAGATAGATGGATATATATATATATATAGAGAGAGAGAGATAGACAGACAGATAGATAGATATGTATATATATATAGATATATAGATATATATATATATAGATAGATATATATAGATAGATATAGATAGATAGATAAATATATATATATATATATATATATATATATATATATATATATATATATATATATATAGATAGATAGATAGATAGATAGATAGATAGATATTAACGACAAAGAGACTGGAATTTTATTTTGTTTTTCAAATCTTGACGAAGCATAATTACTCTTTTTGATTTGTGTCCCCGATTTCGCTTAGATTCTTTTGTACATCGGGGTCATCACTTATCATGGCCCGGAGGCCACTCAAGGATAATGTTAATGAGTGTACAATAGTCAATGGGACAATATCGTAGTAATTGTTAGTAGTGGAAATTTGATAAATTGGATTATTTAAGGGGAACGGCTCATCAAGAACTTGTTTATGTTGAACTTGAAGACGACCATATTGTAGTCAGCTGGAAAGTAGGCAAACGGAAACGAGTTCCACAGGCGTGCAGTTCAAAGAAAAGGTTTGTTCATGGAATCTACGTTTAGGTTTAGGCACAAATAAAGAGTGAGGAAATTATTGATAGTGGTTTCAGCTAGACGAGTGCTTTTCGTGAAAGTTTGGTGAGGGGGGCATAGATTCAGGCAAGCACTTGCCATGAAAATGTTGAATATCTGTCAATCTCCTAATTGGATGTTCGCTGACATTTCAATAGAAACAGCACTGATTTTATTTTACCCTCGAGAACAAGAAAATACAGACAGAAAGGGTTTATATGTGATAAGATCAAGAGCGCCTCAAGAAAGGACTCTTTATTATTGTGCCTGAGTATATTTTAAATAGTAATTCAAAATAGACCACGTCCTCAATCATTCAACATCTATTTTAATTTTAAGCGTAACATAAAAACAACAATGGCGTTGACGCAATTTCATCCTTTCCTCTTTTTTTCTACGATTCAAATGATATTTGGTTCACTGCTTAATAACATGATTGATCGGCTTATATATTCTTGAAATGATAATATTTTTTGCATACAAACCAAAGAAAACGTGTTTGGCGGAAATAATTACAAACATAACATATGTGTATAACATCATGTTGAATCAGTGGAATTAGCAAAGTGTACGACGTCAACACATAAGTAAATTTAAAACAACATAATATACACTAACTAACCATCCTGTAAATTATACTGCAACGATTTATAAAACTACTAGCAGGCCGCCTGGCGTTACCCGGTCGTAAAATACGCTCAAATGTAATATATTAACTAGAATACCCGTGACCCATTGGGTCAGTATGTTATATTAGCTATGGAATTCATGTATGGGCGTGACACTTGTGACGTAAAGAAAATAGTTTTTTTTTGTTTTTTTTTTACATAACAAAAACATTTCTATGAAAGTATATTAAAATGAAAAAAGAATATAGATAGATTTCTATGAGTCGTTCTGTTTATTTTAATTGATTATTTTTGAAAAAAATTTTTTTACAGTTACTGAATTATAAATGGTTGGCCATACTTATAGGTAAATGTGCACTGAACAGATACCATGAATTCAAATTTTGATAATATCTGCTTTTTTTTTTTTACATCGTTCATTTCTGTATTACGTTTAAGTAAACCCCACTCTTTCCATGTAAAATAATAAACTCGAAATAATAACGTTAATATTTCAGCGTCCAAATTGTTCTATTGTTTTTTGCTTATTTTAAACTCCACTCTTCCCATGTTAAATAATAATTTCGAAATAATAACGTTAATATTTAAGCGTCCCAATTGTTCTTTTTTTTTTTTTTTTTTTGCGGTTAAATTATCCAAATAAACAATTGTTAATACTGTCGGCTTTTTTTTACATCGTTCATTTCTGTATTACGTTTAAGTTATTTTAAACCCCACTCTTCCCATGTTAAATAATAATTTCGAAATAATAACGTTAATATTTCAGTGCGCAGGTCATGCGCGCGTGCGCAACCGGATGTCGTAAACCGGAAAGTGGGTTACATACATCGTTACAAGGTCATTTGAGTTTTATAATTTTATATATATATATATATATATATATATATATATATATGTGTGTGTGTGTCTGTTGGTGTGGGTGTGTGTATACATATATATATTCTTAATTATTAGAAAAAAGAAATACCGTAGGTATTATTAGAAAAAAGAAATACCGTAGGTATTACCGTAGGTAACGTTAATTTCTTTTAAAATATGAAGTAAAAAACGGAAAGAAACTGAGACATGTACATGCGAGCATTATGTTTTTTTTCTTAGCAATTCACATTCTCATAAGTAAAGAAAATATACTCAAGCTGAGATCGAAACCCAAACCTAACCATTTGGCCAACTTGATAACGACTCCCTAACTATGTGCCGCTCTTTCTGATTGGCTGACACTAGCCATTCTCATATTCCATAATGAAACAATTCCTAAGTAAACGAACCATTCTAAAAGTTTACAAAAGTGGTGTCGTTCTCCTCATGAAACTAAAAAACAGAAATACAAACATATCAACCGCTCATAAACAGACAATTAAATACTGATAACCTTATTCACTGGAGAAAAACGTACACAAGTAAAAAAAAAAACTTTATATGGATAATATATTTTCCGTCTTTGTTTTCACGTCCGGAACACTTAAAAAATGTAAACAAAAGCAATGGTTTGAGAATGTAAACATGTACAAAATACCGACACGGCAGTATCCCTCACACAAATAAAAACCTGTCCTGAAAAAAAAAAAATTTCCTTAGCTTTTTTTTTTTTTGAGGGGGGCATTTACTATTTCCGGTTGACGATTAGATTTTTTACATCGATTACCTACAGTACATTACAGTTTTGTAAGTGAAACACTTATTTATTATTTATTTTAAATTTTATTTAATTTTCTTTAGAATTACAACTTTTATAGGTTTTAGATTATGCTGACTAAGTAAATCGGATTCAATATTTGCGAAGAGAAGTACTTTTCTTATATATAATGATTTGATTGCAGAAATTCCCCTCTGAACCAAATTACGGTAGGTTTGCAATAACAGATGTCACATAAATTTATTATGTCTAAACTTTTATCCATCATCTTATGCAACTTTTGAATGCCGTTACACACACATTTATTCGTTATAATAAAGTACTCTCTTACTTCCTACTTCATCATGATTGCCAAGATCTACAGACGAAGCAGTTCATATTTTCCGCTCTACCTGAAAAGTCCTCCTACTCTCCCAGTCAAGACCGAGTAAATATTTAAACATTATAACTATACTGACCTGATACCTTATTAATTGGATTAAACATTGATACAACTACAACTACCATTACACTTTTGGCCAAGATCAAAGTGTAGTATCTGTTCTTCAGATGCTGCACTTCCATTTCTTGTTCTCTTTCGGTGGAGGAGGAGTCCTTCACGACTGAGACAATTTTTATTTTTGTACCTTTTCTCCACGTTAAAAAACGCCCCTGGTGTCTAACTCTGTCCCGTGGGGAGGCATTGTAAATAAGTACAACTACCATTACACTTCTCTATTCGAAAATAACATTTCGCCTAATCTCATTGGCTGCGCCCATGAAATTCCATTATTCCGGATCATACAAAAAACGAACACGTCTGCCCTTAATCAACATGGCCGTTCAATCGCCATGCATTATTTTAAATCATTTAGTTTAAAGTTACACGAACAAAATAATCGTAACTTTCATATGCTGGCAAAATATATCAAGATTGAACTATGAGCAAATATTTTGACAGTCCTCCTCCTCATGCAATGGGGTGTATATTCCGAAAGCCGTTCAAATCATGGTGAGTCGCCGTGTCTATTCCATACGACTTTCTTAACATAAGGAGGTTAGGGATGTCTATTTCGAAACCGGTTCTTAACATTAGGACGTTGGAGATTGGCCACAAACAACAACCGTAGTTTAATTTTTAATAGGAGAGGACATGCTTCCCACGGGCAACGTCGGCTAAAGCGTCCTATTAGTAGAGATATAAAAACCTGCATTATGCACTGTAATTCACTGGCGGCCAGGTTTGTACGCACACGCGATGAACAAATCTACTTTTCTCCTACCAAAACTGCCACCCCCATGTTTTTTTAATTTGCAGGCGGATTTTAAAAAAATGCAAGATTCAAACAATCTTTATTCATGAAAAATAATGTCTTTTAAATGTTGCCCATTTTCAGCTTCGCATATTTGTGCTCTTTCCAAAAAAAATATTCATGACAGATTGCAGAATCTCTGGATTGCGATTAAACTCCCTTATTTCGTTTCTGATGGTTTCCTTCAATTTTTGCTGGGTTTAGGGTTTTACATTTCGAGTTTAAACCATTTTTGACCCCTTAAAACAATTTTAAGCAGTTAAAGACCCATAGAAGAAGGGCCCGTAAAAAATCCAATCATTTGAAGCCCTTAGCGACTTTTAGTTTCGGAAGTGATAGAGTTTGAACATATGGAAACAGACAAACAAACCTACAGATAGACAGATATATTGCTGTTAATATATATATATATATATATATATATATATATATATATATATATATATATATATATATAATATCTACAATTTCCTTTTTGGGGTTTAAATATTCCTATCTATCAAATATATCAATCTACCTACACATTCATATCCTGTATATATTTACTTACATATACTTATATTTTACTCTATGCATTTACTTAAATGCTTACTTGCTTTATCCGGAATTTGCAGATACCGACCATCCTCTCCCCTTAATTTTTTTTAGTGTCTTTTAATAACTTCTGCTAATATTTTCTTACGTAATAACATGTACCTTTCAGTTTACCTCTTTTTTGCCCTATAGTTTTGGCGCCTTTTAACGCCGTCTTGTCTGAATGATTTTGACAATTTCTTTTCTATTTTATATTTAATTCTATCACCATTCAATCTTTTTTCTCTTCTTCTTCACCCATTTTTTCCTCCCTTCTTCTTCATCCATTTTTCTTAATTACACCGTGTCTCGGTATATCTTATTTTTCTTTTAATAATATTATTTGAATGCTTTCCCCTCTTCCTTGTACCTATTTGTGAATTATTCCACGGATTTCTGCATTTTGGATTATTTTGGACCATCTTCCAATTACAGGATTTCCTTGGATTTTACTTGTGCGAATGGAAATTTAACTAACTTTCTTGGATTTACTTTTTTGGATTTTACCGTCATAGGATACTTCACCTTTCACCAAACTATCCATTCACGTGAAATCAACCCTTTCTTCACCCTACTCCCTATGTTTCACTTTTTTGTTATCAAGTAAGATCTTTGACTTACTTGCAGTTTCATCTAATACTTTTTCATACAAAATCCGATCCCGTATTTTGCTAATTCCTACCCTCTGATGAGAAGGAAAGTATTTCTTCGAAACTCCACGGATTAAGGACTATCCACTTATTTAGTGTTTCCTTTTCAAATTAAATATGTTTTTAACTCTTTTTCAAAGTGTTTTTTAACATGCTTTATAAACTATTTGCTCTTATATATATATATATATATATATATATATATATATATATAATATTTTAAAATAAATATAAACAATTTTTATACCTCCAGACACGAGTGTTTTCTGCTATGCAGTCATCAGTGTAGGGGTAGATAATTAGTAGTAGTCGGGAAATTTGAACCCAGTCACAAAGCTACTTTTGATTACGTGGGCTAACGCCTTTGCTCCAGGCCACTAGCATCTAACAAATGAATGTAACCAACATTAAGTACCTACGAATACGAGCGTTCTTAGTTGACAGTCAGACGGAGGTGTGCATTTAGCTAAAATAAACGCTTTTATTTCTATGACAAACTACTACATTTTAAATCCAAGGCAACCCAGAAAAGTACATTTTATTGAATGGAGAAACATTGAAAAACAATTTATAAAATATTCCAAATCTCCCGTTATGATTGCCAAAGAAATCTTGGCACGAAAGTCTGGTTTTATTGAATTTACCTTAGGATTTGAAAGGCATCATTGCCCCCAGGTTCTCCAACGTATTTTTATATTTCGAGTTTCTTGTAGAGCTAAAGGGAATAGCCCAGCCAACCCGAAACCGATTTCTTCTTTTGGTACATCGCTTCAAGTAACGTCAAATTGGTACAAGTTATCGATTAGTACAAAGAACGATATTGGTATTTCAGGATATCTTCAGAATCTTAATATTTTTCCAAAATAACATTGTAAATACGGACCGAAATCTTATATGTAGGTTGAAAAGTATTTATTCAATCTGTTGACTTATTTTTACATGAGAATAACGACTTATAAAGGTCCGAAAGCCACTTGAGGATAAGGGTTAATATTGGAGAGCGGAAGATATTTTTTTTTCTCTCACTAGCAGTTCAGTTTATCTTTGCTCGGGCCCTATGTACTGTTCATCACTTTATGTGCATATGTATATACATATATTAAAAAGTTTGACTCATGTCCAAGTCTAAGTCATGTCTACATCTAAAATTTAAAGTTTTAGACCCAAAATTGGCGGAGGAGTTTGTTAGTCTGCTAAGGTCAACTCTTTCAACTTTGACCTCTTGGCAGCCAAATTTTCTCTCATAAAATGATTAAAAAGCTTGCTGCATGTTTGAATACAATTTATGTAAAATTTCAAATGTATAGACTTAAAATTGGCTGAATAGTTTGCTAGACCCCGCAAAGGTAAAATATTTTGAACTGTGACCTCTTGGTAGCCAGATTTTCGGCCAAAAACTGATTAAAAATCTTACCCTATGTCTAAATACATTTTATGTAAAATTTAAAATGTTTACCCCAAAAATTGGCTGAGAGGTCAATTTTTTAAAAACTTTTACACCAATTTTGACCCCTTAAGATTTATTGTTTTGGGCTCAATCAAGTTAATCCATGTCCAAGTAACCTCCATCTAAAATTTCAAGTGTTTAGGCCAAAAATCGTTGAACTTTGACCCTTTGATGGCCAAGTTTTTGGCGAAAAGCGATTAAAAAGATTTTCCTAAATCTCAAAACCCCGTATGTCAAATCTTGAGTGTAGACTGAAAATTGACAGAGTAATTTCGTGGATAAATGTACACAGACAGACAGACATACAAACAATTTCACTTTTATAGATATACTAGCAGTTCCCCCCCGAATTTACACGGGCTTTATGTACTGTTTCATAACTTTATGTATATATTAAAAAGTGTGAATATATACGGTAATGCTTTTCTATATAACAGGCTTCCGTAACTACTATAGAGAAAAATTAGTAGAGATCGCAGACGTCAAATTTTTTTTTTAACTTTGACCCCAATTTTTGCCCCCATAATAGTTATTGTTTTGGGCTCAAATAAAATTAAAAATGTTTGACCCATGTCCAAGTAATCTAAATCTAAAATGTCAAATGTTTAGACCCAAAATTGGCAGAGGAGTTTTGTAGAGTCTGCAACGGTCACCTCTGTAAAATTTGACCTCTTGCCAGCTAAATTTTCGCCCGAAAACTGATTAAAAATCTTGCTGCATGTCTGAATTCCCTTTATGTAAAATTTCAAATGTTCAGTCCCAAATCTAGTTTGCTAGAGACCGCAAAGATAAAATCTTTTGAACTTTGACCCCTTGGAAGCTAAATTTTCAGCAAAAAAGAACGATTTAAAAGCTTTCCCTATGTCTGAATACACTTTATATAAAATTTCAAATGTTTAGACCAAAAAATAGCTGAGTTAATTGGTAGAGACCGCAGAGGTCATTGTTTTTTAAACTTTGACTCTAATTATGACCCCTTAACATTTACTGTTTGGGCTCAAATCAAATTATAAAGTTGGATCCATGTCCAAAAACCTATATCCAACATTTTAAATGTTTAGTCCAAAAATTGGCGGAGAAGTTTGGTAGAGTTCTCAAAGGTCAAATCGTTGAACGTTGACCCCTTAGAAGCCAAATTTCTGGCCGAAAACCGATTAAAAAGATTTTCCTAAATATCAATACCCCTTGTGTCAAATCTGGAGTCTGTAGAATGAACATTAACCGATTTATTTGGTAGGAAAGTGTACATACAGACAAACAGACAGACAGACACACAGACATTTTCACTTTTATAGATATATAGATACATTTTCACTTTTATAGATATATAGATACATTTCAAAAATAATTTTTTAAAAGACTAACAATTCACATTCACTTTTTTTCTGTTGGAACTATTTAGAAAGATTGTCACTGAGACTTAAGTTTTTTCTGTGACTAGCTTGACGCCCGACGTTGCCCGGTCGTACAATACGCTTAAACATGATATTTTAATCATGTAGACTGCGTATGTATTATTATAGCATCAACCCTCTACTGAATATTATATATTACGAGGAATACTTTGACCGGTGGCCTAATTCACAAAAAAACAATTTTAAAAGTTTTTTTAAAAAAGTCTACTGATAATGTCGTTCATCAAATTCCGTTTTTGTTTGTTCACAATATCACGTCAGCTGATATGTAGGCTTGACGATGAATGCCCTAGAAAAGTCACTTATGAATAATTTTTAGTTTTAAAACATTGCGGCGATTTTAAATGTTACCTCTTTTTTTATCGCAAATGGAACCAATTGATAAGAAAAAATATAACAAAATAGTGAGGTACACCCGGAATTGAACAGGGGAGCATTCGATCTGCAGTCGAATGTCCTACCACTTAGCTATATCTCCAGATTTCAGTAATTTTAATTTGTTTTTTTTTTTTAAGAATAAATGATTTGGTCAGATTTTATTATCTCCCTAGGTAGGTCTAACGTAAAATGTTCACTTGTAATAATTCTGTTTTTTTTTTTATAAAATGACTATTTTAATGATCGGATTTTTTCGATTTCCATTACTTCTTTCATGAATTTCTGTCCAAAACATATCTAAAGACACTGCGAGAAATATAAATTACATTTGTGTGAAATATGAAAAAGACAGGCTCAGCCGTTTCGGAACCTATGAGGAAGGAACTCACAAACACACAAAGTGATGTTAATATAATTATATAATATAATAAAGATTAGGGGGCATACTTATGATACGTATCCAAAGGGGGGGAGGTCATTTAGAGCAAGATTTATATTCACATGAAATGTAATTTTCTTCATGTTCCTACAGATGAATAAATGGGTAGCATGCAGGGAGTTCGAAAAGTAAACGTGGCCCGAACACTGTCATATATATATATATATATATATATATATATATATATATATATATATATATATATATATATATATATTTGTTTACTGTTTTTTGAGGAAAGAATTCCAACAAAGTGCTCGATTAAAAAGAAAAACTTTTTCGGTGTAAGAGCTTAATTTTTATTTATTTAATAGTACAGAAGTTCAGAAAAACATTGATACCATCGGTTTCAAGCCCAACATAAAAGGGGAGCAGTTAATGGTAAAACGTAAATGATGTTAGGTTCTCGTCAGCCAAGTTGTGTCTGTCTGAGGAAAAAAATTCAGGCCCGCATTTATTTTTTTTATAATGATGTTCATTTTCATTTAACTATAGCTTATTCCTATCTCTGCATATTTTATTTTATTCTAATATTAATTTTCTAATTTTTTAATTTTTTATTTAATGCATTTTTTTAAATATGTACTGTTCTGTTTTTGCATGGTTTCCGGTCTGCCTTCTGTTAATTTTAGCTGGTGCAAGGGAGATAATTACTTTATCTTAATTGTTTATCTCCCCTTAACTGAAACAAAAGGCAGATCGGAAACCATGGTTCGACTGGTGTTAATCGTAACACCCTGCACTGAAGATTCCCGAAAGGATGAAACACTAGTGCCTGTAGGTATTTAATTATTATAGTAAAAAATGATTATATATATATATATATATATATATACTTCTGATGTTGCTACTATATATTAGGTACAATATGATAACCGATAGTTATTTGGCTCTAAAATAATAAATACCTAATCTGCATTAATTAACATATCATACTTAAGCGTACCTTAAGACCAGGCAACGCCCAGCAACCTTCTAGTGTAAAATAATTCTTTACCTTTCGGAAAAGAAAATACAGTCACCTTTTCACCAGTTTCATAAACCCTCCTTTTAGAATTAGAAACAGAAATTGACTAATTTCATAACAGCCAGTAGGTTGGTCGTTCTACTTTATTCTCTGACGTTAGCAGGTCACGTGCCATCTAGTGAAACGGTATCCTATTTACTACGGTACGTTACGGATCCCGCTAGTTAATAAATTGAGTTGTGATG
>NC_136521.1:49641430-49726430 GCF_053919585.1 Euprymna scolopes
GGGAGAAAAGATTCACAGTTTCCCAAAGAGAAACAATGCGTTAGATGTTTCTTTCTGCCGGCACAAAGAAGGTTTCCGCACCGCAATAGAGACAGACTCCAAAATCTTTAAATGGTTTCAGGAGTCCGCTTTATGTAGCACCTCGAACCATTCAATTTTATATCTATCGGCACAGTACGGGTTGTCAACCAAATGCTGGCCAATAGCAGAGTCCAAGGCTGCAGAAGGAGGGAGACCACCAGACCCCCGTCCTCCCTTGTCTGATCTTCGATGGAACATGCTGGTTTATACGAGTCAAAAGGTGCTAGGATATTCGCCCAACATAACCAGCATCGCATTGGCATTTGAATTGATATACAATATTGCTATTTTGGATATAAGGCAAACTATCCTTGCGAAAAGAAGGAAATACAGGTCTCGTAGTATATACCAAACGCAAGGACACAGAATAAAAGCAGCCATAAGTACTTCTGCGAATCTGTTTGGAAAGTCTGTTACTCTTTTCCCCAATCCACGGTAATTTTAAATAAACCGGGCATTCTAAAGGTCCAAACTTTCTAGGCGATTTAAAATCCGCAACCTTTTTGAAAATACAGCCATCAATAAGGTCAACAGGATAACCATTATTGATGAATATTTCCCTGGTCTTATCGAGTTCGGCGTCCAATCTGTTAGGTCAACATATCATCAGTGCTCTATGTACCAAAGTATTAATTAAGTCAACCTTACGTGATTTTGGTACAAAAGACAACCAGTTCACATATAGGCCAGTAAATGTCGGCTTTCTATAAATTGTAGTGAGAAAGCCCCCCATTGAACGTTCGACAAGAACATCCAAGAAGGGAAGCGAATTGCCCTTCTTACCTTCGATAGTGAATTTAGAGCTCCATGCAAAGAATTCAACCTATCAAAAAGTATCGACGCTTCACTTTGCGATGAAAAACAGCAAAAGTGTCGTCAACATATCTCAAATATGCAGTGGGTTTTGTTGTAGAATTAAAGAGAACGGATTCATTGTACCCGACGAAAATATCCGCTAAAGTTCGGGCCAACGGACTCCCCATTGAAACCCCGTCAACCTGACAGTACATAATATCACAAAAACTAAACCCCACAGATTTTGTGCACATTAAAATAAGTTTAATAAGAATCCCTTTAGAAAAACGTGGAGCAATCAGGCGACCATCGTAAAGCGCGTCGGTACATATACGTATAGTCTCATCCAACGGTATTTTGGTAAAGAGACTAGAAACATCAAATGAGCACATAAAAGATGTCTCTGCATTAGAATCTAATCCACGTACATAATCAACAAACCGAAAAGAATCAGGGATACAGTACGTGGTATATAACTCGCACACAGGTTGCAGAATTTCCACAAGCCACTGAGCCAAAGAATGTTGTGCCACACCCACCAGTGATAAAATAGGTCTCAGTGGAACACCTTGCTTGTGGATTTTAAGGAGACCATACATTCTAGGACATTGTGAACCAGAGGGTCTAATCCTGTCATAGGCGTCCTTGCAAAGAAATTTTCTTTTTAAATAATGCAAGTAAACGTCTTTGCATTTTTGCCTCGTTCTTGCAAGTATTATCCGTCAACTTGACAGGACCGAGTTTACGGAATTTCGAAACATCATTGAGAATAACTGCCATTTTTTCAACAAACCAGACAAAGGTGCAGGAGTGGTGATTTTGAACAAATCGGACTACGTTGAGCATCTTATAGCAAGGTCTCCAGATCTTACCGAGATGCACGTTGGCAATTATTCAACTCCTGATTAAGCGTGTCCCTAACTGAGGCCTCATCGTACCATCTCACAGGAGATTCATAGAACTTGTCAGTTATCAGTGCCACTTCAATGCTCTCATTGATGATGTAGTCGAGTAGGGTAACTTCTTATATTCAACACAGCTTTCTCATCTCCATGACATTGAGACGGCCCCCCAGCGTTTCCTTCACCACAGGTACCTGAGCTTCATCTTCCATCTGTAAAGTGGAAGGATAAAAGTGTCGCCCTAAAGGGAACAACGCTACAGCTTTAATGCAATTCTGAATTTTTGAGATGAGATGTGAATGTTTGTATTGTTTTTTACTTGGACAATTATTCTCATCATTGGTACAACGTTTCGCTTATTAGAGAAAAAGAAAAGATAGGTTTAACACCCGAGGAAGGTTGTAGGTTACAACGACCGAAACTTTGTGCCAATAACACCCAAAATGAGAATAATTGTCCGAGTAACCAAAACAATTGCAGTTTTATTTTAAAACTTTTATTGAAAAAAAAATTAATTCAGGTATCTTGATCATGTAGTATAGCTGACATCTATTCAATGTAGCCGCTTTCAGCCTCAAGTAAAGCCTCAACATTTTTCTTAAATTAACAGTTGTTCCTTTGGTAATATAGGGGCGCGTTCGAAATTAATGTTTCTGTTTAGAGCACAGTTGAACCATGATATTTGAGTTTAGTATTTTAAATTTTAAGTTAAGGTATTATTTACAGATATGTATAAAACAAACAGTAGATTCTTAAATGTGTAATGTAGACTACAAAATATTATTTATCGATTTCAGAATAACAGTTATGACGTCAGGAAAGGCGCAGGTGGTGGGGGAGTGCTTAACAGTAGAGAAAAATGTGTCGCTTGTCCTACCTGTCGTCGTCGCCGCTCTCTCTCTCTCTCTCTCTCTCTTTCTCTCTCTCTCTCTCTCTCTTCCCGTTATAAGGTCTTTCATTTTATTGACACAGATGACGTCAAAACATTCCACCACGCAGTATCTTGAAATATCGGTCAGATTTACTGGCCTAATCTACGTCCCCATTTTGACTTCTTTGCAGGGGCACCTGCAAAATTTCCAACACTCCCACTTATGATGCCACCTACAAATCTGGTCCTTAATCATATTAGTCGTTAGTGGAAATAATATATTGTTTCGAGTAAATATATTTTTGCCCATTGTGGCTAAATAATATAGAAAACTATTCCAATATGTTGTTAGGATTCGTCTTCAAACCTTGACTTTCACGAGTTTTTTTTTTTTCTACAGATGAAAGTCAGCATTCAATCCATCTGAACAAGAATCGATTCGTCTTTAAATTGGCAAAACAATTCCATGTTTCTGATAATCGATACGCGTGTTTTTTAGTCAGATGGTGACAAAATCATAGATCGATGGTGGAAATCGTTTATTGGTTCCACAAGAATCGAAGCAAAACAAAAAAGAACTTGTTGATTGAAACGAACTCTACCTAGTCAGCGTGACAGAAAAAATAAAAAAAATTAACGCAATTGCATAATGAACTACAAATATACTCGTCCCAGGACAGGTAAAATAATACGGATTTTATAACTTCTTAAGACGATTAGAATCGATATATAACAATCTCACACCTTATGTTTGGAACACTTATTCCAATTTTAATCAAAATTACCAGAGTCGTTCCAAAAGTTTAGCGTCGTAGTATTTTTAACTAGAAAAGTTGAAGAGCTACGAAGATATGAGTAGCATTATTAAAACAAAAAACCTTTTGTGCTCTAGAAATTATTTTCTACATAGTCACCACCATTGGAAATGCAGTTTTGCGAGCGATGAATGATGGCTGTTCATGGGCGTACGGGATGGAATTTACAATACTAGAGTCGTTCCAAAAGTAAATCCTCATATTTTTAACTCGAAATGTTGAAGAGCTACGAACACGGGAGTGATCCTATTAAAACGAGCGACCTTTCGTTCCACAGAAATTATTTTTTACATTGTCTCCACTATTCACAATAAATTTTTGCAAGGAATTCAATGACGAATATCCGCTTCTGATGCAGGTCCATGACAGCAGTTGCTTTCTCAGAGTCTTACACAGTCAATATCTGCACTAGATAAATCCAACTTTCAGTCATGAATGCATAAGTTCAGTCATCATAACAGCGCGATTTGCAGTTCTTTAGGATCCATTACTTTTTGAACGCTCCTTGTCTGATATATTCTCATTCTAGATCATGCTTCAGATTTAGGAAGAAGGCTTACAGTGTCTTCAGATGAAATTAAAATTCGAAGAATTTTAGTTTATTTCTGTCAAATATTAAATGCAAGTATTAAATACATACACACTCCTTGAAACTATTAAATATAATCCTCAATACTATTAAATATACTCTTTGGAATTATTTTATATACATCTTAAAACTATTTAAGATACTCCTTAAAACTATTTAAGATACTCCTTAAAACTATTCAATATACACTTTAACACTATTGAATATATTCCTTAGCACTAATATGAACCTTAACACTATTTAATATACACCTTGAAACTATTAATATACTCTTTGACACTATTTAATAAACACCTTGAAACTATTAATATACTCTTTGACACTATTTAATAAACACCTTGAAACTATTAATATACTCTTTGAAACTATTTAATATACGCCTTAACAATATTTAAAATACTTAAAACAATTCGAAGTGGGTTTATGTCTTTTCTGGCGTGATATTCATAAAAAAAATCCAAATGGCTTCATTCCTTGTCTCAAGCGATTTCAAAAAAAATTCCAAGTGGCTTCATGCAATATTTCAATAAAAAATATGCAAAATAATGTTAAAAACCCACCGAATATATGTCAGACTATGTCACGGTAACATATATCGAGCGAGTTTCTAACAGTATTTTGTATATTTTTTTTATTTTTAACTCATTTTCCTAAAATTACCGTGTTCAGCAGAGTTTTCGGCGCCATTATAAATTTTCCAATACATCGGTAAACACTGTGTATTTTTCGAGCTGAATAAACATGTTACATTAAATAAATACACTAAAAAGTATCCGGTAAGGTAGAAAAGTAACTTATCTTGCCTTTGATAACATTTATTTGTTATATATTTTTTTGACAACTTTTTAGAATCTATGTGTATAGTAATACAAACCCTGTTAATAAAAGTAATATCCGAATAAAATAGAAAAAATAATAAAAATATAAAGAATATAATAACGTAAACTGTTTTGTTGTGTTTAATTTAGGCATACATCGTAATGTGTGAATGCTTTTCTGTTATTTAATAAAAACCCATAAAAACTATATGAAATATTTCACCTTACAATGTAAATAAAAAAAAGATATCGTGACTTGAAGTTAACCTGTAAAACTATTTATAACTCTATTGTTTTGAAAGCCACTCTTAACAAGGAGAGGGGAGGGTGTTTGTGCTTCCACCTAACAATTTAATTAAAAAGAAAAGATAACGTGAAACTTGCATTTAACTAGTAGAAACTATTTTTAAAATTGTGCGGTATTTTTGTGTTTTTAAAAACACAAAATATTTGTCTACATAGCGATGTCGTTAACAGCGTAAACACCAAGTAAAAAAACTCAATTCCTTTTTATAACTAATGAAAATCTAATAAAATCCAAGATTTAACGAAAAATCACATTCTGAAAAGCACAGATAATTGTTAACGAAAATAAATAAATGGCCGATCATATACTTCCGGTCAAACAAAATCTTACAATTTAAAATTGAACAATAAGTTTTTAGGTATTAAATATGCGTGCATTTCGAAATAATATATATGTTTACTTTTTATTACATTATTTAGACACCACCTAAAACCGAGAAAAATGAAGTTTATTTATAAACAAATTATAATTGTTGTTAAAATCGAAAACAAAATAGCGATTAATACTTTTTTGTTTCAATTAAAAAAAATAGTTTCATATATTCATCGTCTGTACACACTCCTCACGACCAAAAACAAAACTGAGAAAACGTCACGTGTTTTTTTCTTTTTCTTTTTTTTAGCTGATTTACATGTATGTTAAAATTGGAAAATCAAATGGGGACTGACTATTTTTTTGTTTGGAAGTGTTGCAGTTATGCCCGGGTAGGTTCGATAACTCTTGACGCTTCATAATCAGTGTTACATCGTACTTGTTCGTTTTTTCATTAAAATTTCGATAAATTTTCACGTTTTTTAGTTATTACAAGTTCTTACAAGTTATTACAAAAACAAAATTAATTTATTTTCACGTTTTTTTTTACAGTTATTTCCGTTATTAAAAGTTAGTAAGACACAAGATTTATTTATGACCCATTTTTCCAGTTTTTTTTCTATTGGAAGTTCTTGGTGTATTTTTGGTACTCCTTTGGGCTGCTTTTTAAAAATAATTATTTTTTTAGAATTATATTTTTTATTGGAATTCAAATAATACTATTACCGAGAAAAAAATTATCAAGAAAAAGTGTTTATTTTTTTAAAAATAATGATATTGATTTTATGTCTAATTTTATTTACAACTTTAAGATTTTATCAATATATAAAAACAACTATTTTTTAATCATTTCATCTTTTCAGCTTTAAAAAATGTTTAAATTTTTATCAACCTACATTTATTTTGTTTAGTTTTCGTACCATGAAACATGGGGGGAGTAGACACCTAAAAAGTTACTTCCTCTAATATATTTAACGAAATCTACTTTTATTATGTAAGTTTATTTAATAATGAATACATATCGAAAATTTCAGTAGTAGTTCAAGGTCTCGCCCAGTAGGCATTTAAATTGTCTCCTAGTAGGCATTCCAATGTTTAATTAATCTGGACCAGGGTCTTGTAGTTGTATTGTTGGTTCCCAGGCAATTCCAGAAGGCGTGCTAGTGAATTATTATTATCATTGTGTTTTATAGTCTAAATGGAATTCCGCTAAAATAAGTATTTTTAGAATAAAATGTTTATACGAATGGCAATAGAAGAAAATAGCATAATAAATGTTGTATAGTTGGTTCCGGGGCAACGCCGGAAAGTGTGCTGATCGATTATTATTATGATTGTGTTTTATCGTCTAAATCAATGGTTCTCAACCTTTTTTTAATCATGACTTTCTTTTCTTTTTAATGTATTTTGGTGAACCCTTATAGCTTATTTCATTTTTCAGTAATGTATCAGAAAACCAAAGAACATATATCGACAATTTATTTTGAAGGAAGACTGAACCGATATTAACGTTACATGTACCATGGGGGTCCACATAGCCCCCCGGTTGAGAACCTTTGGTCTAAATGAAATGTCAGCTAAAATCCCGTACTTTGGAGTAATTGCGCCAAATCCGGGAGTAATTTCGCCAACTAAAAAAAGTGCTCTTTATATGCGTGGTTGCCAAAATAGTATTTTTATCTGGTTGGCGCAATTACCTCGGACTTGGCGCAGTTACCCACAAGTACGGTAGGTATTTTAGAATAAAATATTTATTTATAATGAATAGGAATGTGAACTTAAAGAAAATGGATTTTTTTTAGTGAAAGAAACAATTTAAAGATTTTAGCTGACAAAAATAATAACAAATGAATACGCTACAAAACATTCTCTAGACTACGTGTATTGATGACGTAATTACAAAGGAAAATCGATTGTATTACTTAGGACATGCGTACAACTTTCCAAGTGGCGAAACATTTTGGGAATAAAAGTTGCTGGAAATACATCCGAGACATCTGGTCGATTCTTTCGGATGAATCTTCATTTGTAGTATCAAAGCGTCCGTCAAAACAAGGTCAAACGACGTGGTAGGTTGTCCCTATTGGCCACACAGAAAAAAATCCACAAAACTGTGTTCCATCCCGTTTGTATTGTCCGTGTTGATATCGGTTCTGTAAAACACATGTTAAACGCATATCCACAAGATTTTTTTTTTTACACAAGAATCACCACTTATCAAGACTCGGAGGTCACTCGAGGATAAGCGTTAATGGATATACATTAGTCAATGTGATTATAGCGTAGTAAACATAAGTAGTCGGGATTTTAAAAATTGGATTACTTAGGGGGGCGGTTAATCAAGAATTTGTTTACGTTGGACTTGAAGACAATCAGATTGTAGTCAGCTGGAAAGCAGGAAATCGGAAGAGAGTTCCACAGGCGTGCAGTTCTAAGAAGGAATCTTTGTTCATGGAATCTACATTTAGGTTTAGGCACAGATAAAGACTGTGGGAAATTATTGATAGTGGTTTTGGCTAGACGAGTGTTTTTTGTGAAAGTTTGGCGAGGGGGGACCATAGATTGGGGCTCAGTTGAGCACTTGTCATAAAAATAACGATAAAGCAGAGATATGATCACGAGATAGAGAAACTAGACTCTCACAAACACTAAAGACTCTCGCATACACAAACAATTATATACAACCACAACGAACGGTAGATAAACACAACGAACATTATGAGACGATCATAGAAACATTGTCATAAATGTTTAGACGCATCAATTCGACAAACGACGAGGATACGTATAAGAATATATTAAAAAACGTCAAACCTGAAAGCATACAAATTTATTAGTCATCTTTTAAGATATTTAGCAATAAGATACTGAATTTCCAAGAGTTTACGACAATTTTAAATGCGTGTGCAAAAAGAAGTTTGGAAACTTATTGAAGACACGTCGCATATAGACGCCAGTATGAACATATGTCGATTTATATTATTTTAATTGGAATTCATGATTGAGATGAGTATTATTTATTGCGGACTATTATTCTCATCTTTATTAGTCGCTGTTTCACGACGTTTCGACCAACTACTCCTCTGGCCTTCGTCAGGTGGTAACCGCGACTGATAGGAACTTCGAATCTCCTAACTGCATTCTCAACACTCACTGCCATCCGTAGTTGTTGTCGTCTCACCACGTTTTGGCCAAGTAAGCCTCTGGCCGGCTTTTGGGTAGGATTGAAACCGCTATCTTTAGACAATGCTCATCTGGAACTGTAAAGATTCAACGTCTCTATCAACTGCGCCACGGGCCCCAAAGGGGCGATCAAGGTTGGATTTTTTGATCTTATAAATCCACGTTTATTTATTATCTGATCTTCCATGGTCGGGTTCGTACCGGTTGGTATATATATTATTTTTAATTGGAATTCATTATTGAGATGAGTATTATTTATATTAATTTTTATTTATTGCGGACTATTATTCTCATCTTTATTAAATTACTAAATTAATATATGTCGATTTGTTTATTCATTTATATAGCGTCCCCGGTATATAACATTGTGGGTATTGGACTCGTATTCATCTGGAGAAATATCCGAAATACAAGTCGTTTGATACATGCAAATTAAAATATCTATAAATTTTTAATGTTTCTTTTTTTTCTTCTTTTCTTCCTCTTTACTCGTTCACACCTTCAATGTCCGTTCTCTTGCAAATCGATATCTACACTTCGCACACAATTTCTCGACTTATTAAAGGTGTGAATATTTTTTCCTCTCGTCATATATCTATAAATTGTTTCTTCATTTATTTTTAGATCATTCAACGGCGATTTATATTTCACGTGTCGATTAATTGCTTTTCATCGCTTCGTTTTACAATAATTCAATTCGCCATCATTTTTTTTGCAACACTTCAATTATAGGTCAGTGCTACATATTTGTGGAAAAGCGTAAATCTATTTATTACCGAGCTTTCTTTTAAATCGTCCGAACTTAACCATTCATCATCTGACTGATTCAAATACTTTTTAGCATATACTAGCAAGGAGACCCAACTTTTCCCGGAAATGAATGAGCATCGAGAAATTGTCATCGAAATCGGTAAAATCGCCTATTTTGCAATCAAATCGATTGATTGCCTGCTCTAGTTGGGAACCCATCGCGGTCCACCGGGAGGAAGTTTCATATGCCTCCCTGCAGTGAATTAGTTCACAATACATTGTAGTTTATATTGCACTGTAGAGAACCTACTGTTTCTTTTATAAAACTGTTATATATATATATATATATATATATATATATATATATATAATGGCTTGCATTGATGATTATAAGTCAATTATCATGTTTCACTTGTGCGTTAAACAGAAACATTCATTCCGAACACGCCCCCATCATATCAAATACACTGCTGGGGTTTTATATTATGGTATTTCTGCTTGTACGACGTAATGGCTTGAACTTAAGTTTATAATGAAAAAGTCAAGTCTCGTGGTGCGATTGTGCTTTACACAAAAACACTCACAAACACTCATTTTAAGCAGAAACATTCATTTCGAGCGCGTCCCTGTCATATAAAAGAACCTACTGTTGATTTTATACACTGGGCCTTTCTTCTTGTGTGTTAATAAAACTTCTCAAATGCACTTATCATGTAAGGCTGTATAAGTTCCTTTTTCCATTGGATTTTTTTATTATCGATTATTTAGTAGAAGTCCAAAGAAGCAAAATAATACAAATTATCAATCCTCATCTCAAGAGATACACCTAAAGAAGGTTGGAGGTTGAATCGGTCGAAACGTTGTGAAAATAACACTGAAAATGAGAACAGTAGTCCAAAGAATCCAAATAATGCGAACAATCCATCCTCATCTAAAAAAATTCGAAAAGTAATATGTATAAAAAGCTATATAATACATATAAATCGATATATATATGCGCAACATAAACTGCTTTTAATATATCATTAATATCATTTTTATAATAATACATATTTAATTGAGATAATATATAACGATACACAATGGACAAAAACGTTATTTGAAAAACACATACTTTCATCTTTCTCATACTCCATAGACTCCATCTTTACAAAAAGGGATGACAGCTAAAATTATGCATACATACATACATACATACATACACACATACATATATATATATATATACATACATATATATATATATATATATATATATATATATACTATCCCAACAAATGGGATATATATATAAAAAAATATTTTTAAATGGCTAAGGGCTCTCCGTAGAACTTTCCATAACTCTGTTCTTAAATAAGGATACGAAAATTAGGCGATACATTAATATTTAAATGGGCTTTTCCGTAACCACAACCAAAGTAAATGTTTCCCGTATGCTTTTTCTCGTTAGGGATCCCCCCTTTTTTATTTTTATAAAAATATGCTACATTGCTAAAAGTGTGTTTATTCATAAAGTCTGAAGAAATGCTGGTTTTTGAAAATTTTCAAACGATATAATGTTTGAAATTGTCGAACTGGACATTGAAACAATTGTAACGTAAAATGAAATACACATTTTATTGCCATAAACACCTTGTCTTGAAGTCTTGATTTTGCACACACAATATATATATATATATACATATATATATATATATATATATATATATATATATATATATATATATATAATTTAAAGGAGATTAGAATAATAGTCTAAAGAGCTAAGTGTATTTTAATGTAATAGTGAAATTACTAGTTTAATTAAAATACAGGAAATGCTCGTTGTAATTTAGATATATAATAAGCTCGATAGTTAAATGTCCTAGAGCTAATTCAATATTAAGTAATGTGATTTATAATTTAAAAATTTTTAAATTTAAAAATCAAAATTTAATTAAATTAAAAATCAGTTTCATAAGAAGGAACAACAACAAAGTCAATTATCTGTACGATCGTTTCGGAAATCCGTGCTTTTTATTTGTGGTATACATGAAGTCACGTAGAACAATTATACATAGTTTTTTTGGTAAGCACGGTCTCCTCATCAGCAAATTTAGGAGGATTTCTATTGAATTGAAAAGACACCAAAAATAAACCTAGCATTAAAAGTAAGGCAGATGAATCTGAAAAATTGAAGTAAAAGGTTTGGATTTAAAATTTATAAGAAAATTAATAAGAAAATTGGTATAGGTTAGAGATAGAAATGAGTAGAAAAAATATATTTTTTTTTGAATTTACATAATAAATTTGATTTAAAAATATATAGATATATAATTACCTTTTGATTTTTCTTTTTTTGAAATCAGGAACTGTATTTAAAGTAGTCATTTAGATGTTTGCTATAGCTTTTTATTTTATTGAATGATGAATTTTAAAAGGGCGACGCTCGTGCAGTAAATTGTTTCCGTTAGCGTATTTTGATTTAAAGACGCTACAGTTAATATCTATAGAGAGAGAGTATTTATTTTGCAAGTTTTTAAGGGGAGATAATTGTCATAGCTTTATTTATTATTTGATTTACGAGTCTAAGGGCGGTAATTGGTTTAACTTAATTTATTAAAAAAAAAAAAAGTAATCTATTTTTACTAATGAGTACTTTTTAATGATTTAAGGTGGTTTATATTTATTAAATTTAAACCAACGTTTATGATTACATGATAGAAGCTCGTGTCTTGAATTTGCTAGTTTGGTTGTGCTTTTTATATCTTCATATTTGAAAATTTTTAGGGTTTCTTTTGTACATAATGTACAAAATTTATTTCCTGGTTTATATGATTTGCAAGTCTCAATTATTTGCCATTTTAAGTCGTATATATATATATATATATATATATATATATATATATATATATATATATATATACGAAGTCAGGAGATAAAACTCATAAATAAAACAAGGTTATTAAGAGTGCTCAATAAAAAAGGGCAAAATATATTCGCTACACTGAACATGCTAATGTTTCAGAGTAATCGGTTGATTTAAAAAAAAGAACCAGATGCTTTGAATAGCAGATAAAGTTTATTTCTGTCGCCTGACGAAACTTTCGATTTTTTAATGAACCAATTGTTCCGAAACATTAGCATGTTTAGTGTAGCGACTATGTAATATTTTCTATATAAATAAAAAATTATATATATATATATATATATATATATATTAGTTTTGTTTAGTGATTTAATATTAAATTCTGAAAAAACAACATATAGAGGCACATATTCGATTTAAGAAATGTATTGCTTAACAAAGGAATATATAGAAGGGGTTATATTAATTTCCTTAATCAATGGATTTTCAACAATAGCGCATATACTTAGAGGAAATGAAATGCAGTTAGCAAAATGTTCAGCTGCGAGTGGACGCTATTTTGCTTTTCAGCACAATTATAGAAAATATTACTTCAAGTATTATCTATCAGGATTTTCATCTGAATTCTATCAGTGTCTTATCTTACTTATATATATATATATATATATATATATATATATATATATATATATATATATATATATGTATGTATGTATGTATATATATATGTATGTATATATATACGTATATATATACGTATATATATATATATATATATATATATATATATATATATATATATATATATATATACAGGGTGTCCGTAAAGTTACTATACAGTCTTACAAGTTACTATACAGACACCCTGTAATATATTAACAGTACAGTAAGATATTGTATTAAAATATTTATTTGTAACAAAAGAAATAAAAAGACATAACACCTTTATGTTTATAAAAATCTCAGAAAATACACGTGTTACATCCGAAAAGACTGTAACAATCAAGGCAAACAATTTCTATGACAAATATTCAAATTGGAGGCCTTCAGCTCCAATACATTCTCGACAACGCGACACCACACTCTGACAAACTTTGGTGCACAAGTCACGATCAAGGTTGGCAAATGCATCGATAACAAATTGTCGAAGATCTTCAACACTATTCAAAACTATTAATACAAATATAATACAATAAAACAATAAGACTGTATAGTAACTTTACGGACACCTTGTATATATATATATATATATATATATATATATATATATATATATATATATATATCTTCAAATGTTCTGAGTAACACGTATGGTTATTCGATTTGCGAACACCTTATAAATAACCATGCGTGTGCCAGGAATTTCAGTGCTGACATGTTTACGATCTTGAATAAGTCGCACTCACCCTTTCATTTAAAAACTCTAGAAACTATTTTTGTTAAGTCTTTGAGACCTTCTCTTTGCTAGCAATAAGAAAATCTATTAGGACTTAATTTCATTTCTATGTAATTTTTCCCCCGCTTATTTTCCGTTTTTATTTTTATTGGTTTTATTTCTCTCCCGCAATATTCATTACAATTTTTGTCTTTTTCATCGTATTTTTTCTCGATTTAGCTCTGTTGAGCGAGGAACGAAACCTGGTTAGCTAGCCTTTATTTTCATTTTTTTATGATCGTTTTAATTGGTCTATATTTAGCCACAATTAAAGTGTGTATCCCAAAATGAATTTAATATATATATATATATATATATATCGACAGTTCTAATTTATATCTATCTATATATATCTATATATATATTGCCATCCACATACAGTACTGTTTCGTTGTATCACAACTCATCAGTGCGGCTAGACAAACATCTTTCCCCAGCCGTGAATTGAACCTACACCCGTCGCATTGACAGCCGGCACCTCTCACCATTCGGCTACGAATCAGTGCCGTAAATATTTCTCCTAGAGTGTGTATTAAATCCACACCCTCCCGTCGCAAAGTGCTCGAACCATCAGCTTGTTTACAAACAAATTAATAGTGGGCTTCGCTTAATCGCTTTAAATACTCGTCGGGTGAAAATATATTTACAAAGTGCTCAACCCAAAGAGGGGGGGGGCTTTAATTGTCATCCACATACAGTACTGTTTCGTTGTATCACAACTCATATATATATATATATATAATATATATACATATATATATATATATATATATATATATATATTGAAGGAAATGCGTGTTAAGCATGGGCTACGAAAACGTACTCTCACAAAGCAAGATATATCGGCCGTATCTGCCGGCTTTCAACAAAAACTGGAATGTACAATCCGTGGCAAATTTTTCTTGCCTACAAGAAACAGCAAATACTGGTAAGTTCCTCTGCCATATTTGTGAACGATTATGCAAGCGTGTAGCTAGGCGGAGGTGTCATCTACGTGCACAGGGACGCAAGCTCGACATCAACCTTAAGAGATGGCAAACTTCTGTCAAGGAGTAGCAATCATATATATATATATATATATATATATATATATATATATATATATATATATATATACATATATATGCTAGTGTTTTATACTTACGCAATCATCAGTGCAGGGGATGACGATCAACGCTGGTATAGGAATTCGAACTCAAGGGAGCCAACGTTTGGCTCCATTAGCAAGCAACATACACTGAGACCACCGTTCATTAATTTTAACCTTAATGAAGATTAACATTTTATGCAGACGATCTTATAGTGATCAATTAACAGAAAGTCATGATCTTGCACGCAAGGCCAACTGATCGACTTTTCCAATTTCCCCAGATACTGATCAACTTCCAGATTGTTTTTCTTAAAGTACCAACAATAATTATAAATTATAAATAATTATGTTTTGTAAGAATTGAAATTTATTTGACTTACAGGGGGTGGGTCGGAGGGAAGAAAAGACACTGAACTGCTGTTTTTCCATTACGGAGAAACTGGGTGTCTATTTCCTACTAAGTTAAATGGACATTCTAATCTCGTTAGAGTTCTCGCCACTGAGAGTTAGGATGTATAAAAGGAGTTGTCTCACTACGGGTTAGTGATTAGTTAAGAAGCTAGTTACCTAGCTTGCTAGTCGGTTGGCGTCTCTTAGACTGGTTACCGCGTTACTGTTATTCGGCAAACGTTACCAGTTAATTGTTACCTTTACAAGGAAAGAAAAGACTGCTTGTAAGCAACGTCACCATTTCGTTGCAAGCCCTTACTTCCAAAAGTAACCCACCCTCTTCTTGTTGGTGAAATAATCCCGACAATTTATATACCTACATAGGCTAGTGTTTCAGGTTTATTCGTGTCGCTTTTTATCTTATCTGTGCTAGTATTTACCTATTGCCTCAAACAAAAGTAAACCGGCGTCCTATTTTTTATTTATTTTTTTTATTTGTTTTTTTATTTATTTATTTTGTCTTTCACTCTTGCATTTCTGTTTTCTGAATTCGACGCACTAAGCGAGGCGACTTCCCGCTAATGTCACCACACGTAAATCAAATCTCCGCTAATAATTGCCAAGAAAGATTGCTGCGCTGGACAGAAACCAACCACGCATTGTTGCCGGCATTTCGACATCACCCCTTCTCCATCCTTATGTCATCGGGAAATGAAAGCGTGGAGATGTCACAGAAAAAAAAATTCTCCCATCAAAATGTCTCCCACTCAAATAAATCGATTGTATAAGAAACTAGTAAAGAAATAAGAAAGGAAAAATATGGAAGCCCAGATGTGTAGAAATCAAAAGAAAAACAAAAAAAGATTATCTTGAGAAATAAGTATATATATATATATATATATATATATATATATATATATATATATATATATATATATATATACATATATATATATATATATATAATACTACACATATTAATCTGGTTGACAAATTTAACTCGAGAAATAAATGGATGGGTGTGGTTTGATGCTTACCCATTCGAATTGTATATTATATTTATGTTTTTCTAGGATAATATCGGTGGGTAAGTTTTCTAGTAGATATATTTTACACACAGGTTGGTCTAGCATGCAGTTGTAAACAGGATATAAACAAGACAACAGGTTTCAAATAAGTTCCCACATCCGGGCTGGTGCATCTATGACAAGTCTCTTACTCTTAGTCAGGGTCTAAAAATGAGTCTCCGATCTAATAAGTCCCGTACTATCAACCAAACTCCAACCTCTGTCACATCGCCGCAATGTCGCATCTTTGTGCCTGTTTACAAGTAGTTTAATAAAATGTGTCCTGATGAATCCGAAGCACGTGCGCGTCCTCGACGTACATACTTCCGACTAACACGACTTACAGCAAAATTCCACTCCTTCACTGTTGAAGTTCCTAGATGATAAAAGAACTTATGCTCGTATGCTCTAATAGTTTCCTCCCTCGGACTACGTGAACCTGGAATTCTATCCTCGTTTCCTGCTTCCCTTGCTGTACTAATCTGCAGAAGTTAAAATTTAATGTGAACAAACGACCTGCTGCTCAACTCCCCACAGTTCTCTTTTACATACGATCTCAAATAGTAACCCCGTACGTTCCAAGTTGTAATATGCCTTGGTTGGAGTTTTAAAAATATTTTCAGAAAGTTATATGGGCGACGTGTCAGGAAATAAGCATGTTTATTTTTTTAATAATACGAAGCGATACACCTCAGGCGGAAGTGACGTCAAGTACGCATTGCGGTATGGTTGCTCTAAAGAGACAAAACATGTTTTACGTAATTTCGACGTACGTTAAAACTAAGTATACCATATCTATATAAGTATTTAATTGCTTACCCACGAGAGCAATATGACCCAAGTTCGTTTTAATGTGGGGGGAAAACCAACTCCCCAAAAGGGGGCACTCTGGTAGTAGGCAAAACTAAAACTGCCTTAGTATAAAAGTTTTTTCCTATACATTGGCTAAGGACAAATTTATGTAAGAGTAAACATCTAAACAGATACTACACTGTGATCTCAGCCTGAAGACCAGGTCTACTTTTTCTATTTGTATTTATTTGCTTCTCAACGAAAGCAAAATGTGATACAAGGTCGTTTTTAATGTGGGGAAGGGCAGCGCGCTCAAAAAAAAAAGGGAGGGGGGGCACTTTGGCAGTAGACAAAAATTAAAAATTCTCCGAGTATAGAAGGGTTCCCCCTTTTATTGACCCAGCATAAATTAACTTAAGCGTAATAGCAGAACAGATACTACACTCTGATCTCAGTCAGATATATGTTTTCTTTTATATTTGTGTGCACAGAATTCACTCGTAAACTAATTAACCGATCATTGTGAATTTCGAAGTATATCTCTTACGTATTAGAGTTAGATTTCATTTTAATTTTTATTTAGAAGGCGAAAGGGTGGGGAAAAGAAGCCCTACGTAATAATTCAGAACGTATGATTTTTGTGAATATTTTTAATTGGTAATTGACATGAATTTATATATTGATACCGTAGTACCTTTAACGTACTACGTACGTGTGTCACGGTTTTCAGATTATGCATTATTCGATCGGGAGATCCTATTTATTAAAAAAGAAAATAGAAGGTGATAACATTTCCCGTACAGGACCAAACTTTAAAAATCTTTAATGGGGCTAATAATTATAAATGTTAGGAAATATTTTTATACCTACAGACACAAGTGTTTCATACTTTCGCAATCATCAGTGCAGGAAGTGGTAATTACTGTTGGTCGAGAGATTCGTACCCAGCTACAAAGTCACCTTTTATTCCATTGGCCGTGCGTGTGTCTGTGTATATGCGTATATTTATGCCATCTTTATACCAAATTCAAGCGTTCACATTTTTTTTCCAATCTTAACCGTCCCCATCCTATCAAGAAATGGTGTTCTTCTCACCGTCTTCTTCATCCATCTTTCATTCCAGTATATTTCGATCTCGAAGAACAAAGCGTTGCGATTCTTGACAATGTCACCGACGCTAAATCAAATCTCCGGTAATAATTCGAAAGAAAGATCGCTCCGCTGAACCGAAACCGGCCATTCGCTCTTCCTTCATTTCGACGCCATCTTCCTCTCCAGCCTCGTGTCATCGATATTGGAAGATGGAACCGTGGAAATGTCACAGAAAAAAAAAGTTTTGATTGAAATGGCTTCAACTTGAAGGAATCCATTATATCACGGACCAAAAAAGGAATATGAAAGAAAACTATGGGAGTCCAGAAGCGCAGAAATAAAAAGATGAATAAAACATGTTTATGTTAAAAACCAGATTGGGAAAATTATGATGGTGTGTGCAACCATTTTCTATGTAAGTACACACACACACACACACACACACACACACACACACACACACACACATGTACACAGACAAACACATGTACACATACATATATATACAGTGGCGCCAAAAACAAAGTCCTAATTTGTCATTTTTTTCAACAACCGCAAATTTAAACTAAATTGAATGTAACTGCTTAAACAAGCTATACCTTATTTGACTCGCCTTTTATTCTTCTATAGTTGTACCCTTCATATTTGACTTTTAATTGAAGTATTCTAGTCAATATAAAAAAATTGAAGTATTCTCGTCAATATAAAATATTAACTGCAAATCGACAAGGCAAAAAGAAACTCCGCAGCAACAAATAAGCTTAAAACCAGCTTGAAATATCGACCTTTTAGGCAACAAATAATCTTTAATCGTAATTGTTATTGTTTCAGGTCATAAAACGTAACATTTAGTCCATATGTCTCAACTTTCTCTTAGTAATCGTCAGGAGCTCATTAATCTCCACCTTTTTGGTTTATCCAATTGAGAAATCGGCCGCAGATTGAAATGTGATGAGAAAACGGTACGAATGACAATGCAAAAGCACTATTCGCTCAAAACAGTGTTTGTGATGCTGCTAAATGTGGTCGTCCTAGAGTTACTTCTTACAGGGAAGCCAATGATATCAAGATCCGCAGCCTAAGAAACAGATTTGAAACGGTTTCCCAAATCCAACAACAGTGTTATATTGTTACAAAGTGTTCTCTTTCTACAGCTAATAACAGATTGAAGAAATTTAATTTGCGAGAATTAAAATTTTGGTATTTAGAATTTTAAAAAATGTTGGTATTTAGAATTTAAATAAATTTTCCGACATATGACACCCGCGACTCGCGCGTATATGGCATACTCTATAGGTCATATTTTCTCAAATCTACGCAATTAATTAGACTATATTCCGGCAATAACGCGTTGAATGTTGTCATCCAAGTGGTTTATCCTGTCTGGTTTATCAGCATAAACATGGAACTTTACGAATCCCCCCCAAACAATCTAAATAGATTAAATTGCACAAATGAGGTGACCAATTGCCTGGTGCTTTGGTGAAATTATTCGTTCATCAAATAATTCTTTCGGTAAATTACCCCCGTTGCAAGACAGTCGCCAGCAACATTCTAATCTAATATATATATATATATATATATATATATATATATATATATATATATATATATATATATACACTAGCAAAAGTACCCGTCGTTGACTGGGTTCAAAAGCAACCTACAGAAAATTGAGTCTGATTTATGAAAGTATGATAGGTTATGAAAAGGAAGGGTTGTAAAGAGATAGCTTCGAATTTGGGAGTATCAAAACCAAAGCAAAATATGATGAAAGTAAAAATAAAATAGATAAACCCCATAATTTATTATACCATACCTGTTCACACTGAAACACTTGTCACAATATTCTGTGGATCTATATTAAAAAAACTTGTTAAACTTTATGACATATTTCCATTCTATGGAGGCCAGGCGCGAACGAACACCCCATAATTTTAATATACCATATTTCTTCAAACTGAGACATAATTATAAAAGTATACTTACAGAGATAGATATGAAAAGTCTTTATTAAAGTCTGTGCCTATTTCCATTCTATAGAGGCCAGGCGCGAACGCAGACCCCGCAATTTTATTATACCATCCCTATTTAAGTTAAAACATACTTATCAAAGCATTATTAAGTACATCTATATCAAAAACACTTGTAAACGTTTTTTTTTTAAATTTTTTATTTCCATACTTTGTGGACCAGGCGCGTACGCAGACCCCACAATTTTAATGGATCATCATTATGCCAGATCAAACATACTCATTTCTGTGTCTCGATACATCTTCCATCATTATATGTGATCAGTTTTCTATAATAGTCAACAATATAGGAGCCTATTCGTGACCAGACACACACACAGAAGTTAAGCTATATATATATATATATATATATATATATATATATATATATATATATATATATATATATATATATAAATTGTGATTCAATGAATTTCAAAAAACCCTTTTTGAAATGAAGTGGTTGAGTTTCATATCAAAGATTTTTATTATTCTAAGCAAGACAAAGAATACTTTAGCATATTAATCTCCTTATCCTATAGGGTTTCGATGTCTACCATCTCATCAGAGGAGAGAAAATATTAGCACATATTTATAAAGGTATGTGCCCTATTTGCTAAAGTCAGTGAGACATGGAAAGAAAGTCAAAATAATTAATTAATCAGAAGTCATGTAGCAAGAGGATTTGAAGAAAAGGATATGAAAATTGTAGATCCAGATTGGTTGGTAAAATCCATGGTAGGCCTTCTTTACAGTAGTTGGGTAATAAGGTCCAAGTTATATATTGGGTAATCCGCATAGCTGTGTAGATGTCCGAATCGGGCAATTGCTTGCATAAATTTGTTTGTGGGTCCAGCGAAAATAATTCAAAGTCTGGTGGAATCCTTATCATTAGAAGTCTATATTTTTATTAGTGGGACGAGGTGTTAGTTGTAGGGAGAGTAGGTAGTGGTGAATGGTAGGAAATGGAGTGAAACATATGAACACACATATAAATACATAACAAAGTATCAAGGACTTATGTATGATATGAAACGAAATTGGAAATTAAAAGACGTTTCAATTATACAAGTCATCATAGGAGCAACTGGGCTTATGAAAAAGAACTTTAAAAAGTACATAGCAAGCATACCCGGTGAACCAAGTGCAAGTGAAATACAAACGATTGCACTGAAAGGGACGGCTAGAATCCTGAAAAGATCTCTTGGTTGGACTCACTAAAATAGGGGTAAATGTCAGACATCTGGTTGGATGTCCCATCCCCTAGAAGAAAAAGTTTAAGAAAAATGAAAAAAAAAAATACACACATATATATATATATATATATATATATATATACACAGCAGAATAGATATCTCTTTAAATAAAATTCAGACTCATAAAAAGGTTTGGCCGGTCGCTTAATTGAAGTCAGGTTGTGTACTGGTTATAGAGACTGGGTCAGAGATGGAAAGGGTGAAACAAGAAGGAAATAGAGATAAGAATAAAAATAAAATAAAACTAACATAATGGAATGGGTCAAAGACGCAAATTGAATAATGCGTTTTTTTTTTCAGGTTTTATCTTAGTTTCCTTTTAAATTCCTTTGTCAGATTAAATCGAATTTGTTCAGTCAACTCAAATTATATATACTACCCATGAGGTGCTATTATTTTTAATTTTATACGTATTTATAGTTTCCCTTTAAAACGGAGTATCGAAATAAAGGTTTAGAATATAGTAATGTTTATGAGCGAATTGTAAAACCAAGGCCAAGATTATTAATAGAATGTATTATCTTTATTTGATAATCCTTGTGGTAATAGTTCAATGTTAAATAAAACTAAAACAAAATAATTAAGTGATAATAATACTGGAAAGTGTTTAAGAATAATCAGTAATATCTATATCGTTATATTATTTGATAATGTTTAACTCGGAAGGTTTTCTGCACATGCATTCAAATACACACACAGCTACATATAAACATATGAATACGCACATATACATACATGTACACACATACACATACACATACAAGCACGCATACATACATACATATATACCCGCAGCCATACAGCATATACAATTATACACACTTACACCATATATAAATACATACACACTCATATATACCTACATATACACATATACCCTTTTATACCTACATATAACCTCATATATACGAATGTATTGATTTAGACATAAAGAAAGTCTAACAATAGTCAACACTACTAATTATAATCATCATTATATTATCACGCTTATCGCTCCGTCCGTTATCATGCTGTGCATCCCTAAAAAAAGAAAAGTGGAATATTCCAAAAAGTGGAATATTCCAAATAAACCTTGTCACCCTTGAAAAGGAAAAAATTGAAATATTAAAAAAAAATTGGTGTCGCTGTTGAGGCAAAACTAATAAAAATGATTTGTCTTTCTTGGTCTTTTGACTAAGATCAAAGTGTAGTATCATGTGCTACATTTCAATTTCTTCTCTCTCAGTGAAAGAGAAATCCTTTACGACTAAGACAATTTTTTCTCCACGTTAAAAAACAACCCTGCTGTCTAAATCTGTCACGTGGGGAGGCATTGTGAATAGGTACTATGTTTAATGTAACAAAGTTTTAATATTAAAAAAGTAACTGGAAAAAGTTATTTCTGATTTAATTACAAAATGCCCTGGAAATGTCACTTCTGATTAATTATAAAATGACCTGGAAAATGTCCGTTCTGATTATTATTTTTTGTTTACTTGCCTCCCCACAAGGGCGGAATTGGACATGAGGTCGGTTATAAATTTAGGGAGAAACCAGCTCCCCAAAAGGGGCACTCTGGTCAATAACAAAAATAAAAAATGTATCAGTAATGAAGGATTTCTCCTCATTACCCAAAACCAAAAAAAAGGGGGGGGGGTTGTCACTGGAATGATGAAACTGATACTACACTCAGAAATTCATATTGAAGCAATGGTTGCCTAATCCCTAACCGTGGTAATGGTTTTATGTATTACTTTCGAAAAGCTGCTGAAACAGTTTATGATTAAAACATTACTTTATTTCAAGTATATTTTAAGCAGTGGGTTACGGGATATGAAGTCAGTCCCGGAAATTACTCAAACCTTTTACGATTTAAACATTACTTTATTTCATGTATATTTTTAACTGTGGGGTGGGGGATATTAAATCAGTCCCGAAAACGGATGAAACCGTTTACGTATTATACATTACTTTATTTAAGGTATATTTTTAACATTGGGGTGGGAAATATGAAGTCGGTTCCGGAAATGGCTGCAACCATTTACGTTTTGGACATTACTTTATTTAATGTATATTTTTAACAGTAGGGTGGGAGATAAGAAGTCGGTCCCGGAAATGGCTGAAAAAGTTTACGATTTGTACATTACTTTATTTCATGTATATCTTCAACAGTGGGTTGGGGATTATAAGTCAGTTCCAGAAATGGCTGAAACAGTTTACAATTCAGACATTACATTATTTCATGTATATTTTTAGCAGTGGGTCTGGGATATAAAGTCGGTCCCGGAAATGGCTGAAACAGTTTACTATTTAGACATTATATTATTTCATGTATATTTTTAGCAGTGGGTTGGGGATATAAAGTCAGTTCCGGAAATGGCTGAAACAGTTTACGATTAAAAAAATTAATTTATTTAATGTATATTTCCAACAGTGAGCTGACGGATATGAAATCAGTCCCGGTATTGAATGAGATGTGCAAATATATACTATCAGAAAGCGTCGCCCAGTATTGAATGAGATAGGTGAGTATTTTGCTACTATATAGTAACAAAATACCCAGCGTCGCCCGGAATCGAATGAGATAGGTGAATGATATATATTAGCAGAATATGCGCCGTCAACCGGGATTGGATAAGATAGGTGAAACATATATACTATGAGAATACCCAGAATTGATTGATTTGTTTGTAATGAAATAATCAGTCCAGACAATATATCAAAGTTATTATTTAAGTAAGGGGAAGCGACATAGTGGGTTAAAGTTATGAAAAGTATTGTCGAAATTAGTAACATATCCAAGAATTATGAAAAATGATGAAATGTGAGTTACTTGATTGGTGTGTTTGTAATGATATAATAAGCCCAGACAATATATCAAATATATTATATAAATAGGAGGGAGAGGCATAATGTGGGTTTTTAATTATAAAAATTGCTGTCGAAATTAGTAACATATCCAGGATTATGAACAACGATTAAATGTGAGTTAATCGATTGTGTGTTTATAAAATAATCAGCCCAGGAAATATATCAAAGTAATTATGCTAGTAAGAGAGGGCGATAAGGATGGTTTAAATTATGAAAAATAATTGTCGAAATTAGTAACATATCCAAGAATTATGAAAAATGTAATATGTTATTTAATGCATAAGTGTGTTTTCAATGAAATAATCAGACCAGACAATATATCAAAGTTACTATTTTAGGAAGTGGGGCGATGATGTGGGTTAAAATGATGAAAAATGATTGTCGACATTATTAACATATCCAAGAATCATGAAAAATGACAAAATGTGAGTTAATTGATTGGTGTGTTTGAAATGAAATAATCATCCCAGATAATATATCAAAGTTATTATTTTAGTAGTGGGGGGTTGATAATGTGGGTTAAAATATTAAAAATAATTGTCGAAATGAGTAACATATCCAAGAATTACGAAAAATGATGAAATATTAGATAATTGATTGTTGTGTTTGTAAGGAAATAATCAGCCTAGACAATATATCAAAGTTATTATTTAGTAAAGAGGGAAGGGCGAAAATGTGGGTTAAAATTATGAAAAATCATTGTCGAAAATAACATATCCAAGAATTATGAAAAATGATTAAATGTGATTTCATGCATTAATGTGTTTGTAATAAAATAATAAGCCCAGACAATATTTCAAAGTTATTATTTTATTATGTAACATATCCAAGAATTACGAAAAATGATGAAATGTGAGTTGATTGATGTGTGTGTTTATAATGAAATAATCAGCCTAGACAATATATCAAAGTTATTATTTTAGTAAGTTGTGCGATATAGAGTTCGAAAATATAGACAGACAGACGGACAAACATATAGCTCTTTATATATTAGATCCATACTCTCAAATGTATATATAGGCATTTCCGTGAAAGAAGGTTGTATCCTTGTAATAGCAATACTTTGTCTGTCATCCCCGTATTTTTCTATGTGGCCTTCTTAATGGCTTCAGCACAGGTGACCACGCACGATGGGAATACTTCTGTGTGTTCCTCTTCTATTTTCTCAGTGTTTACTGGGAGAGTTGGCTCAGTTAGCACTCTCGGATGTGGCAGGACCTTTCTACCGGCCAAATCATTTCCTCGCAACATCAAGATGCTCTTCATAGGCAGATTCGCCACTACTCTTATTTCGACTAGACCGCATAGTGTTGTCGAATCGAAGAAGATTCAGTGAAGAGGGACATCGATAAAAGTTCTACCAATTCTCCCAATAATGACGGATTCACCAGTGGCGTTTTTTGGTCCGTCTGGCATTTCACTTTCTAAAATAAGAGATTGGATTGGCTCAGTGTCTCTCAGAATCTTTATTGGCCACGGGTCTTTACTACCCACCGAATACACTAGACCATCTGATACAAATGGTATGCATTCCTTTATTTTTATTGCAAGTGCTCGTCTAAACTCCAACCTATGTTCCCCCACCCTCGCCAAACATTCACGAGAACCATTCGGTTGGCTTTAAACACTATCAATGGGAGGCTATCTTAAGAGGGAAACCTAACAATGCTGACATGTATTATTTTACTTTAGTCGATGTTCTCAGAAATCAAGAGGTCCACAACCTAGGGCAAACACTTGAACTCTATATGAGATACATAGATATTCGAATGTCCCATTAAAGTTTTTTATCTCTCAAGCACTGAGTTAGTAAAGAAATTGAGAACATAACTTTCCTCTCCCCAATTAACCATTTTCATATGTTGTAGTATATCTTTCGTTTTGGTCTCTTGGTCTTACTGGATTCCAGGACAAGTATTTATCTAGTCTGGTGGAGCACCCAGCTTTGTGTTGTTACTTGAGGTAACATCACTTGGAGAAGGTGCACCATTCCTCATAAAATGAGCTAGTCTGGGTTAGCTATAGAAAGGAGATCTTATTTGGGCTGCGAATACTATGAAATTTGGAATATTTGGTTAGAGTTTACTTCTAGCGAAAGTATCCTCATGTAAGGCTGTTCTGACAAATCCATGTACAGAGAGATCCTAGACAATAGAAGATAGTGTATAGTAGACATTCAAGTTCTCTCCCTGTAGGTATTCAAGTTTTCTCCAGTAGGCATTCAAGTTTTGTATATATGGCTATGTGCCTCTTCAAATGATTACGTTATCCCATCAAATGCACTACATGTTAGAGATGCTGGCAACGTACGAGGTGTCTTCAATAAGTTTCCAGGCTTTTTCTGTATGGGCACCTTTTGTACACACATGAAACTCTAGTCCTATTCGAAGTAATCTCCTCCGGCTGCAATGCACTTGTTGCACCGTTCAAACAACTTCTGGAAGGTTCCGTGGAAATCCTCTGGTGTGAGCGTGTCAATGACCACCCCTACAGCCCTTTTGATCTCCTCATAACGACAGCCTTTAAGGTTTCCATTAGCTGAAAGAATAACCAGAAGTCACGAGGAGCAAGGTCTAGACTATAGGGAGGTTGGGGAACTGTCTTGATGCCCATAACAACGTATTTCTTTCTGATGTTAACGTATCACCCTCGGGACAAATTTCACGCAAATATCTGCATCTGTTCCTCGCGGATAATTGCGTGTATTATTTCAACATTGGCATTAAACTGTGCACTTATTATCTCTATAGACACAAGACGGTCCTTATCCTGGAAATTTTTTATTTGATCAATCAACAGTGGTGTTCTGACTTCCTTACCATTCTCACACATCTCATCATCCCTCACAGACTCCCTGTCTCTTATGTCACTCACAGTCTAATGCTTGATTCATGCAAGATTGTCCAAAAGCAGTCTGAAGAATTCCATACTATTTTGTGGCATTTTTTCCAAGTTTAAAACAGAATTTTATTGCATATCATTCTTCTAACGTGTCCTCTTTGAAATTTACCAGCTGTTACAATAAGGCTTTAGAAGGGTGTATTCTAATTCCTGCTGTAGCTGTTCATTTGAAGCTGGAATCATAAAAATTGGTCAGTCATCTTATAAGATTTATAGCAATAACATACTAAGACTATTAAAAAGTCTACGACGATTTTTAAATGCCTGTGCAAAAAGGATCAGGAAACTTCTTTTCTGCACCTAGTATGTGTGTATGTGTATGTGTATGTGTCTATTTGTCATAAGATCTATTGATTGATCTTTTATGGCGTCCGGCCTTTTTATATGTCAATATCTTTAATTCTTCTTAGTCTGTGCACATACTCATCCCCAATGAATTTTCAATCAGTTGATTCCTGTATTTAAGAAAATATCAAGAAAATACGAAATTATCATTAAAAAAATATAAAAAAATTGAACGCCAATTTTTAAATTCTCTTTGGAAATACTTCCGGAACATTTGGTAACCAGAGATAATTCAACGTCTATGGAAGCGAATCGTTGAATATCAGCATCACCGGCGTCTTTGACTGATGTAGACTTAATAAGCATCTATTATAGGTAAATACGTCAAAACGGTTTGGCATTTTTATCTATCGTTATGTAATCTTTCACGAGAATTAGAAAGACAGCTTCCTAAAAGAGTCTGCGACTAAAATAGGAAATTCTCATTTATCTCCATTTCGTCGAGTAACCATTAGGCGAATAACAGAAGAACAGTCTTGCAAACTCGTGAGATAGTTTTTTTTTTATTATTTTTAGATATTTACAACTTTTAAGCAAGTTTTTGATCACCACATAGTTACGAGGTGCCTTAAATAAGCTTCCAGACATTTTTTTTTTGTGTGCAGACATTTAAAATTGGCAATTATAAGAATGGAAAAATGGATAAAATGTTCATCTTTCATTATTCGTTAGGAAAGTTCCACAGAAATCCTCGTATTAAAAAATCATCATGATTCCAATTCTTCTGAGCCAGAAATTTCCAACAAAATATAGGGAACGAACTGACAGACACACGGGCGCACAAATACAGATACAAAGATACTCAGAGTTCCTTTTATATAATAGTAGAGATAGAGGGACAAGATATTAATGTAATTGTGTAGTCGAATTAGAAAAAAAAAAACATCAAATTAATGGAATAATGGTTCCCAACCTTTTTTTTTTTTTACATAGCGACAAACTATTGAGTTTTTTTTTTTAATTTCCGCGGCATACCTATTGCAAATAATAAAGCCTTTGGCAATAAAATAATAACAAAGAAGATTATATAAGGAGATTTTTTTTTCATTCTCGTAGGGAAACATATCCTTATTTAATGTCTGCTATAAAATAATAATGCTGAATGTCAGAAAGATAAGTGTGTCTGGTGTTTCTTAACTACTGCAGCAATATGTGAGCGAATGGGTCCTATGATTAAGCAATCATTCAATTCTGAATTTTAAAACTACAAAAAAATAAATATTTTCCACTCATAAAGCCTTTTTTTGCAATGAATGCATAAAAATAAGGTAAATTGTATAAGAAGAATGTTTATTCACAAAATACCATATCCAGTATTCAATATCTGGTATAGAACTAGCGGGGAGGGGTCGCCCGACTTTTCCTGGTGTAAAATACGCTTAAATATGATATTCTAATTTCTCCAGATGTTATCTATATGATTATAGAGTCATGATTTCAAAGGTAAAAAAATATATATAAGTTTCACCAGCCAGTATCGAAACCGAAGCATTCAAAGCTGGTGAAGTTACCACTGTACCAAGGTGACTCGAAGCCACTCGAGGATAAGGGTTATTGCGTGTACAGCAATCAATGGGATATTATCCTAGTAATAGTTAGTATTGGAGATTTTATAAAGTGTCTTACTTAAGGGGGCGGTTCATCAGGAATTTGTTTATGTTGGACTTGAAGACATCCAAGTTGTAGTAAGGTGGGAAACAGGCAGACGGAAGAGAGTTCCACTGGCGTGCACTATTAAGAAAGAAGCTTTGTTCATGGAATCTACGTTTTAGTTTTGTCACAGTTAAAGAGTGGGGAAAACTTTTGACAGTGGGTTCAGTTAGACGGGTGTTTATCGTGAAAGATTGGGGAGGGGGGTCAGAGATTGAGCTCAGACGAGCATTTGCCATGGAAGTAACGATAAAACAAAGACAGGCTCGCAACGTCTCTTCTGTGGAAGAGAGGTTGCAGGGAAGAGAAATGGGCATCCTCCACTAAGCCATGAAGTCTATTTTGTACTCTGTCAAGGCAGGATAGGCTATTTCTAGCAGTTCCTGCCCATATGTGATAGCAATACTCCATCCTTGGACTTACTTGGCTTTTATATAGATAGAGAATTGCATCAACAGTGAGATATCTTCTGGAGCGGTAGAAGGATCTCACCATTTGTCCAGCGACCTTGGCGACAGACTTGATGTACGTGTTCCATTTCAGATCAGGAGTACAGGTCAATCCCAGAAGCTTGTCAAAACATGGAGCCTCCCTTAGACGAGAGCTTTCCATTTCAATTGATGCCAGATGGGGATCAGAGTGTTGATGATGTAAAGATAGGAGCTTGGTTTTAGATACATTAAAAGTAACCAGCCACCTCTTCCCCACTGTACCACGCGCTCAAGATCAGAGGAGAGAGAATTAGAGAGAACTTTTTCATTTACGGCCTTTGATGTGTTGCCATAGATGGTCGTGTCATCGGCATAGATGTCAACGAATAATTTAAGTATGTGTTTTGGGAGATCATTGATGTAGATCATGAAGAGAGTTGGGGCCAGGATGGACCCCTGAGGGACTCCAGCATTAATACTGAGGGCGACTGATTGCTGCCCATCAACCACTACTCTCATGAGCCTTTTTAATTACTCCTGCTATATGTGACTCAATAATTAATTCTTCTTCAATATGTATAAGTCTTTCACGTATTTATTTTTAATTTAAAATTAGTCTGGGTGACGGGCGACGCCCGGGTGTTTGGAGGTGTGTGTTGGACAAAAAAATGTGGTAGTAGGCAAGCAGGTTCAAATCCGTGCCGTGAAGGAGGAAAAGTACGTGAAAAAAAATGAAAAAGACGTGACGTCTTTGCCGTTGCGTCCATCACCAAACTGGAATGGGCGAAGGTTTAAATTAAGGCTAGTCAATAGAAAAAAGGGGATGACTTTCGAAAATATCGACGAAAAAGGCGACCCCTCCCTATAGAAAAGTTTTTGGCCAATTTTGCGATATTTGTCGTCCGAAGGGACGAGCTTCAAAACGATACCTATTTTGTGAAAATCCGTCGTTTCTGTCGAAATTTTAGACCAACATATAAACATACATATATACATGCATACATAAAGGCATCCTTCAGTCTTTACAAGCTATGGATACCCACAGTAAGGGTGCCTGCGCGGGAAATTTTTGTGGCAAAAGTTGCGCAATCTCCAACCACACCTCTTCTTAGTCGACATTGTTGAATACCAGTGGCAAGTGGATGTTCAGGATGACTGGAAACAATGCCGGAGGGGGGTATTCTATTTTTATACATACATACATACATGCATACATATATACATGATTGCAATGTCTTGTCAGATGAGTGCCACTCCCTCAGACACTTAAAGTCCATGATCCGGAAAATGACTTCCATCGCCACAGGACCATTTCTATAGTCAAATGCCTGAGGGAGTATCTATACATAGATGACGTTACAGAGTCTTAGCTTTGTACGACAGCTAAGTCTCTCTCTCGGTTGAAGATGTTGAGATCCAGCAACAAGCAAGAGCAAGATAGCCAGCAACAAGTTAAACTGCAGACCAGCTTAATCCGGGTACTGGTCTCCCGCTTTATGGTTTTTTAAATCAGAGATTTGCTTCTCCTAGAAAGTTTGCCTTCACCACGGCTTACGAGAGCCCTCTCAACCCCAGCACACGCATACATACACACAAACACACACGGCGCTAGTTGGCCGTTGACCCCCAAAAAAGGGTTCATTCGCCCTTTCGAAAGTCTTGTTTTTAATCCTTCGGGAAGACTAGACACCCTTCTCACCAAACAAGTCTGGTGGGAGAACCAGTTTAGTCGCCGGTGACCCGACCATGGTACATGGTACCAGTAGCATATGACATGACCTGGCTATTACATACATACATACATACATACATACATACATACATACATTTAAACAGACAGGTGAGATTTATATTATAGATGTTTGGGTTTTTTTAGGTAAGAAAATCCCAGTTCACATAGATACGAAGTTGACAATTTTAAGATTTTGATGGAATGTTTTACTTAGAGTTGCATACTCTTCCATGACAGAAATCCAATGGCGTCAAATTTAAGTCGTGTGTAAGTTTGAAACCACCATGACTGGAAAGATTTATTAATTCTTCCTTTTTACATAATACAAAATTGGAAAATTTGACGACTGATAAATCCAGTCATATCACCACGATTAAGAAATTAAATGTATTTATTAAACGAAATTAAATTAAATACTTCTAGCTATTTCCCCTTCACACCATACCAGTAATTATTCTGCGACACACTAGTAACGTCGTTGGAAACCACTGGGGAATGGAAACTTTCAAATCGATTTCTTCGCTCAAATTTAACTCGATATTTCTTCCCGAACAAATGTTTCTTTCATGAAAGCAAAATAAAAATGGCTAAAATAAATCTAATTTCTAGAAATTATCAAATGTTGTGTATCTCTTTACGTTTTCTAGACATCTTCTTTTAATTTTTCTTTGCATTTTATTTATTTATTTTGAATGTCAATCTGTTAATCGCATGAAATGATTGTCCGATAAAAAAGAACGGATGCAGACAATAATGGCTGCCGAGAGGCGAGTGGCTTCAAAATGGCGGACATAATTTCAGTATCAATTGAAATGTCGGGCCTCAGTTAACAGAAAACACAGTCGACTATCTGACTATCCTAATTAGAGATTCACAATTGTTTGCTCGCATTGTCTTATTTACACGTGGATTTTAAATGCGCCTCACAATCACCTGGCAATAATAATGTTATTGTATCCGAAATAAACTGCAAGAATATGTCAGTATGACACAACAACGAGCAAAAACACACAGATTTAAAATGGATATTTTTTTATCTATAAAATAATAGGGAACATACGTGTGTCCGGCTCGCTTCAATAATTATGTATTCAAATTAAATGTTAAGCTTAATCTTAATAATACCTGACAATAATAAAAGAAATAAAAGAATACCTTCTTTTTATCGTTGCCCGGTTGTACAATACGCTTAAATATGGTAGTTTAATTTATGCAGATTGTGTATTTATTATTATAGAATCCATCCTTTACTGAATATAAGATATAACTTGTCTGGATGCCCGACGTTGCTCAGGTGTTTGGAGGTGTGTTGAGCAAAAAAAAAAAAAGTGGTAGTAGGAAGACAGACTCAAACCAGTGACGTGAAGGTGGAAAAAAAGTGAAAAAAAAATCTGACGTCTTACCGCTACTCCATGACGCGACCGGAAGTCTAAAGCGTTCAAATTTAACGTAGTCAAGATAACTTGTAGAAATGGCGTGGCTTTAAAACCTTCCACGAAAGCAAATTAGACACGAGGTCGTTTTTAATGTGGGGGAAAAACAGCTAACCTCAAAGGGGGGGGCATTCTGGCAGTATCCAAATAAATAGTATTTGTCTCAGTTTGAAGGGTTTCCCCTACGTTGACCAAGAAGCAATTACAGAACAGATATTACCCGGCCCGAAGGCCAGGCGGTTGCGTTCAAATAGTTCCGCTTTATTTATACGAAAAAAAAACAAACACTGGAGACGACGACACGGCGGGAATTTTATTTAACGCGATAAAAAAAAAAAAAAAAAAGATAGAGACGATGTCTGTTTGCTATCTGGGAAGTATGCGAAAATTTCTCGCGGAGTTTAACTGAGAAACCTGATGCAAAAAGCCTTTCATGGACATACAAAAACGCTCGCGACATTTTTGCCTTTTATATATTAGACGAGTAATAATTTGCCCGGTTGACTAATTCACAATAACAAATAAATAAATAAATAAATAATAATAATAATAATAATAATAATAATAATAATAATAATAATAATAATAATAATAATAATAATAACGATAATGTCCTTCATCAAATTCCGTTTATGTTTGTTTACAATATCACGTCAGCTGATATTTGGGCTTGACGATGAATGTCATGGAAAAGTCATTAATGTTTATAAGTTTCAAAATATGCAAACAAAGAAATGATTTGCAACGATTTTAAATGGTACTCTTCTTTTGTTGTAAATTGAACTCATTATTAAAAAAACAAATTAAAATAAAATGATGAGGTATACTCGTGCTTGAAAAGGGTATCATTGGATCTGCAGTCGAATGCTCAACCACTAATCTATATCTCCAGATGACAATACATTTGTTTTTTGTTTTGTTTTATAAGGTTTTGATTTGCTAAATTTTATTATTTACCTTGACCGGTGTAACGTGAAACATTGCATGTAAAAATTCTTTTTTACCTATAAGAGAGAAAAGCAATTTTTAAGATCGGATGTTTATCGGATGAATTGCTGAACAGAATATATGTAAGAGCACTGCCAGACATATAAATTTCCTTTGTGCAAAATTGGCAAATGATAGGCTTAGCGTTTTCGGAACTTATGGGGAAGGAACTTGCTCTCTCTCTCCCTCTCTCCCTCTCTCCCTCTCTCTCTTTCACACACACACTCACACACAAAGTGACTTTTATTAATTAGTAGAGATAACATTGAGAATGTGTGTATGAGTATAACTCTTAACCTATATACTCAACGAATTTTTGATCTACAGACTTGAAATTTGGTATATAGGGTATTCAGACATGTGGAATAATTTTAACCAGTTTCCATCCAAAAAAGAACTGCTAAGAGGTCAAAATTTAAAAATTGATACTTGAGGGGGGGTCAACGGATCTTTATCTGTCAACTGTTTCACGACTGCGCATGCGGAATCGTTCACATGACAGCTCCCTTATTTTAAGAATAATTACGTTTGAAAACACTTTTTGAGGCGTTTATCAAGCTGGTCTAATAGTTATCGCACTTGATTCGCTATCTTTAGATTTTGGTTCCAATCTCAGCCCGAGTATTTTTTTTTTTTTTAGTTTACTTACAAAAATTAAATGTTTAGAAAAGAAAACATAATACTTGCATGGACATGTCTCAGTTTCTTTCTCTTTTTTTTATACTCCAGTCTTTTTTTTTTTAAGGAATTTAACGTCATGCTTAATACCGGGCAACGCCGGGTTATCTGCCAGTCTATTACAAGAAGGGCGGTTGTCTGTGTATATGTCTGTTTATATCTCCACATAAATAACAACCCCCACAAAGTTGGTATATTTTTGATCAGCGTTGCCCTTGATGAATATTATCTAAAATCTAAAAGTTTTAAAATATATTAATTTTTTGAGAGTCATCTGAGCCCGGTTTCTTGAACATACTAACTGATTCCTAGAAACGTCTATTATATGCAAGAGAATTGTCTGTGTGTATCTCCAGCTAAATATGAAGAGGCTGGGCGGAAGAGAAAAAACATGTTTGAGGAGTTGGAGTGTTTAAATCGGAAAGGAAAAGGAGAGAAATGTAGAGTTAGGGTTAGGGTTAGAGAGGGAGAGAGATAGAAGTTTTTACAGAAGTATGTTACAGTTTTGCATCGGATAACGCCGGGTCGCCCTTCAAGTAAAATTTAAAATAAACAATTTATTTCGCTTTTAACAGACAACCAAACAACATTAGGCTTTTCTTGAAAATTGTGTGACTAGAATTTATGGGTACACATATATTTATAGTTACAAATTAAGCAAAGATATATACTAGTGGGGGCGGATTTGCTCGGGCGTAAAATACGCTTAAATATGATATTTTAATTTGTCCAGATTTCGTATATATTATTATAGAGTCGTGATTTTAAAAGTAACAAAAAGTACCTAGGTGCTATCAGCTAGAATCGAGACCGAAGCACTCAAAGATGGTTATGTTAACACTGTACCAAAATAACACAAATATGAACTGATAAAAAATTAAAAATAAATTAGGATGAATACACGAAATGTATAACGATTTTTGCAATTTGGGCTCATTTAAAAACTATTCTATAAAGAACGGTTCGTAAAAATTCAATCATATGCGACTTTTAGTTTTGGAGAAGATAGAGTTTGAAAAGATAGAGAAAAACGGACAGACATATGGCCTTTATATATATATATATATACTAGCAAAAGTACTCGTCGTTGACTGGGTTCAAAAAACAACCTACAGAAAATAGACTCTGATTCATGAAAGTATGATAGGTTATGAAAAGGAAGGGTTGTAAAGAGATAGCTTCGTATTTGGGGGTATCAAAACCGAAGCAAAATATGGTGAAAGTAAAAATAAAATAGATAAACACCATAATTTATTATACCATACCTGTTCACACTGAAACACTTATCACAATATTCTGTGGATCTATATTAAAAAAAAAACTTGTTAAACTTTGTGAAATATTTCCCTTCTATGAAGGGCAGGTGCGAACGAACACCCCATAATTTTATTATACCATATTTCTTCAAACTGAAACATAATTATCAAAGTATACTTACGCAGATAGATATAAATAGTCTTTATTAAAGTTTGTGCCTATTTCCATTCTATGGAGGCCAGGCGCGAACACAGACCCCACAATTTTATTATACCATAACTATTTAAATTAAAACATACTTATCAAAGTATTATTAGGTCCTTCTATATCAAAAACTCTTGTAAACGTTTTTTTTTAATTTTTAAATTTTTTTATTTCCATACTTTGTGGACCAGCCGCGAACGCAGACCCCACAATTTTAATGAACCACCGTTCTGCCAGATCAAACATACCCATTCCTGTGTCTCGATACATCTTCTATCATTATAAATAATCAGTTTTTTTAAATAGTCAACCATATAGGAGCCTATTCGTTACCAGACATACACACACATACACACACAGACATTCAGCTTTATATTATATATATATATACATATATATATATAATTATTATTATAATTATTTCAATACTTACTATGACGTGGGGAGATTCAGATCCCTTAAAACCATGAGCAAGGCCCAGTAACTATGCTGGGATTGTCTGTTAAACGTTGATTGAATGCCCGACAGCAGCAGGTGACCTATAAAAAGGGATGAATTTATTGTGCTTTGTAAAAACAGACAGATATTTTATTGTTTAAAACAATGAATATGGAAATGAAATCATACATTCGTTGACCTGAGGAATGCCTGCTCAGACTTACTGGCCTCTGAGTGACAGGATTGACTTTTAGGGCGTGTGATAGAAATTTAGTTTTGGTCCCAGATTCGCAGGCTATGGACGACCTGTGTAGATGCCCACACGCAAAAAGAGTTGGGAATTCCTCGTTTGACGTGTTGTATTAGGGTTGGTCGGGCGAATTGCCCCGACCAACCCTGTTACCTTAGTATATAAGCAAATATCCAGACCAATTTTACCAGACAGACTGAAGCCAAATTTCGAGAAAAACACGCGCTCCAAGAATGCCAACAGCCCCTCTTCATCCTTCCTGGCCGCCGGTGTGGAGAATGAAGAATAAGATTTTGGAGAATCTTGATGTTTTGGTGTAGTCAACTGAACGATGTACATATGTAAAAACTTGTAAATCTTTTTCGTAGTTAGAACTTTCGGAGTCTTTTTTCCTTTTCTGGTGTGCATGCGAAGTTAATGGATTTTCAGCAGAATCGACACGAAATCTGAGAGTTGAGAATTTATGTGAAGTCCTCTCGGACGAAGATAAACGATAGACGGCCAGACAAGTTCAGCGGGGTTACATACAGGCATTAGTGTTTAATCCTTTCAGGAATCATCAGTGTAAGAAATTACGATTAAAGCCGGTCAGGAGATTCGGGCCTGGTCACGAAGCCATATACATATATATATATATATATATATATATATATATATATATATATATATATATATATATATATATATATATATATATATATTGTTTAATTAAGTTTTCGTATATTACTAACATGAACTAAAAACAAATATTTCTTCAAAAGTGATCAATACGCATGTAGAGCTTTTATATAAATTAAATTATGTAAACGTTGTGTGGAGTTTACGCGAATCGACCAAAGTCTCTACACTCTTCACGTATAATCAGGACTCCAATATATATACATATATAGGTAAATAGTCATACAAATTATTTCGCTGTATCGTAGCTCTTCGATATCTTTACAATAGGTCCGATCCGACGCTCGTCTTCCAATAAAAAGTCAATCTATTCCAAGTTCGTCAAGATACACATAGAGAAGGTCGGAGACTATATCGATCAAAACTTTGGGAATATAACTCCTAAGATGAGAACAATAGTCTAAATTATAGAAATCACTCCTGAAGTATTCATGAATTTTGGAACGGAACTGTTTAGTTTTTGAAAATAAAGATTTCAAATTATGAATTATTGACAATATTATTATTAAATCTCACTTTAAAAGATATTCCCACCGTTTAGGTTTTAGCATGATAGCATAATATTGATGTAATACTATGAAGATCTGAGTCATGAAGTGCCGAGAGTCGGGGACAATAGACATATAGAAGGTGTCTTACAATGTACAATGAAATGATAAATAGAAAATAATGAATCTGTAGGTATTTTAGATCGAGCCTTTTAGATTTGACAATGACAATAGAAACCTACAGAACAGATAACAAAGGAAATCAACGACACTTGACGGGGGTGGACCAATGGGATTTTTAGAGAGGGGAGGGCAGCTTCCGGTAAGCATGGGTGTGGGACTCGACAATCGCCAGTGAGAAAGATGACGATCAGGCAATTAAAAGAATAGTTGACAAAAAATACCACGACTTTGTGGGGCTATACAGAAAAAAAAACGTTCCTACTTACTTGCCTCCCCAAGAGGGCAGTTAGACATAAGATAGGTTTTTAATGTGGGGAAAATCCAGCGCCATTGACTGAGGACAGAAAAAGTGAAGTCTAGTATAAGAACAGGAAAAAAAATGTTATCGAAGCGAAAAACATATTTAAATTGAGAAAATATTTATATTAAAATAGTTCCCAGGAATTTAACTTGGGAAAAAGGAATTTGACAAATAAAAGAACACGGACGATCCCGTGACATATTAGACGATGGTCCTGTGGTGATACGTGGTGATGACGTCATTTAGAGGAAGTTGAAAGACACAGAAATTAGTCAAGAGTTGATAATGTTTGGAGACACAGTCGACAGTCAGAGTGAGAGAGAGTCGTAGGAATCTTCATTTGCAGCTTTTCCAAGAATCAGTCAAATTATAATCAACCCAGATAAATAAGGTATGTTTCTCCATTAACCGATTTTACCCTCCCCAAAGAAAATTGTATCCTTCTACTACTGTTGTAAAGACATCAGTGTTTTATGTCCTGTTTTTAAACTCGTCGCTAGACAATCACATATATACTTCAAATATATATACACTCAAACTCTCACAAACGATTAAATATATCATACGCCAAACAAACAAAAATAGACACATTCATATATACTCGTAAATATATAAACACATTATATAAACGACTCTATTACACCATTTCTTTTCAATGCTCCACAAGTCGTAAACTTGAGACATTTTCAAGAATTAAAATTTAGGAATTAATTTCGATCAGAATTTGCAATAAGGATTTTAAACGTATGGTTTAGAAGCATTTTATGTTGATCTTAATCTTCATATGCAGACATCAATACATTTAATTCTGTCCGGAGAATTAATTTTACTCCCCAAATGGCGAATATTTTTCTATCTTTTTTTTTAATTTTCATTATAATCTTTTAATACCGCCTAAGGTAAACCCATTAGGTTCTACTGTTCTATGAATAAAACACCAAGTAATTTCTTTAAAAAATCTATTAGATATAATAGTATTACTTACTATATAATACTCTGAAGAAAGGATAAAATTCATCTATATTCATCAATTTCTTCTCGGAAGAAACCCCTTTAAAGTTCTTATGAAATTTGAAAAACTTCTATTTGTCCGATGATGCATGCATGTGTATTATTTTTTTAATGGAAATCGCGCTAGACAAGTCATGAATCGACTTGGTATAAGGATCTAAAAATACTATTTAAAATACTCCATGCCAGCAATAAGTTTTAGGTGAAATAGATATTAACCTAGTAAACAGACATTTCCCCTCTTTGCCAAAAACCTCACTTCGGGAATGTGAGGACTAAAGGATAAAATAAGGAAGCAAGAGTTCCCCCATTCCTGAAAGTAAAACCAAGATCCATTTTCTACATTTATTTCATTTATTTGCGGTCTATTATCCTCATCTTCATAGTTGATTTACGACGTTTCGGCCAACTATTCCTCTGGTCCTCGTCAGGCCGTAAACCGCGATGGGATAGGAATGCCGAGTCTCTTAATTGTATCTTCAATAATTACGGCCTTTCATAGTTGTCGTCTCACCACATTTTGATAAACTAAGCATTTGGCCGTCTTTGGGTAGTATTGAAACCGCTATCTTCGGACAATACTGAGCTGGAACCTTTAGTCCTCACATTTCCAACGTGATGTTTCTGGCAAAGAGGGAAAATTTTGTTTTTTCTGGCTTAAAATCTATTTCAACTAAAACTTATTGCCGGTATATAGGATTTTAAATAGTATTTTTAAATTCTTATACCAAGTTACTTCATGACTTGTTTATGCATCATCGAACAAATAGAATTTTTGCAAATTTCACAAGAATTTTAAAGGAGTTTCAAAAACTCTCAAGAAGAAATTAATGAATAGAGATGAATTTTATCCTTTGTGCTGAGTAATTATATAGTAAGCAGTACTATTATTTCTAATAGATTTTTAAAAGAAATTACTTGGTGTTCTATTTATAGGACAGTGGATCCTAATGGGTCTTACTTATACGGTATTAAAATATTATAATAAAAATTAAAAAAATGGAAAATATTCGCTATTTGGGGAGTAAAATTAATTCTCCGGACATAATTAATTGTATTTATGTCTGCATATAAATTAAGATGATTAAGATCAATATAAAGTACTACTAAACCAAACGTTTAGAACCCTTATTCCAATTAAAAGATTATAATTAAAATAAAAAGTAAAGAAATTTATAACTTCAATAATAAAAAATAATCCATTACTTTCCATTAAATAAATGAGTCGTGCAATAGTAAGCCATTAAGTTATTATGAAAAATGCAACGTAACTCTTGTTTGAACGTCTTTTCTTCTTATGATAGTGTGTAACTTTATCTTAAATTTCTAAAATATGTCATTTGTGCCCAGTCTTTAATATTTAGGACAGTCAATATTTCTTTTTCTAAATAAAACAAATAACTTTTTTCCGTTCAATTTGCGTATTGTAATCAAAGTTTCAACGCAGTAATAAAAGTTTTAGATATCCTGGGATTAGTAGAATGTTTTTTTCTAACCATAACACTAACATTTATCATAAACATGCAAATACATAAAAGTCTCGAACTTGATCCCACTTCTTTTTTTCTTTCTTTTAAATTTCTTGTTTTTGTTTTTTTACTATGCAAGTTTTGTCCTGGTCAATAATGCTCTTCAGTTTTCTAAACAAAACAAATGAATCATTCGTTAGTTTCCAGCGTTCCATGAGCTGCTCAGGAATGTCTTTGTCTCGCCGGATTCTGTCCCTCCCGACGCAGTCTGCAAATTTACGTAATAGGACTTGTCCGTAAATTCTAAAACAAATGCAAACTTTAAGAAAAAATCAAAAAAACTTCAAGGTTTACATTTGATACAGTTTTAAGATAAAAAAATACAGAAATGAGTTTTGATGAAAAAAAATTGGAATAATAATAATTGTAGTAGCATTTTATCTAGATTGTAATCGTGATAAAATAAGAAAAAACTCTCTCCGGAGAATTAATTTTACTCCTCCAAGGACGAATATTCTCCTAAAATTAAAGGAAAAAAAGTATTTTTATGGTAAATGATACCACGTTACGAAAATGCGGCGAAATCGGTTTCTGTTATTAGACTGTATCACAACGTATGAACAGGGGCAGATTACTCTGACATCGCTGGTGTAATATCGAGCATTAACATGCATGTTCTTTATTTTTGTTGTTGCTTTTGTTGTTGATGTTCTGCTAGCATATCTAATTGTTAATTGAGGTTAAGCACCAAAAACAAATGCGCCAGTTGAAAGGATATTTTCAAAAGATCATTGAGTGATTCGTTAGAGCATTCAATTGCGAACGAGCAACTAGAAAAAAAAAAAGAAGAACGTTGTAAAAATCAGTCAGAGGAAAAATGTAATTATTATTTATTAAACAGTTTGGCAAATGATAGATGGTCGTCAATTTCATTTTAAAAAATCTAGTGTAGTAGTTTCGGTGTTTATATATATATATATATATATATATATATATATATATATATATATAAACACCGAAACTACTACACTAGATATATATATATATATATGTATATATATATGTATATATATATATATATATGTATATATGTATATATATATATGTGTGTGTGTGTGTGTGTGTGTGTGAAAGTAAGAGTTGGGTTTTACGTGATATAAGCGTTGTTTTACTTTTAAATTAAAATATGTATAAAAGACGTTATAAGATAAATAACAACGCAATATTATAAAAATAAACAAATATTTATTCGTTTAAAATATATTTTTCGACGATAACGTCATCCGTTTTTCTTTTTCTTTTATTTTTTCCTCGCCAATTGAAGAAAACAAAACATTTAGTAAAGCGCTTGCGTGTTGTCTGTCTACTGAGTTATTTTGAAATGCCGGAAGAATACACTTGGCGTACGTGATCTGAAAGTCGGAGTTGTGTTTTCGACAGAAGCGTTGTTTGAATTTAAAACAAATAAATATTTGTATATTTTCATAATATTGCGTTGTAATTTGGCTTATAAATAAATTTTATTCGTATTCTATTTTAGAATTCAAACAATGCTTTTATCACAGAAAAATTTAACTAATTTTTCTTCAATTTAAAATTATGGCGATGGAAAAAAAACGAAAGCAGAATGTGTTAATTTTTAGGGTGATGTCTATCGTCGAGATATTAATTTTAAACAAATTAATATTTGTTTATTTTCATAATATTGCGTTGTAATTTGGCTTATATATATATATATATATATATATATATATATATATATATATATATATATATATATATATATATACAGTGATGATCATATTTATTGGCACGGTAAAATAAAAGTTAAATTTTGTCTAATAAATTCTAAAAAAGGGATTAAATTAAAGAAAATAACAAAGTATATTATGTATTTTTAACTGGCCTTTCCGATGCAGCAATCGGATTTTAGAAAAAATAAATAACAAAGGAACAACAAACATAATTGCAAAAAACCCTTGTTCAAAATTATTGGCACGGCTTTGTTTATATATATATATATAGTAAATTATAAAAATATACGTAGCGATTAAGCTACACAGAATACTCCGCGTTTCATCCACGCTAGGATTCGTCATAAGCCTGACGAATCCTAGCGTGGATGAAAAGCGGAATATTCTGTGTAGCTTAATTGCTATGTATATTTTTATAACTTACAACCTAGCTCTACCTATGTATTGAGCACTGTTGAAGTAAATACTTAAAGTTTACGCATAAAATTATACTTTCGTATATTAATTTATGTGATTAAATGAAATAGTCATATATATATATATATATATATATATATATATATATATATATATATATATATATATATATATATAATAAAAAACTCCGCGGATTAAGGACTATCCACTTATCTTGTGTTTCCTTTTTTAAAATTAAATATGTTTTTAACTCTTTTTCAAGATGTCTTTTAACATGTTTTATTAATCATGTGTTCATATATATATATATATATATATATATATATATATATATATATATATATATATATATATATATATATATTTCGAAGATAAATGATTCAGAAGAGGTGAAGTGCCAGCATCATGCAAATACAGAAAAAATGTGCTTAATGAAGGAAAAGAATGGTGAATAATAATTAAAAAATAGGTCAACATATAAGGATAAATAAGATGGGTTAGTATATATGTACCTATTTACAATTTACATGGTCGGGTCACCGGCGATTAAACTGGTTCCCCCACCAGACTTTTTTGGTGAGGAGGGTGGCTAGTCTCCTTGAAGGATTAAAAACAAGACCTTCCAAAGGGCGAATGAACCCTTTTTAGGGGTCAACGGCCAACTAGCACCATGTGTGTTTGTGTGTTGGGGTGGAGAGGGCTCCCATAAGCCGTGGTGAAGGCAACCTTTCTAGGAGAAGCAAATCTCTGATTTAAAAAACCATAAAGCGCGAGACCAGTACCCGCATTAAGCTGGTCTGCAGTTTAACTTGTTGCTGGCTATCTTGCTCTTGCTTGTTGCTGGATCTCAACATTTTGAACCGAGAGAGAGAGAGAGAGACTTAGCTGTCGTACAAAGCTAAGACTCTGTAACATCATCTGTGTATAGATACTCCCTCAGGCATTTGTCTATAAAAATGGTCCTGTGGTGATGGAAAAGTTATGACACATGGAGGCTTGAAATGCTGGAAACATGTAATAATTGATCGCAATGACCGTCTTCAGTATCATGCCTGCGTGAGCGTGTGAATTCACCAGTAGGACTAAGAAAAAAAAAGTCATTTCTGGGCTCATGGACATTAAGTGTCTGAGGGAGTGGCACTCGTCTGACAAGACGTTTGCAATCATCATTTACAATACCTCCCCACGGGACAGAGTCAGACACCAGGGTCGTTTTTTATCGTTGAGAAAAGATACCAAATTAAAAATTTGTCTCAGTCGTGAAGGCCTGCTCCTTCACTGAAAGAGAACAAGAAATGGAAGTGCAGCATCTGAAGAACAGATACTACACTTTGATCTTGACCAAAATGCCAAGTAAAAAAAAAAAACAGAAAAAAACATAGGCCACTATTTAATGATGGGCAACACCAAAAAAGAGCCAATGAAGAAGGATAGAAAAATTAGGGAAGATAGAAAAGAAAATGGGAGAAATGGAGAGGAGACAGAAACAGTAACGTGGGGATATGGAAATACATATATAAATAGATAAAAATAAATTTAAAGTAAATAAAAATAAAAATAGAACAATCTGAAAATGGAAGAAAAATAAGATTAGACAAGTGTTAAAAATAAGTTTAAAAAATCTATTAATTAAATCTCAAACGACCGCACCAGGTACCAACGCGACATCGTTAGATAACGCGACATCGTTAGATAGAGCAATCTATCGGAAAAAAGTATCGAAAAATTCGGAAAAATCGTCGATTATTTCGTGAAGAAACGTGGTTTTCTTTAAAGGGGGCCAAATAAAGACCTTGATCTAGACGCAAACAGCGCACGCACTAACCGTCGTTAATTTCTTCCGTTATAAATAGCTAAACTTGTAACGTTATAGCATATGTGTCCTCTTAGACTCATCGATAAGGCGTTTGCTTACTAACTTGAGTTGTACATGTTAGTACCCAGCACTTGTCTATTTTTATTCTTTCCAGTTTTTGCTTCCAAAATTTTGCTTTCGGTTTAGCTTCTTACAGATTTTAACCCAAGTCCCGTTTTTTTTTGTTTTGTTTTACGACCGAGCAAGCTACCACTCCAGCCTCTGTTGTCACTTATTTTTCATTCTTACGACCGCCCTCATGTCATATGTTTTTTACTTTTTTTTCTTTGATTACAAAATTTTGCTTTCGTTTTTTTTACGAACTATGTAATGTACTTTTGAATAATACCTAACAGGAATGCATGATTTGAACAATGTTTATTTTCCAGTGACAACGCTGACAGCATGGAGGGGTAACGGGGTAGTGTGTGTGTGTGACAAATGACATAGATGTAATGTGTCCGCTTTACTCCCCCGTGATCGTCGTTTCTCTCTTGTGTTACAGTCTGGTGGCTGCTCTGCTTATTCGAAACTGATGTCGTCAGAACATTCCTCCGTGCATTGTCTGAAATGTCGCTCTGTCCCTCTGATCTATCCCCGGGAATCTACGTCTCCGATTTTCAACTTCTTTGACGAAATTCCCGGACCACATGGATCCAAGATCGCTGCCTTGACCGAGGAACTGACTAAATTTAATTTGACGTCCACCTCTGTCACCTACAACTCCCCTCCCCGCTGTAACTGTTGGCCATCTGTAGTCAACTTTATGATCTCGAGTAAGAGAATCCTTTAGGTTGTGGCAATGGACTATAAAAAGACATAACGTCACATGGCACAAAGAGAGTGAGTGATAGAAAAAGAAACGTCTATTTGAAAGCATGTGAGACATTTGGGCGTGTAAGGACATGAGCTAATATGATATAACTAAATTATTATTTCATTTTCTATCTCTATCTGCACCCCCCTATACTGGTCAGTGAAAATCAGTTGAATAAATAATAATAACTGACGAAAGAAAAATTTGCATAATTTTTTTTTTACGTTAAACGAAAAGAAGCGCATATTTTTTAACGTTAAACGAATACCTTTTCACATATGCGTTTTCGCCAGTGAGTGATCAAGTAACGGAATCAAATAAATAAAAATAACTGGAAAAGGGTTGATATGCCGTAAAACGATCAAACTAAACTCTACAAATTCATATTTGGAAATACAAACAACTTGAAGCGTCAAAACTGTTTCAAAAATCACTGGATTCGGCATTAAATAACCCGAAAAGGGTGGATATGCCATAAAACAAAACACCTAACCAAACTCCAAACTCTTTATATGTACCCAAATCTAAACGTGGATCGCATGGACAATATTTTTTTTCTAAACCTGCCCGCCTGTAGAACTCTGTTCCGCTGATCTGCTTTCCAGCTTTCCAACTACAATATAGTCATGTTCAATTCCAATGTAAACAAGTTCTTGCCAAACCGTAGCGTTAAATAATCGAATTGCACAAAATTCCTACTATTAACGATTACTACACTGTTGTCTTGATGACTACCGAACACGATTAACCCTTATCCTCGAGTTGCCTTCTGACCTTGATAATTGGTGATTCCCCTGTAAAAAAAAATTGTTTGGCTGTACATTGCATAGAAGAACTTATTTGTCTTAAATTTAAATAACGTGGATTCTATGAACAAATCTTCTCTTTCTAGAACTGCCCGACCACAATATGGCCATCTTCAAGTCCAATGTAAACAAGTTCTCGTTTAACCGTCCCGTTAAATAAACAAATCATATAAAATTTTCTCTACAAACGATTACTACGCGATTGTCTCGACGACCACCGTACACCCATTAAAGCTTATCCTCGAGTGACCTTCGGGCCTTGATAAGTGGTAAATTTCATAGTAAAAAAAATAACATTGGCTGTGAATTGTATAAAAACATATTTATCTTAAATTTCAGCGATATATAAATCAATCGAATAGAAAATCGATATGAAATTAACCATTGAAAGCCTTTTAATGACTTTGTCTAGTAATGAGTTTCAGTTTATCAGAAAGTGGAATCCAAGTTCAATTAATTGAAGTTCTAAACTACTTTTATGTGGACAATATTTGGCACGAGTGTACTTTGCGAATCTGTTGCAAGTTCTTGCTGGTTGTCTGAAAGTAGATTTCATGCCCACGGGGGAACGCCCGTTTTAATTCCTTACTTAATGGAATAAACGTAACTTATTCCCAAAAGAGAGCGGTCGCCATGTTGTCTGTTCGGAGCCGTTCGTGATGAAAAGAATTCGGAAGTGACGTTTGGTTTTATGCGTAAGTTTATACAAATATGTAGATATGGTAAGTATAATATAACATTTATGCACCGGATCGCATCAAGTGCCCATTTAATCGCCCCCCCTCCATCTCACTCTCTCTCTCTCTCTCTCTCTCTCTCTCTCTCTCTCTCTCTCTCTTACTGTCTCTCGTTCTTTCTTTCTTTTTCTCTCTCTCTCTCCATATATATATATATATATATATATATATATATATATATATATATATATATATATATATACATACTAGAAAAAGTACCCGTCGTTGACTGGGTTCAAAAACAGCCTACAGAAAATGGACTCTGATTTATAAAAGTATGATAGGTTATGAAAAGGAAGGGTTGTAAAGAGATAGCTTCGAATTTGGGAGTATCAAAACCAAAGCAAAATATGATGAAAGTAAAAATAAAATAGATAAACCCCATAATTTATTATACCATACCTGTTCACACTGAAGCAGTTATCACAATATTCTGTGGATCTATATTAAAAAACCTTGTTAAACTTTGTGACATATTTCCATTCTATGGAGGTCAATACCCCATAATTTTATTATACCATATTTCTTCAAACTGAAACATAATTATCAAAGAATACTTACGCAGATAGATATGAAAAGTCTTTATTAAAGTTTGTGCCTATTTCCATTCTATGGAAGCCAGGCGCGAACGCAGACCCCACAATTTTATTATACCCTCCCTATTTAAGTTAAAACACACTTATCAAATATTATTGTGTACATCTATATCAAAAACACTTGTAAACGTTTTTTTTTTAATTTTTAAATTTTTTATTTCCATACTTTGTGGACCAGGCGCGTACGCAGACCCAAAAATTTTAACGAATCATCATTATGCCAGATCAAAACATACCCATTCTTGTGTCTCGATACATCTTCTATCATTATATGTTATCAGTTTTCTATAATAATCAACCATATAGAAGCCTATTCGTGACCAGACACACACACAGACGTTCAGCTTTATATTATATATATATATATATATATATATATATATATATATATATATATATATATATATATATTCTTTATATAAATACAGTCATATCTTGCTACGATGTGCAGACCGCTGCAATCATATTAGATATCATCAGGCAAGAAATAAAAGTACAAAAATTAAAAAGGTTCCAGACCTTTCCAAATTTTTAGGAGAGTAATTGTGCCATGACTGGCATTGGGCAAAAATTAAGTTCATATGGATGGAGGAGGAGGAAGGGTTAAAAGAAGGAGGAAGAGTTAAATGGGTAGTTTAAGGGAAAGGTTAGAAAGTGTTAAGAAGGAAGGGGTGATATAATAATATAGAGAGGGTATGTGAAAACAGTAGGGGGGTGGGGAGAAATGGTCGCGGAGTGAACACAGTTTTCATGGTTACGGACGGCAGCGATAGTGAAAATTCAATTCAAGTCATTTAAAAACGTTTCAACTATAGAAAAAAAGTTTAACTAAATTGGGTCAATAAAAAATACGTCTTTTGCTTAATTATTTATTTGGTTTTTATTTCTTCTCATTATTTTTATTTGTGTCCATTGTTTTTAAATTTACGTTTAAATTTTCCCTGTTTGTATCGGATTGGATATTTATTTATTTAATTTTTATTTAAATAAGTGGGACTATTAAAGCTTATTAAATTGGCTTTTATTTTGTTTCCTTTCATATATATATATATGTATATATATATACTTAATTTACTCACATAAAATTAATATACGAAAGTATAGATTTATGCGTAAACTTTAAGTATTTACTTCAAAAGTGCTCAATACGTAGGTAGAGCAAGTTAGTAAGTTATAAAATATATATGGCGATTAAGCTGCACTGAATGTTCCGCGTTTCACCCACTCTGGGACTCTTCAGGCTTAAGAGTCCTAGAGTGGGTGAAACGTGGAACATTCAGTGCAGCTTAATCGCCATATATATTTTATATATATATATATATATATATATATATATATATATATATATATATATATATATATATATATAAAGAATAAAAATTACAATAAGTTTACTAAGGTAATCAAAATGGTAAACTTAAAATATATTATAAATATTAAAGAGTTAATATTTACAAGTAAAATAAACTCAGCCAGATGTAAAAGCTCAATAAAACCGAAAAGGAAATAGAGCTTATAATATGAACAACTGATTAATAAAATATCTTAAAAGACATCTTGAAAAAGAGTTAAAAACATATTTAATTTTAAAAAAGGAAACACAAGATAAGTGGATAGTCCTTAATCCGCGGAGTTTCGAAGAAATACTCTCCTTCTTATCAGTGGGCAGGAATTAGCAAAATGCAGGATCGGATTTTGCATATAAAAGTATTTTTTTGATTCATCCAGCCTTGACAGACGTGTTTTTAAATATTCTCTCCAGTACTTTTCTTTTAATGATTTGAAATTCATTCCATTTGCGCTTTTTTCCAAAGAAACTCTGCCTTTTGGATTATTTTGGACCATTTGGAATTTACCCATTGGATTGAAATTTTAAATTCGACCGTTTTGGATTTTACCATTTTTGGATTTTTACCCTTCACCGGACTATCCATTCATGTGAAATCTTTTTATCATTTTTCTTTTGCTTCCTGTTCCCCTTACCTCACCCTTTTTTTTAACCAAGTAAGATATGTGACTTACTTGTAGTTTCATTATATACTTTTATATACAAAATCCGATCCTGCATTTTGCTAATTCCTGCCCTCTCATGAAAATGAAATATGTTTTTAACTCTTTTTCAAGATGTCTTTTAACATGTTTTATTAATCATTTGTTCATATATATATATATATATATATATATATATATATCAATTTGTCTTTACATAAGCAGTAACTTTTGCTACACAGTTATTTGCTACACAGTTATGAGCATGTTTAGTAACTAGAGACCCCTTCAGGCAACAACGCTTATTTTCAAAAGCGGAATTCTTCTTTGAAGATAAGGACTGCTGCCTAAAGAGGTCTCTAGTTAGTAAATACAAGAAGGCCGAAACATAGTCATGACTGAGTAGCAACAAGTTACTGCTTATGTAAAGACAAACTGAAAATGTAACTTGCTCTACATCCGTATTGATCACTTTTGTATTAACCTCGTTATATTTCACTGGTTACTTTACTTTTGAAAAATAGCAACCTCAAATTATATCCATCTATATCTATACTCCTATAAATTCGTTTTCCTTTTGTGTGTATTGATATTCATATTAAACCCTCTCTTTTCTATTTATTTAAAAAGAAAATACAATTTTATAATATATGGGTAGTGGAAATGCATTTACTAGCAAAAGATCTAGCTAATTTGCATATTCTTTTAAACATTCATTTTAATTAATTCCCTATTAGTTTTTTCGGTTTTCTAACGGGATAATCATCTAGAGTTAACTATTACGTGTAATTATATTCATGCAGATATTCTACAAGATTTATACTTGCATAATATTTGCGTAAAATCTTTACAGCAAACAAAAAATTGTTTCCATATATATTTATGTATACGTATATATTTTTGTTTAATCTATCAGTCTATCTATCTATATATCTATAAAAGTGAACGTGTCTGTGTCTGTCTGTGTACATTTCTCTACACAATAACTCTGTCAATTTTTAGTCTACAGACTCGAAATTTGATAGACAGGGTACTGAGATTTGGGAAAATCTTTGTGATTGGTTTTCGGCCGGAAATTTTGCTGTTAAGAGGTCAAAGTTCAACGATTTGAACTTTAAGAACTCTACCAAACTCCTCCGACAATTTTGGGTCAAAACACTTGATATTTTAGATATAGGTTCCATGGACATGAATCTAACTTAATAACTTGATTTGAGCCCAACACGTATTGAGCACTGTTGAAGTAAATACTTAAAGTTTACGAATAAATGTATATTTTCGTATATTTATTTATGTGATTAAATTAAGTAAACATATATATATATATATATATATATATATATATACATACACAGGGAGGGAGAGAGAGTTTGTTCAGAGGGCTCGTATTAAAATGCATGCGCTTAAGATAGTGCGCAATAGCAAAGAAAGTTTTTATTTTTGAATAAATCTCTGTTTATGTAAGAGTTTTAGCAACATATTTGCACACGTGTTTCAGCAGCTTTATTTAAGATCTCTCAACATCAAGTTGCCACCTTAGAATACTCTGGAGAGATTCTGAAAAGGTTTGACTTTCGAGAGTGTTTTTCTCTTAGAGGCCTGAAAATTCTAAACCCTGAATTTTCTTGCAGCTGAAAATGTATGCACATAAGTAGCCAAATTCTTTCTATAAATATAATGGCTACAAACACGTTATATTTTTGAAATTATATACATACATATATATATATATGTGTGTGTGTGTGTGTGTGTGTGTGTGTGTGTGTGTGTGTGTGTGTGTGTGTGTGTGTGTGTGTGATATTATAAAGAAGAAGAATATTTTGTATATATATTTTTCAGTATTTAGGAAGCTTCAGTAATAGTATGAAACTATATTTAAGTTACATACAACCGTTTCATGAAATTTTCCCAATAGCCTACTCACTTTATATTCTTAACTTTTTTTTATTATTTATCTACATATCTATTTTCAATGCATTTCATTAACTATACAGTAGAACCCCGGGATACGGTGACCCTAGAATACGTTTTTTTTCAGGTTACGATGTTTTTTTTTACCCTGGTTACATTATTTGCCCCGCCTTACGTTGTCATTTTTAATGTTATTTGATTATACACATGTGTATTATATACTGTACTGTATTTTGCTACTAATTTTTTTATTTCGTGTTACTGGGTTCAGCTGTATATGACACTTATGCAATTTATACGTATTTTTGTCTAACTCTGTTGCAAAAAAATATGACATATTACCACGATTAAGAAAATCCATGTCCCACACTAGGACAGTTTACCTGCATTAAACGATTTCCCACACTCTCTTTCTGTGCCTAAATTTAAACTTAGATTCTATGAACAAAGCTTCGTTTCCCATAATTACCCTCTGTCCTGCTCCCCGGTTGAATACAAGATGACAGCCTTCAAATCCAATGTAAACAAATTCTTTTTGAGCCGTCCCCATAATCAAATTCTACCCAACTTACACCATTAACGATTACTACACTATCACATTGCGTTCATTAACCCAAAGTCTCGAGTGGCCTTCGGGCCTTGATAAGTTGTGACTCCTAAGTTTAAAAAAAAATTATACTTCAATGTGTGTGTTTATTTTATTCTGTCTTTTGCTTCCTGGTGTTTCTGGAAACAATCTTTAGACTTCTGAATAGTTGTATGTATAAAAAAAATGTCCCAGAAGAGGATGTGTCTCCAAAAACAACACGTACATCGTGACTAGAACCAGTATATCCCGCCGGAAAAAATGTCCCCTAATCTTCCCCGAACAGTTCCATATATCAACATCTTGCAACACATGATACTCCCCCCCCCAAAAAAAAACGAATTTAAAACCATATTAATTAAAAACGCCGCCATTTTAGCCATCTGACAATGTAATCTGCGCCTCCCAATCATTGAAGTCCTACTCATTTTCATAAACAAACTGACTATCAACCAGGCTCAGTATGAAGAAAGGAGGCATGCCGAAGTGCTTATAAGGATTTTAAACGATTTAAATCGACTTTTCAATAAGTTCATCACACGTAATTTTTTTTTAATTCATCACTCGCCTGAAGACAACTCATGGAAGCCGAAAACGTTCGCGACTATAGCAAATTTCTTTTTACACTCGAAGAAAACGTTCGAACATTAAACGTAAACAAAAATTTCAATTAAAAGTAAACAGAAATAGATTTCAAGAAAAACGAACAGGAATTATCCCTGATGTTTAACGAAACATGCATAAGAAAAAATATATATATATTATACGATACGTATGTGAGTTGTCCATCGGCCTGTTTGTGATGGGTGACTCTATAAGTTAACGACACAAACAAAAGGAACATTTACGTATATATGTTGCCAATATATTTATGTGTTCCCTCTTGTAATTGTGCTTTTATAGAAAAAAATTCTAACTAGAAAGACATCAGAGAAATCAATGCCAATAATATAATCATCTAATTCATACGAATGCATTGTTTAAACTAACAAAGCTGGTTTTACATTAGTGCGCAAGGTCGCAGATGGTGATTCAATTTCTTAATTAAGCCCGAAGCCCGATATGTGTAGATCATCGCACTTCATTGTTTCGAGCAAACAATTGACTGATTAAGATACAGAGGAACTGCTGCATTAACTCCCATTCATTAGTGTCTCAAATGTCTTGAAGGAGAGTCATTGTAAGGTTTTCCTTATATTAATGAAATTATAAAGAGTTGCGTTTGAAGGCTATAACAATACAGTTTTATAGAAACTCGGCCAACGATTGCCGCGTTAAATAGCACCTGCATGAGAACACATCGTTCAAACTCATCAGCTTGATATTCACAGGCAACGTGAGTTAGAACCAATACATTGACGACATTGCTGAGGCTGCTGCAAAAAAGGTGAGCTCTCTCCCCCCCCTCTCTCTCTCTCTCTCTCTCTCTCTCTCTCTCTCTCTGACGTTCTAGAAAATTACTCACACCTGAGTATTAGCCCATTCATGACGTATCGTTTCGACATCTGGGCTGGTGCAGCTACCACCTGTCTCTCACAAGGTCCAAAAGAGATTCTCAAATCTAATAGGTCACACAGTATCAGCCAAGCTGAAAAGTCTGTCTCATCGCCGCAATTTTGCACCCCTGTTCCTATTTTGCAAATATTTTAACATTTTCATGAGAGACCAGTTAACATTGGTGGCCTAATGACGCTGGATTTCGATAGACATCACAACTGAAACATGTGTGCACATATGTAACCAACGATGCATGTATAAATAAAGCAAATAGGCAATAATACAGTTCTACTTGTTATTAGGCACTCATTTTCTAAACACCAGTATTTTACTCATATAACATATCACAACTCACAGCAATATTGTCTTTGTGTGTGTGTGTGTATATATATATATATATATATATATATATATATATTCAGAGAGAGAAAGAGAGAGAGAGAAAGAGAGAGAGAGAGAAAGAGGTGGAGCACTTTACTGTTGCTAGTATATATATATATATTTGTTTATTGTTATATAAATATGGTCACATCCTGCTGCTACAAATAGCCACTTGTTTCAATCAAACAACAGATATCATCAGGCAGCGACTTTACTATTCAAAAGTTCAATGAATAACCTATTATTCATTTCGTTCATTGAACTTTTGAATAGTCAAGTCGCTGCCTGATGATATCTGTTATTTGATTGAAACAAGTGGCTATTTGTAGCAGCAGGATGTGACCATGTTTATATAACAATAAACAAGTATTACCAGCTCTTTTTATTGAGCACTATCTAACAACCTCGTTGAATTCATTAGTTCATTACTTTTGAATAAAAAACCCGAGTATATATATATATATATATATATATATATATATATATATATATATATATATATATATCCGACCTCCGGTAATTGTGATACCTTGCACTGATGATTCCCGAAAGTATGAAATACTAGTGTCTGTAGGTATTTAATAATTATTATAGCAATTTTTTATGTCAGCCCCTTCAAGAGTTTCTTTACAGTTGAAATAAAGTCGGTCACTATAGCTCGCATGCGAAAATCATGATATTATAATCATCAGATCACTCTGACAGACGTTAAAATCATTTAAAAATAAATGATTGAATTTCAACGAAATTTCTCGCGGTTGACGGTGGCCGTGTAGATTTGGTCCTTGCTAATGGAGTTGACACACCGGTTCCTGCTGAATCACTGAAGTTAAGCAACGTTGAACCTGATCAGTACTAAATGGGTGACCATTTGTGACTTTCAGGTGCTGTATGTGCTCTCCGCTTCTCTCTGCATTGTTTCCAGTTGCCACTGGACTCAAACAGTGCCGATTCAAGAGAGGTGTGGTTGGGGAGTGCACAACCCTTGCCTCACAGTTACACCCGCTACTGCCAATAAGGGGTATCCTTTATCTTTCAAGACTGGGCGGAAGCATGGGGATGGTGTCAGAGATGGCTTCGTTGCTGGATTCAAATCTCCCGACACCCTGCACTGAAGATTTCTGAAAGGATAAAACACTAATGCCTGTAGATATTTAATTATTATAGTAAATAATAATAAAAATAATAAAAATAATAATAATAATAATATATATGTGTGTGTGTGTGTGTGTGTGTTATAGATAACAAAACAGTTATATTCAAAATTCGAAGATATTTTCCGTTTATTTTTTTCAACGTGTCAAAATGTCCAATTTTACGGCACCTATTTCGTAGCGCAGAAACAATCATATCATTATGTCAATTTTGAATAAGTTCCTTACTAACTCATCAAAAAAATAGGAACGTTTTAACTGTAGAAAGAAAAGGAAAAAGATTAGGAGGTGACTACATAAAACTGAAAAATCTCAGTTGCGTCGTGTGTCATGATATTCAAGCCTCATTCGATTTAACTTGATGAACACCCACACACACACATACACACACATACACACACATACACACACACATACACACACATACACACACATGCACACACACATACACACTCACATAGACACACACACATACACACATACACACACATACACATAAACACACACACATACACACACATACACATACACACATACACACAATACACACATACGCACACATACACACACGTATACACACATACACACACACATACACGCACACACTCAAATGTATATGTATGTCTATATATGTGTATGTGTGTGTGTGTGTGTGTGTGTGTGGAGAGAGAAAGGAAAGAGAGAATCCACCGCAGTATTATAATTTTACCTATCTATCTATCTATCTATTTATATTTATATATATATGTGTGTGTGTGTTTGTGTGTGTGTGTGTGTGTGTGAAGTGCTTAGCTATGAAAATGGTTGCGAGAAACTATTGATAAGCGATGCGTCATCTCAAATATCTGCATTTTACACCAAATGAAGTTGTCATTTATTTTGATAACACGTTTTACATTAATAAATCAGCACGAACTAAAATCGCCATTAAATTATCGACGCATTCAAGAACATTCCGTATTTCTCACATTCCATGCCAGTAACTCTTTTATTCCAATTTCAGAATGTTATGTTTTGAATGTTAATTATGCAAAAATGAACATTTTAGTACTTTTTACTTACAAAAATAGATTATTAACTATTTTGTACTTTCGAAAACAGATTGTTAACTATTATATACTTTGAAAAATAAGATTGTGAAGCAATCTGTATTTCAAAAATAGATTGTTAAATAATCTGTACTTTCAAAAATAGATTGTTAAATAATCTGTACTTTCAAAAATAGATTGTTAACTATTCCGTACTTTCAAAATTAGATTGTTAAATAATCTGTACTTTCAAAAATAGATCGTTAACTACTCCGTACTTTCAAAAATAGATTGTTAAATAATCTGTACTTTCAAAAATAGATTGTTAAATAATATGTACTTTCAAAAATAGATTGTTAAATAATCTGTACTTTCAGAAATAGATTGTTAACTATTCCGTACTTTCAAAATTAGATTGTTAAATAATCTGTACTTTCAAAAATAGATCGTTAACTACTCCGTACTTTCAAAAATAGATTGTTAAATAATCTGTACTTTCAAAAATAGATTGTTAAATAATCTGTACTTTCAAAAATAGATTGTTAAATAATCTGTACTTTCAAAAATAGATTGTTAACTATTCCGTACTTTCAAAATTAGATTGTTAAATAATCTGTACTTTCAAAAATAGATCGTTAACTACTCCGTACTTTCAAAAATAGATTGTTAAATAATCTGTACTTTCAAAAATAGATTGTTAAATAATCTGTACTTTCAAAAATAGATTGTTAACTATTCCGTACTTTCCAAATTAGATTGTTAAATAATCTGTACTTTCAAAAATAGATCGTTAACTACTCCGTACTTTCCAAAAATAGATTGTTAAATAATCTGTACTTTCAAAAATAGATTGTAAAATAATATGTACTTTCAAAAATAGATTGTTAAATAATCTGTACTTTCAAAAATAGATTGTTAACTATTCCGTACTTTACAAAATTAAGTTGTTAAATAATCTGTACTTTCAAAAATAGATCGTTAACTACTCCGTACTTTCAAAAATAGATTGTTAAATAATCTGTACTTTCAAAAATAGATTGTTAAATAATCTGTACTTTCAAAAATAGATTGTTAACTATTCCGTACTTTCAAAATTAGATTGTTAAATAATCTGTACTTTCAAAAATAGATCGTTAACTACTCCGTACTTTCAAAAATAGATTGTTAAATAATCTGTACTTTCAAAAATAGATTGTTAAATAATCTGTACTTTCAAAAATAGATTGTTAACTATTCCGTACTTTCAAAATTAGATTGTTAAATAATCTGTACTTTCAAAAATAGATCGTTAACTACTCCGTACTTTCAAAAATAGATTGTTAAATAATCTGTACTTTCAAAAATAGATTGTTAAATAATATGTACTTTCAAAAATAGATTGTTAAATAATCTGTACTTTCAAAAATAGATTGTTAACTATTCCGTACTTTCAAAATTAGATTGTTAAATAATCTGTACTTTCAAAAATAGATCGTTAACTACTCCGTACTTTCAAAAATAGATTGTTAAATAATCTGTACTTTCAAAAATAGATTGTTAAATAATATGTACTTTCAAAAATAGATTGTTAAATAATCTGTACTTTCAGAAATAGATTGTTAACTATTCCGTACTTTCAAAATTAGATTGTTAAATAATCTGTACTTTCAAAAATAGATCGTTAACTACTCCGTACTTTCAAAAATAGATTGTTAAATAATCTGTACTTTCAAAAATAGATTGTTAAATAATCTGTACTTTCAAAAATAGATTGTTAAATAATCTGTACTTTCAAAAATAGATTGTTAACTATTCCGTACTTTCAAAATTAGATTGTTAAATAATCTGTACTTTCAAAAATAGATCGTTAACTACTCCGTACTTTCAAAAATAGATTGTTAAATAATCTGTACTTTCAAAAATAGATTGTTAAATAATCTGTACTTTCAAAAATAGATTGTTAACTATTCCGTACTTTCAAAATTAGATTGTTAAATAATCTGTACTTTCAAAAATAGATCGTTAACTACTCCGTACTTTCCAAAAATAGATTGTTAAATAATCTGTACTTTCAAAAATAGATTGTAAAATAATATGTACTTTCAAAAATAGATTGTTAAATAATCTGTACTTTCAAAAATAGATTGTTAACTATTCCGTACTTTACAAAATTAGATTGTTAAATAATCTGTACTTTCAAAAATAGATCGTTAACTACTCCGTACTTTCAAAAATAGATTGTTAAATAATCTGTACTTTCAAAAATAGATTGTTAAATAATCTGTACTTTCAAAAATAGATTGTTAACTATTCCGTACTTTCAAAATTAGATTGTTAAATAATCTGTACTTTCAAAAATAGATCGTTAACTACTCCGTACTTTCAAAAATAGATTGTTAAATAATCTCTACTTTCAAAAATAGATTGTTAAATAATCTGTACTTTCAAAAATAGATCGTTAACTACTCCGTACTTTCAAAAATAGATTGTTAAATAATCTGTACTTTAAAAAATAGATTGTTAAATAATATGTACTTTCAAAAATAGATTGTTAAATAATCTGTACTTTCAAAAATAGATTGTTAACTATTCCGTACTTTCAAAATTAGATTGTTAAATAATCTGTACTTTCAAAAATAGATCGTTAACTACTCCGTACTTTCAAAAATAGATTGTTAAATAATCTGTACTTTCAAAAATAGATTGTTAAATAATCTGTACTTTCAAAAATAGATTGTTAACTATTCCGTACTTTCAAAATTAGATTGTTAAATAATCTGTACTTTCAAAAATAGATCGTTAACTACTCCGTACTTTCAAAAATAGATTGTTAAATAATCTGTACTTTCAAAAATAGATTGTTAAATAATCTGTACTTTCAAAAATAGATTGTTAAATAATATGTACTTTCAAAAATAGATTGTTAAATAATCTGTACTTTCAAAAATAGATCGTTAACTACTCCGTACTTTCAAAAATAGATTGTTAAATAATCTGTACTTTCAAAAATAGATTGTTAACTATTCCGTACTTTCAAAAATAGATTGTTAAATAATCTGTACTTTCAAAAATAGATTGTTAACTATTCCGTACTTTCAAAAATAGATTGTTAAATAATATGTACTTTCAAAAATAGATTGTTAAATAATCTGTACTTTCAAAAATAGATTGTTTACTATTCTGTACTGTGAAAATCGAATTTTAACTATTGGTAGTTTCACTTAACAATTAGAAAACGTTTTTATTAAAGTCGCCCTCCTCAGTACTGATTATAAAACGGATGCGTTTCAAAATTACGGCCCCCAAATATATCTTAAACAAGCTTTTTTTATCATAACTGACACCACATTATTTGCAGATGGGTTTTTAGATTCCACGTGACTTCACGTGACCCGCCAGCATATAATAAGCCACGGCCGCCATTTTTCTTTTTTCTGTTTACCCGAATTGGATTGTATACACTACACAAACTCATCCGGAAATTTGAGGTAATTCCTTTCCGAAGTCTTTTTACTTGCTACGAATAGCGAAAAAGCATTTAATCAGAATATTTTCTCTTTTCTATGGACACTGTTTTTCAAAGAAGATATGTTGCTAGTCTTTTTCCTCTCTTTCTTTATTTTCATGGTACGTGATCAACTAAGCTTCAATCTCTGATCCCCAGCCACTGTAAAACATTCGGAATAAAACTTCCTCTACGGGATGGAACGATAAAAATGTCACCCTAAAGAAAACAACATTACAACTTTATCTTAAAACTTTTGACAAAAATCAATTCAGTAACTTGATTATGTAGTAGATCTGACATCTATTCAGTGTAGCCGCCTTCAGGTTCAATCTCCGCCTCGATACGAATCCGGAACTGGAAGCATTCTATTTCCACAAGCGACGGCATGAGCTCGGCGAATACTCAGCGAATGGCGGCGATCAGGCTGGCTTTAGGTCATGTTGGTGTGTTGGTGATGTTCTCGACCAAACGAAGTAGTCCAGCGGGTTCAGATCGGTGGAGGATATGACTAGTGAAAGAAGGGTATAAAGTCGTAGCATTCCTTCTGAAGCCAAGCCTGGATCTCTTTGGACTTGTGAGCCGGTGCCGAGTTCTGCTGCCACACCAAGGGTCTGTCAGCGGCAACGCGATTACCCTAGGGAATAACCACATTCTTCAGCACATCCAGATACACTTTGGTGTTGATTTTCAAGCAGACTTCGGAGAAGTGAGGTGGCATGATGTGGCCTTCACTTGAAACCACACTAAAGACCATAACCGTGACCGGAAAATTTGTTTTCATCACTCTGGGCACATTCCTGTTATTCGTGACAATCCAGCGATGCATTTCGAGGGTGCTGGCAATGGTCCTGTTGTCATAACTGGGATCGGTAGAGAGCATGAGTTGTACAGCGGCGCATCTCTGATTTCGCTCATTGAACATTGTGTTACTTTTATACACGATAGAATGCTCCTATAGCTATTGGGATTTGTACACAACTTGCCAACTAGTGAATGGTCTGCAACAAAAAAATAAGAAAACCGGTTTTCATCAAACGAAAATGGAGTCATGTCGTCTTTTCTATGGCGTCAATTTTATCGTTCAACCATGTAGTTTCAAACACACTAAATAATGTTCCTTTCTTGCACAGATTACTTAAGCTGAACAGGTATTTTCATCGGTTAATTTTTCAAGTGAATTGACGAGATTTCACGTTACTTCGCGAATACCGCCATGTTTTTTTTTTTTTGTTTTTTTTTTTTACTAGTGACGTGAGGAGCCCATTTTCAGAGTAGGTGCTCAAGTAAAAAAAAATATATATATATTGAGTAATGAATCTAAGTGGCGCACAGACCTATAATACATTCCCCATAAAGATGCACTTTTAAAACAGGAGTAAAAGGGGCAGGTGCTTGGGCACCCCTAGCACCGCCCTCTGCACGTCCATGCAGAAATATGAGTAAACTCCTTTATGTACTCTTATGACTTGCTACGAGTGATGGCAAGGCATTATATCACAGACTAGCTGTATATACTTGGCGTAGACCGGTCAAAACACATTGCCCGGCGGTGGAATTAATAACGTACTATTTAAGATACATACTACATAATCACGTTGACACACCGGTTTCCGCTGGATCACTGAAGTTAAGCAACGTTGAACCTGGTGAGTACTAAATGGGTGACCATTTGGGACTTCCAGGTGTTATATATACTCCTCGCTTATCTCGCCATTTTTTTTTCAGTCGTCCTGGACTTCTCCTTGCCACTGGACTCAAATAGTGCTGATTCATAAGAAGTGTGGTTGGGTATTGCGCAACCCTTGCAATACAATTACACGCGCAGCTGCCCCTACAGTAGGTATCCTCTGTCTTTCGAGACTGAACGGATGCATTGTATTTGAAATATACCAAATATCCAAACTTGTTACGAAAATGACCACATGTTGGACTTAGAGAACAATAAACCACATCCGTTTTCATCTCATCAAACGCGATATAACTCTCATAGTTTAAAGGGGAAATAACTCATAGCTTACTTCCGGTTGTAAATGCAACTTTTGTCAGTTATTTAGAATTTTAAATAGATTAAATATAAATTAAATTAAAAATAAATTTAATAAATAAACTTTAAATAATATTTAGAAATATTATTTAAAGTTGATTTAATTCAAAACAATTAAAACGATTTTATTAAAAGAAAAAAAAACTAATAACATCGAACTAATTAACTAAATAGATTGTTTTTGTTTAATATGTAAATGAGGTTACTCATTGAATGTCGACAATGAAGAATCACATTACCATATATATATAGCAGAACCTATCAGGATGATTTGTGCATTTGTGTTCCATTTTCTGCCAATCTAAGATACGTGTTCAAAATAGAAACACAAGAAGCGCAGATTCTTGTAAAAAGCACGGATTCTTATAAAATCAGTCACATTGATTTGAGATCATACTTTTCTAAATCATTTTCAGTTTTGGTGTTGTCAATGCAATTTCAGTTTCGGTTTCAGTTTCCTGAAAATAAACAAAAATATCATTAAGTTTCAGTATCAGTTTCGGACTGTTACAGTATAATATTTATGCAAAAAAAAAAAAACGAAAATAGGCTATACCTGCAGACTCATTTTCCTTATACTTAGTATACTATACAAGGCGCAAAAGTCGCACTTCTCAAATCTCAAAAACTAGACCTGATCCAAGAAAACGGATGGCATTTTTGGATTCAGCACATCAAAAAACCTATATATCACTTGAAAAACCTTCGATCTATGAAAAAATAAAAAAACGCAGGCCAGTGTAATATTTTTAAATTGAACAATTCTATTACAACAAATAATTAATAACATCGAGTATATATAAAAATCATGCTGGGATACACGTCTACATAAGATCGTTACTAATATGAAAATTAATTTCTGAAATATTCTACCTTTTGTATATGCAGGGTGACCCCCCCCCCCAAAAAAAAAACAAAAGCTAAATGGAGGCCATCTAGAACATACGCTGTAGAACGGAGAAAAAAAAGGCCAAATACCCAAGTGTTATGATGTGATGTTTTGAATATTATAAACTAGTTATGACCAAAGTTTCATTTCATTCGGACAAAACACCAAGAAACAGGGCCTAATTAGAGTTGGGGCCCGTTTTTTTTGGGGGGGGGGCACCCTGCATTAATTAAATTGTGAACAAACAGACAGGAATACGAGTTCATTATGATGAGGATTGATAATTTGTATTATTTGTATCTTAGTTGTCCATGACGTTTGGAGTGATATGACCTCTGACCTTTTTATTGATGCATCTTAGGGCTTGAGTGGAATTTAAAACTGAACCTATGATTTAATGCACGCGGGAGATTGTTCTCCTTGTTTCAGCCATCATCAAATAGAAATGCTGATTTATATTATTGTTTTAATTTTCTAGATAATTTATATTATTTTTTTAAATTTTCTAGATTATTTATATTATTTTTTTTAAATTTTCTAGATAATTTATATTATTTTTTTAAATTTTCTAGATAATTTATATTATTTTTTTAATTTTCTAGATAATTTATATTATTTTTTTTTAATTTTCTAGATAATTTATATTATTTTTTTTAAATTTTCTAGATAATTTATATTATTTTTTTAAATTTTCTAGATAATTTATATTATTTTTTAAAATTTTCTAGATAATTTATATTATTTTTGTACGCTGTCTATAGTTTTTATCTTGAGTTTAATTCGCACAACTTTTTCGGCCTATATAACCCTGATCCTTCTCCGGGTGTATCTTGTTGAATTAATGAAATATGTACGGTATTTTCAATTTAATTCTTTATTTAATCTATGCGAGGTAGCATGTTCTTGTTCCGTCAGCCATGACCAGATAGAAGTCTTAATTAATTCGCAGATGCATTTTGAATATCGTCCGCGCTAGGGATTCAACCTCGAAAAGAGTGTCTCTTTTTTATTGCATTTTCACCCCAAGCAAGGCACAGTGCCACTTTGATGTAGGGTGCTACTATCTGAGACATAATTTGTAGGGGCACTATTTAGGGAGCTGAGCAGCAAGATGTCTGTTTACACTACACCTGAACTTCTGCATGTCAGTACAGTCGGAGAAACAGGAACCCGGAAGGGGATTCCAAAGTCTAGCAATCACAGGGAAGAAACTATTAGAGTAGAAGTCTTTCTTACATCTAGAAATTTCTACTATGTAGGGGTGGGATTTTGCTACTTTTCGAGTTTGTCAAAGGTTTTTACGTCGAGATGGTAATAGGGCTTGTAGTTCGTCGGAGCATCTACCAGTAAAGTACTTGTAAAACAGGCAGAGGGATGCAGCATTTCGTCGATGGGACAGTGGTTGGAGCCTAGCTGATTTTTTGTGGCAGGAGGTGCGCAATCTCCAACCACACCTCTCCTAATTCGACATTGTTAAATACCAGATGCAAATGAAGTACAAGACGATTGGAAACAAATGCCAAGATAAGCGGAGAGCACATACAGCGCCTAGAATTCCCAAATGGTCACCCATCTGATACTAACCAGGCGCAACGTTGCTTAACTTCGGTGATCTCACGAGAACCGGTGTGTCAACGCGATTATGCCGTATATATTCTATTCAATATAGATAGACCATTGGCCCATATACGGTAACAATATTGCATGCATATAGGAATGAAGGTTTCGGGAGATATGAGATACTGTCAGTTGTCAGTATTTTTCTAGAGCGTTAGAGGATGATCACTTGTTTTGCAGGAGTTTTGGCAATGTCTTCTAAATATTTTTTAGAATTATAACTACAGCAATGTATTCTATATATTTGTTTCAATTAAAGCTACATGTTTCGCATGCAGTTCATTAAACTTAAGTATTTTGCACTTTTAAAATAAGATTGTTAGCTATTCTGTACTTTACAAAATATATTAACTATTATGTACTTTAAATATAGATTCCTTACTATTTTGTACTTTACAAAATAAGATTGTTTATTATTCTGCCAGTTCTAGAATAGATTGTTAACTATTCTGGATTTTTAAAAGTAGATTGTTAACTATTCTGTACATTACAAAATGAGATTGTTAGCTATTCTTTAAGTTCAACAATAGATTGTTAACTACTTTTTACTTTACAAAATAAGATTAATTATTCTAGAATTTCAAAAATTGATTATTAACTATTCTGGACTTCCCAAAATAGATTGGTGTCCATTATGGACTTCCAAAAATAGATTGTTTACTATTTTTGACTTTTTGATTGCTTGTCAATGTTACGCCTTGGAATCTGAACGGTGAATTCTCAACTAGTATGTTATTATCCATAACAATCGATGACTAAGCTGAGCTCGTCTCTCTTGTTTCGTTTTATTTCAGACGAAATTCTCAAAAGTCAAAGACCTGCCTTCCTGAGGCTAACACGTGATCTCTATATGAAATACATAGATATTCGAATATTCCATTAAATTACTCCTTTACATCTGAAACAAAGAAGTTGAGAACAGAATTCCCTCTCCTGAATTGACCATTTAAATAGGTTATCTCCATATACAATACAAAAATTCAGTTCCCAAACTTAAGTTGCCAAAAATGGACTGTTTAGCTAAATCTGGAACGGATACGCGACCGCATGGAAACCCTTGTTTTATCATGAAACAAAACCATAAAACAATAAACTTTTATTTACATTTCTTTAAATACTTTTTTTGTACGTAAAATATATTAATAATATTTTATTTAAAAAAAGTAATTTAAACTTTCATAGTTTACATTTCTATGAATAATTTTCTAAATATTTAAAATATATTCGTATGGTAATAATTTTAAAAATTTATTTTTGATATTTCCATAAATTAATTTTTTTTTTATATTTTTAATAATTAAATGGCAAAAATAAAAGTTTTATTTTTCATTGTTTCATGATAGCACAAAATTGTTACATGATAAGGGCTGTCCCCTTTTCCTGTAAGTATAAAAATAGAGAGATTACTTAAAATGAAAATAAAATGAGAGAAAGCAGCAATCGAAGCTTGGATATAAGTTTTAAAGAACAATAGGTTTAAATGGAATGTCCAGTAAATTGTTAATTCTGATGAAATAAATAATAAATAAACTATTCAATTGTTAGAAAGAATGTGGCTAATAAAATATGGGTTAAATAAATTAGATATGTAGGTTGAATTCCTTTGTAAAAACATCAAAGAAAAATAGGTTATTGGGAAATCATAATGTCGGAAACGTGCAAAGTCGCGCATGTTGGTGACACGTGAATTTTGCTCACGTTGGTCGAACATGCATGTATTTCTCAATATAGGAAGTGAGAGTTAGAGAGAGGGTTAGTCAGTGAGAAACTCAGAGAGGGTCTGGAAATTCGAACGTCTAGGAAGCGAGACGGTCACTTTGAAACTAAAATGTGAAGCTTTGAATTCTTGATGAGAAAACCACGGCCGGTCGTGAAGAAATAAACCCATCATGTGTTTTGATAAAACGTCGTCTTGTGTTTGTGATTCTTACAAAAAGGTAAAGTGAAAATTGTATTATATGTCTATATATCTGTGTTATAAAATGTCATTACATACACGTCTCGACATCTCATATCCACAATGTGAATCTACATTTCATATCTACACTAAGATTGTCTGAACACTATCTCCTCACTCTAAGAGCTTCACATAGCAACACATCTATTAACCTAAGAATTAACTTTAAAACGAACAATCTCTCTTACAACAACATCTCTCTCTAAGATACAACATCACTTATAATAAGACTCTCTCTCAACGACAAACACTCTCCTTCTAAGCATAACTTATAATAAGACTTTTTTAATGAAACCCAAAATATAACAAAATGTGTTAAAACTAAAATAATTTTTTTATATAAATTATTTGGTACTTGTACAGTTTAGTCAAGACATTAAAAAATGAAAATATCGAAAAAAGTTTAAACTGTATGTATCCGTTATGGAATGAAGTTCTCTGGAAAAAAATTTCACTTAATTTCATCTCGCAGTTGTTTTTTTTACAGCTAAAAAAACAATTTGTTATGATACTGAGCAAAATGTTCGATTTAGTTAGTATTAAAGATGGGAAGGGGTGTCAGCGCTTTAACTAGATTTATCTCCCTTTGTTATTTCTAAAATTCAAACAAAATTTATGTATAATAAAATGACTGCAAAAATTCTTCTCTTGACTAAATTAGCGTAGGTTTACAACAACAGATGTCACATGCAAATTCAATATATCTAGACTAATATCGAACACCATTCCAGACACATTTAGTCGTAATAATAAATTACTACATTGAATCCTACGAGAAACACCATCACAATCGCAACATCTTTAGAGGAAGGAGTCCCTAAATTCTCTCCTACTACTGCTACCAGTTGTCACCGGCACGAATGCTACACGTCCCACAGAGTCTGCGATTACACCGTCCCTAGCTGGTTAATAGATACATATACCTACCGTAATCTTTCCAATTTCCAATTCATAAATAATAAAGGCTCCTTCCAAAGTCCGTCCACTTTGATTAGTTGAGCTCTGAAAATTTTCATATTCCGGTTTACAGTTCTTCGCTTTATAAACGAACGCTTACTAACATTAAAATATGGCGTCATATTAGTTTGCCCGGTGTAAAGTTCATTCACTGCATAGGTCATTTCATGCATGTAATATCGGAAAATATAAGAAAGGCGAAATCATTTAACGAATATTAAATAATACGTTTACTTACTTTCTTTTACAAAATTTGCAGCACGATATCAACTATGAGGATCTCCTCATCGACTGAGAATATAACTTAACGAACATTAAATAACCCATTTACTTGCTTTTTTTAAAAAAGTTTTAAATACGTTATCAACTATAGAAATCTCCTTCGTCGTCGTCGGCGTCGTCGACGCCGACGAAGATGACAACGACGTCTTCGTTAAAACAACAATAAAAAAGTAAACGTCTTTTTAATATGAAACAAACTATGCGTACATTGCTGATGTTTCAAACCGATGCATTTCATATCTATTTTTTATATTGAAGACTTTAGCTCCCAAATATTTGCGTCTTTATTTCCCGTGAAAAAACAAACAAAATAATTAAACAATATGGAACTGTATTTGTTAATTATTTTATCTTTTCCATACGATTTGAAAATGGCGCTGTCGGTGGAGCATTAGAATACACCGACTGCCCCCCTGCAGAGGATAAAAATCCCTCAATGGGGGTCCTGGATATGACCTTAAACTATATCCAGTGGTGAGGCCCCAGCTTGTGGGCTTTGGGGAGCGTGGAGCCACCCTTTAATTACCATTGCTCCCAGGTCCACTTTGACCCGGAGTGGTAGTACCTGTTAGGATTCCAACTATGGGTTAAATAGAAACCGACTTGAAAACAACAAATATATTCTATTAAAAAAAAATTTCTTCAAAATCTTTTGATTCGGCATTAAATAACCCGAAAAGGGTTGATATGCCGTAAAACAAAAACAACCAACCAACCAACGATTTGAAAACATTTATAGGTTTCCCGGTATTATGATAGTACTGAATATCGCATCTAAAATTGTCGCCGACAAAACCTTTTGCTTTCAGAGCGGCCAGCCAACCAACTCACGTCGCGCGTTGTTTAGCTTATGGCAAAACTATTTGTCAGCGACAACTAAACGTGTGTTATTTCTTTACAGATTACCCGAAAACCTATAAATCTTGTCAAATTAGGGCGAATGTGAAAGGCGGTGAGAAAAAAAAAACAATTTAACTTTATTGGAATCTTGAACGTTACCTTTATGAATGCTATATAGAGAACATGAGTATATTAACGTTGTAAAATCTGGAATAAATTGAAGAGGTTAGCTCCCAAATATTTGCGTTTGTAAAGTTATTATGCCGAAAAAAAAAAAGGTTATTGAACGAAATAATACGAATTTATTTTTGCTAATAATTTAATTTACGAAACATATTTCCTTTAATAAATTCCGGATTTTTTTTTTTTTTCGGAACAAATCATAATAAAAAAGGCGCGATTATTTGGAAGGTAAATCTTTCATATAAATATATATGAAATGCGTCAGTAGTTTGGCATGTTACAATAATCTTGGCCACTGGCGCCACTGCACGCTATTTTACTGGGCTGGCAGAGGACCCCCACTAACAACCGTAGTTTAATTATTTTTTTTTACAGGTGGAGAGGGGAGGTTACATCAACCGGGCAACGCTGGTATATGATCCTTCTAGTAGTTTATACTTCTTGTTGTCTCTTGGTCTTACCTGATTCGGGAACAAGAATTCACATAGCGTTGTGTGAATTAAACAATAAATTTGGCTAGAAAATGTGGCCAAGCGTCACGTACTGAATCTGTGCGGTCGAGTGACGACAAACAAAAAAGTCGGTTACAAGTCTCGCAAGACCCAGGATATGGCGCCAAAGCGAGGTCAAGTTTTAGAAGGCAAAATCTCTGGCCAGCAAGTGACCATATTTTTGCGAAACAATGCCGATCGGAATGTCGTCAGCTAGGCCAAATAAAAAGAGAGTCGACAGCGATAAGAGTGAATTGACACAACAAAGACAAGACAGTTGCTAGCAACAGAGCAGAGTCTTCTACACCCCACCACCGCCATCATCGTCATGCAGACATTAGATTATCAATCCGTCATTAAAAACGTATATGCACAGAAAACCAGCTGCGTGGGTGTTCTATTTTCAGCGACGAATGTCTAAGTAAAAAAAAAAATGACAAAAAATTGTCATTTTTTAAATTAAATAGACTTAAACAAAATTGACGTCTCTGCCATCATTATCATTATCATCATCATCATCATGGGGTATTCGGTTTCGTGCTGTTACATGAGGTAACGTAACTTGAAAAAGGATGCACCATCTTCTATAATATAAAGGGCAAAAGTCTGTTTAAATGTATGTATGTATGTATGTATGTATGTATGTCTCGCAAAAACTTTCGACAGAGGCGACGGATCTTCACGAGATCGGTATCATTCTGGAGCTCAACTCTTTAGACGACAAATATCGAAAAATTAGCTAAAAACATTAATTAATTCATCCTTAACTGGGCACTTTTGTACAGGGAGAGTCGGGTTTTTTTTCGCTGACATTTTTTTTGCAAGTCATTCAACGCTCTCTTCCATGACGTCGCATAAAAGGCGTTATTTCGACCGCCGTTGACGTCACAAGCACGGTGGGTACTTCGGTAGCAGTATCAGAATTTTTGTATGAATTTTTGACACCCCTAACACGAAACTGCGAATAAAATATAAAAATCTCGTAATTTCTCTGTTAAAAGTGGGTTATTTATTTTCTTTATGGATTATACTTCCAAAATAAACTATTACAGTTGTTTTAAAAGTAATAGAAATATATTTTTTTAAACAGTAATGAATTTTCCGAACTCAATATTTTTCAATTTTTAAACTTTAAAAATCTATCAAAATTTTTCTATTGATTCTATTTTTACGATATTTTCAGGGTCAATGTGAAATTTTATGTTCTTTCCAATAAACCGAATATAATATTTTAGACAAACGTTTTTTTTTTAAATTCACGCCCCCCATTTGTGTAAGTGTCACACATTTTCAAGTTTCTCTTAAAAAGTAAATAATTAATTTACGTTTAATAGTTTTATATATCACAAATTGAAGAGAAAAGGTCAATAAATAATATATTCAAATTTAAAACAAAAAAAAATCCCTTTTTTAGAAATTTACCTGTAAAGTCCGAAGTTTAAAACCTTTTTAAAAAAAAAAAAAACACATTGTTTTTTTTTGTTTGTTTTTTTTTAATGAAACCTTGGTCCCTGTTCCTTTAATTGAAAAAAAAATTAGGGCTTGAATTACATTTTTCGAGGAGTTATAAGCTTGGAAAAACAGAGGGTCGAATAATTCACGCCTCTCATTTTGAAATGTCCATTAAAAAGTAAATAATTAATTTATGTTTAATAGTTTTATATATCACAAATTGAAGAGAAAAGGTCAATAAATAATATATTCAAATTTAAAACAAAAAAAAAATCCCTTTTTTAGAAATTTACCTGTAAAGTCCGAAGTTTAAAACCTTTTTTTAAAAAAAGAACACATTGTTTTTTTTTGTTTTTTTTAATAAAACCTTGGTCCTTGTTCCTTTAATTGAAAAAAAAAAATTAGGGCTTGAATTACATTTTTCGAGGAGTTATAAGCTTGGAAAGATGGGGTGGAATTATTCACTATTTTCACGAAATTTCTGACACTGCTAGTACGTCGGTGCGACGGTTTGTATTTTTTTCACCTCTTTTTTTCTCTGGCGTGATACGGGTTCGAGCCTGCTTACTATTCCTATTTTTTTTTTGCGCTCGCAATTTTCTTTCTTTCTTTTTTATCTTTTTTTTGCGCTCGCAATTTTCTTTCTTTCTTTTTTATCTTTTTTTTGCGCTCGCAATTTTCTTTCTTTCTTTTTTATCTTTTTTTGCGCTCGCAATTTTCTTTCTTTCTTTTTTATCTTTTTTTTGCGCTCGCAATTTTCTTTCTTTCTTTTTTCTTTTTTTTTGCGCTCGCAATTTTCTTTCTTTCTTTTTTCTTTTTTTTTGCGCTCGCAATTTTCTTTCTTTCTTTTTTATCTTTTTTTTGCGCTCGCAATTTTCTTTCTTTCTTTTTTATCTTTTTTTTTTGCGCTCGCAATTTTCTTCTTTTTTATTGTTTTGCTCAGCTAACACCCTTACACACACTTCCACTTATTTTTCCGCCTTCACGTCACGGGTTCAAGCCTGCCTGCCTACTACAACTTTTGTTTTTGCCCAACACACACCTCCAAACACCTGGCCAACGCTTGGCACCCAGGTTAGTCCCTTGTAAAAGCCAGTATGGATTATCCATACAGAAGAGATATTATCTGGGCCATCAATATTATTTGGTTTTTAATATTTAATAAGGGTCTACTTGTAGATAAAAAGCATCCTTATACCAGGTTATCCTGAAAAAAAAAACCTATACAGAGAGACCCTTGACACTCGAAGATAGTGCCTAGTAGGCATTCATCTTCTCTCCATAGGCTTTGAAGTACGTACAAATATGTCTGCATGTGTGTCCTTTTCATGGCATGTATATATGTGTATGCGTGTGTGCGTGTCCATTTAACAGCATATACATGTATGTATATCTGTAGGGGTCATTTAACGTTATAGGTGTGTGTGTGCGCGCGTGTGTGTGTGTGTGTGTGTGTGTGTGTGTGTGTGTGTGTGTGTGTATTTTTAACGATGTGTATAGAGATACAAAAAGGGGCGATCCAAAAGTAATGTCTCATTATATTCCGCCGGAATAGATCAGAGGTGATTGTAAATTGTAGTGATGGGACGATTCCAATATTTTTTCCCGGTGCCAATACAATTATCGATTCCAAGTCCGATTTTTATAAATCTCTAAATATTAAGCTATATAGTTGTATTTTTCTCCGATTACCGTAAAACACACATGTTAAATATGCAGCTATTTTCCGAAACATAAAAAAATATACTTGTAGGGGATGATCTATCGATTTTAGCTTCACTGGTGGTTAAAAAATCAATCAATATTTATTATTTTATCATTATTATCAGCAATGGATAATTTTGTTTTGAACAAATTCAAATAAAAAAAACAATTAAAAGAATCGTTTTAGCATCAGAAAAACAGTACAACTTTTTCGATTCCGATACCAATTACGATACCTTCAAATATTCCGATTTTTCCGATTCCCGATTCCCGATTCCGATTCCGATTGATCGTCCCAACACGAGTAAATTGCATTGTTATCATGACTGAAGTTATGCATTCATGTTTTATATTACTGTTGCAGATATTGACTGTGTTAGATTCTTACAAAACAACACCTGTCATGAACGTGCGTAAGAAGCAGAGAGGCGCCATTGAATTTCTGGTGAAATTGTAATGAGAATAATAATGATTATGTAGAAAAATAAATTCTGGGGCACAAAATGTCGCTCGTTTTAATGATACCACTTCCGCCTTCGTAAGTCTTCAACATTTTTAGCTAAAAATAGGAGGCTTTACTTTTAGAACGATCATCGTATGACAAAGCGCGCTCCAGACGCCCATGCACAGCCATCGTTCATCGCTTGCAAAAGTGTACCGAGAATGCTGATGACTATGTTCAAAATTAACTCGTGGGCACAAAGAGTCGCTCATTTTAATTGTACCACGACCGTCTTTGTAGCCCTTACACTTTTTAATTAAAAAATAGGAGGCTTTTCTTTTGGAACAACCCTGGTATATGTTATAAACGCATGTTACTTTTAATTACTGTTTAAACTTTTTTATTTGCTTTTGTGTTCTTCAAGTGGATTTCTCAATAATAAACCGATAGCGCTTCTATTCCGGTGTCTTCGTTGAATCGTGGATCAGATAGAGATCTACCGAACAATTATTCCCAGCAGGTATTCACTTCCATTATCGATTCAGATCAATTAATACGTTTATAAATTAATTCGATTAGATTGCATGATCTCTGATTTCTGTCTAACATTGGAATCTCGAGAGATGCTTATATATAAATAGCCGTTGTAAAATTGATGGCGTCTGAATAGAAAATTCGTCACCTTTTCATTCACCCATTGTCTGAATCTGAAAAAAACTGAGTGTTTTTTTTATCTATAATATAAATCTCACCTATCTGTTTAAATGTATGCATGTATTATGTATGTATGCCTAAAACTTTCGACCGAAGTGAAGGATTTCACGAGATTGGTATCATTTTGAGGCTCCATCCTTCGGACGACAAATATCGAAAAATTGACAAAAAACATTAATTCCTTCACTCTAAACTGGGCACTTTTCTTCAGGAAGGGGTCGCTTTTTTCGCCGGTATTTTCGAAAGTCATTTCCTCTTTTCGATTGACTATCCTTAATTTAAACATTCGTCACTTCATGTTTGGCGATGAGCGCAATAGCCAAAGACATAACGTTTTTTTTTTCACACTCTTTTTTCTACTTCACGGTACAGGTTCGAAGCTGCCTGCCTACTACCACTTTTTTTTATTTTTGCTCAATACACAACTCCAAACACCCAGGCAACGCCGGGCACCCAGGCTAGTATATAAATAAATGATAAAATTAAAAAAAAAAAGTCACTTTCTGTTGTCTATATCTTCATCTCTCATTATAGTTTTTTTTTTTTTACATGGAAGTCACCACTTATCAAGGCTCGGAAGCCACTCAGGGATGAGGGTTATTGCGTGTACAGTAATCAATGGGATAGTACCGGAGTAATCGTTAGTATTGGAGATTTGATAAAGTGTCTTACTGAAGGACCGGTTCATCAGGAATTTGTTTATGTTGGACTTGAAGACATCCAAGTTGTAGTCACGTGGGAAACAGGCAAACTGAAGAGAGTTCAACAGGCGTGCACTTCTAAGAAAGAAGCTTTGTTCATGGAATCTACGTTTTGATTTAGGCACAGATAAAGAGTGGGAAAATTAATGACAGTGGTTTCAGCTAGACGGGTGTTTATCGTGAAAGATTGGCGAGGGGACCAGAGATTGGAGCTCAGACGAGCACTTGATATGGAAATAACGATAAAGCAAAGACAGGCTCGCAACGTCTCTTCTATGGGAGAGAGGTGTTCGGGAAGAGAAAATGGCATCCCCCACTAAGCCACGAAGTTTGTGAATCTAATCTTTTACATAGTTTTACATTATTTATTTATTTATTATTATTATCATTACTATGACCTGTGGAAATTCCACAGCGGTATCTTTCATATATAATATATTGCTGGTGGGCATTCTGTGAAGGTTTACGGTGAATGAAGACACACCGATATTATTGTTTATCTCCAATATGCTTAAAAAAAAGTCTGTGAGATATTTCCATTTTATGAACGCTCGACGCGAACGGAAACCTCATGATATCATTATATAATCTTAAGACAGAACAGATACTATCCTTGAATCCTAGTCATATATACTAATTTAATGTTCGTAATATGTTATTACTTTCTATCTCCCTTTTTAATAAATAGGATCTCCCGATTAAATAATGTATAATCTGAAAACCGTGACACACGTACGTACGTTATTAAAGGTACTACGGTATCAATATATACCGGCAGAACCCGTGGAAATTCCACGATAGTTGAAAATTTTAAAAACACATTATAAATATATTTTTTGTATTATTTACAAGGAAGTCACCACTTATCAAGACCCGGAGGCCACACGGGGATAAGGGTTATTGCGTGTGGGACAATGGGACAATATCGTAGTAATCGTTAGTTATGGAGATCTGATAAAGTGTCTTACTTAAGGGGGCGGTTTAGCAGGAATTTGTTTATGTTGGACTTGAAGACATCCAAGTTGTAGTCAGGTGGGAAACAGGCAAACGAAAGAGAGTTCCACAGTCGTGCACTTTTAAGAAAGAAGCTTTGTTCATGGAATCTACGTTTTGATTTTGGAACAGATGAGGAGTGGGGAAAATTAATGACAGTGGTTTCAGCTAGACAGGCGTTTATCGTCAAAGATTGACGATGGGGGCCCACAGATTGAGCTCAGACGAGCACTTGACATGGAAATAACGATAAAACAACAACAGGCTCGCAACATCCCTTCTGTGGGAGAGGGGTTGCAGGGAAAGGCATCCCTACTAGGCTACGAAGTCTATTTTTTACTCTGTCAAGGCAGAATAGACTGTTTTTAGCAGCCCTTGCTCAGATATGGCAGCAGTATTCCATCCTTGGACGTACTTGGCTTTTATATAGATAAAGAATTGCATCAGCAGTGAGATATCTACTGGAGCGGTAGAAGGATCCCACCATTTTTCCAGCGCCCTGGGCAACAGATTTGATGTGCGTGTTCCATTTCAGATCAGGAGAAAAAGGTCAATCCCAGAAACTTGTCAAAACATGGAGCCTCCCCAAGACGAGAGCCATCATTTTCAATTGATGCCAGATGGAGATCAGAGGGTTGATGATGTAAAGATAGGAGCTTGGTTTTAGATGAATGAATAAAAAATAAAACAAATAACGATGAATTTAAAACAATTTTTTAGCGAACTTTTTACAAACTTTTTAAAGCTAAAAAGAATTGATTAAAGAAATTAGATTTTTTAATCAAAGAAAATTCAACACAAATTTGTTTTCTCTGATTATTTTTATATAAATTATAAAAAAATAAGTGTCAATTTACTTGCACATTTTTAAAATTTTAAAAAGACTATAATTAAAAAAAAAGTGTCAATTTACTTGCACATTTTTAAAATTTTAAAAAGACTATAATTAAAAAAAATAAGTGTCAATTTACTTGCACATTTTTAAAATTTTAAAAAGACTATAATTAAAAAAAGTGTCAATTTACTTGCACATTTTTAAAATTTTAAAAAGACTATAATTTAAAAAAATAAGTGTCAATTTACTTGCACATTTTTAAAATTTTAAAAAGACTATAATTAAAAAAAAATAAGTGTCAATTTACTTGCACATTTTTAAAATTTTAAAAAGACTATAATTAAAAAAAAATAAGTGTCAATTTACTTGCACATTTTTAAAATGTAAAAAAGACTATAATTAAAAAAAAAGTGTCAATTTACTTGCACATTTTTAAAATTTTAAAAAGACTATAATTAAAAAAAAAGTGTCAATTTACTTGCACATTTTTAAAATTTTAAAAAGACTATAATTAAAAAAAAGTGTCAATTTACTTGCACATTTTTAAAATGTAAAAAAGACTATAATTAAAAAAAAGTGTCAATTTACTTGCACATTTTTAAAATGTAAAAAAGACTATAATTAAAAAAAAGTGTCAATTTACTTGCACATTTTTAAAATTTTAAAAAGACTATAATTTAAAAAAAGTGTCAATTTACTTGCACATTTTTAAAATTTTAAAAAGACTATAATTAAAAAATAAGTGTCAATTTACTTGCACATTTTTAAAATTTTAAAAAGACTATAATTAAAAAAAGTGTCAATTGACTTGTACATTTTTAAAATTTTAAAAAGACTATAATTAAAAAAAGTGTCAATTTACTTGCACATTTTTAAAATTTAAAAAAAACTATAATTAAAAAAAAGTGTCAATTTACTTGTACATTTTTAAAATTTTAAAAAGACTATAATTAAAAAATAAGTGTCAATTTACTTGCACATTTTTAAAATTTTAAAAAGACTATAATTTAAAAAATAAGTGTCAATTTACTTGCACATTTTTAAAATTTTAAAAAGACTATAATTAAAAAATAAGTGTCAATTTACTTGCACATTTTTAAAATTTTAAAAAGACTATAATTAAAAAAAAATGTCAATTTACTTGCACATTTTTAAAATTTTAAAAAGACTATAATTAAAAAAAAGTGTCAATTTACTTGCACATTTTTAAAATTTTAAAAAGACTATAATTAAAAAAAGTGTCAATTTACTTGCACATTTTTAAAATTTTAAAAAGACTATAATTAAAAAAAGTGTCAATTTACTTGCACATTTTTAAAATTTTAAAAAGACTATAATTTAAAAAAAAGTGTCAATTTACTTGCACATTTTTAAAATTTTAAAAAGACTATAATTAAAAAAAAAGTGTCAATTTAAATGCACATTTTTAAAATTTTTAAAAGGCAATAATTAAAAAAAAAATAAGTGTCAATTTACTTGCACATTTTTAAAATGTAAAAAAGACTATAATTAAAAACAAAAGTGTCAATTTACTTGCACATTTTTTAAATTTTAAAAAGACTATAATTAAAAAAAAAGTGTCAATTTACTTGCACATTTTTAAAATTTTTAAAAACTATAATTAAAAAAAGTGTCAATTTACTTGCACATTTTTAAAATTTTAAAAAGACTATAATTAAAAAAAAGTGTCAATTTACTTGCACATTTTTAAAATGTAAAAAAGACTATAATTAAAAAAAAGTGTCAATTTACTTGCACATTTTTAAAATTTTAAAAAGACTATAATTAAAAAATAAGTGTCAATTTACTTGCACATTTTTAAAATTTTAAAAAGACTATAATTAAAAAATAAGTGTCAATTTACTTGCACATTTTTAAAATTTTAAAAAGACTATAATTAAAAGCAAAAGTGTCAATTTACTTGCACATTTTTAAAATTTTAAAAAGACTATAATTAAAAAATAAGTGTCAATTTACTTGCACATTTTTAAAATTTTAAAAAGACTATAATTAAAAAAAAGTGTCAATTTACTTGCACATTTTTAAAATTTTAAAAAGACTATAATTAAAAAATAAGTGTCAATTTACTTGCACATTTTTAAAATTTTAAAAATACTATAATTAAAAAAAGTGTCAATTTACTTGCACATTTTTAAAATTTTAAAAAGACTATAATTAAAAAATAAGTGTCAATTTACTTGCACATTTTTAAAATTTTAAAAAGACTATAATTAAAAAAAAAGTGTCAATTTAAATGCACATTTTTAAAATTTTTAAAAGGCAATAATTAAAAAAAAATAAGTGTCAATTTACTTGCACATTTTTAAAATGTAAAAAAGACGATAATTAAAAAATAAGTGTCAATTTACTTGCACATTTTTAAAATGTAAAAAAGACTATAATTAAAAAAAAAGTGTCAATTTACTTGCACATTTTAAAAATTTTAAAAAGACTATAATTAAAAAAAGTGTCAATTTACTTGCACATTTTTAAAATTTTAAAAAGACTATAATTAAAAAAAGTGTCAATTTACTTGCACATTTTTAAAATTTTAAAAAGACTATAATTAAAAAAAAGTGTCAATTTACTTGCACATTTTTAAAATTTTAAAAAGACTATAATTAAAAAATAAGTGTCAATTTACTTGCACATTTTTAAAATTTTTAAAAGACTATAATTAAAAAAAAGTGTCAATTTACTTGCACATTTTTAAAATTTTAAAAAGACTATAATTAAAAAATAAGTGTCAATTTACTTGCATATTTTTAAAATTTTAAAAAGACTATAATTAAAAAAGTGTCAATTTACTTGCACATTTTTAAAATTTTACAAACTTTTTAAAGCTAAAAAGAATTGATTAAAGAAATTAGATTTTTTAATCAAAGAAAATTCAACACAAATTTGTTTTCTCTGATTATTTTTATATAAATTATAAAAAAATAAGTGTCAATTTACTTGCACATTTTTAAAATTTTAAAAAGACTATAATTAAAAAAAATAAGTGTCAATTTACTTGCACATTTTTAAAATTTTAAAAAGACTATAATTAAAAAAAATAAGTGTCAATTTACTTGCACATTTTTAAAATTTTAAAAAGACTATAATTAAAAAAAGTGTCAATTTACTTGCACATTTTTAAAATTTTAAAAAGACTATAATTTAAAAAAATATGTGTCAATTTACTTGCACATTTTTAAAATTTTAAAAAGACTATAATTAAAAAAAAATAAGTGTCAATTTACTTGCACATTTTTAAAATTTTAAAAAGACTATAATTAAAAAAAAATAAGTGTCAATTTACTTGCACATTTTTAAAATGTAAAAAAGACTATAATTAAAAAAAAGTGTCAATTTACTTGCACATTTTTAAAATTTTAAAAAGACTATAATTAAAAAAAAAGTGTCAATTTACTTGCACATTTTTAAAATTTTAAAAAGACTATAATTAAAAAAAAGTGTCAATTTACTTGCACATTTTTAAAATTTTAAAAAGACTATAATTAAAAAAAAGTGTCAATTTACTTGCACATTTTTAAAATGTAAAAAAGACTATAATTAAAAAAAAGTGTCAATTTACTTGCACATTTTTAAAATGTAAAAAAGACTATAATTAAAAAAAAGTGTCAATTTACTTGCACATTTTTAAAATTTTAAAAAGACTATAATTAAAAAATAAGTGTCAATTTACTTGCACATTTTTAAAATTTTAAAAAGACTATAATTAAAAAAAGTGTCAATTGACTTGTACATTTTTAAAATTTTAAAAAGACTATAATTAAAAAAAGTGTCAATTTACTTGCACATTTTTAAAATTTAAAAAAAACTATGATTAAAAAAAAGTGTCAATTTACTTGTACATTTTTAAAATTTTAAAAAGACTATAATTAAAAAAAGTGTCAATTTACTTGCACATTTTTAAAATTTTAAAAAGACTATAATTTAAAAAATAAGTGTCAATTTACTTGCACATTTTTAAAATTTTAAAAAGACTATAATTAAAAAATAAGTGTCAATTTACTTGCACATTTTTAAAATTTTAAAAAGACTATAATTAAAAAAAGTGTCAATTTACTTGCACATTTTTAAAATTTTAAAAAGACTATAATTAAAAAAAAGTGTCAATTTACTTGCACATTTTTAAAATTTTAAAAAGACTATAATTAAAAAAAAAGTGTCAATTTAAATGCACATTTTAAAAATTTTTAAAAGGCAATAATTAAAAAAAAATAAGTGTCAATTTACTTGCACATTTTTAAAATGTAAAAAAGACTATAATTAAAAACAAAAGTGTCAATTTACTTGCACATTTTTAAAATTTTAAAAAGACTATAATTTAAAAAAAAGTGTCAATGTACTTGCACATTTTTAAAATTTTAAAAAGACTATAATTAAAAAAAGTGTCAATTTACTTGCACATTTTTAAAATTTTAAAAAGACTATAATTAAAAAAAAGTGTCAATTTACTTGCACATTTTTAAAATGTAAAAAAGACTATAATTAAAAAAAAGTGTCAATTTACTTGCACATTTTTAAAATTTTAAAAAGACTATAATTAAAAAAAAGTGTCAATTTACTTGCACATTTTTAAAATTTTAAAAAGACTATAATTAAAAAATAAGTGTCAATTTACTTGCACATTTTTAAAATTTTTAAAAGACTATAATTAAAAAAAAGTGTCAATTTACTTGCACATTTTTAAAATTTTAAAAAGACTATAATTAAAAAATAAGTGTCAATTTACTTGCACATTTTTAAAATTTTAAAAAGACTATAATTAAAAAATAAGTGTCAATTTACTTGCACATTTTTTAAATTTTAAAAAGACTATAATTAAAAAAAATAAGTGTCAATTTACTTGCACATTTTTAAAATTTTAAAAAGACTATAATTAAAAAATAAGTGTCAATTTACTTGCACATTTTTAAAATTTTAAAAAGACTATAATTAAAAAAAGTGTCAATTTACTTGCACATTTTTAAAATTTTAAAAAGACTATAATTAAAAAAAAAGTGTCAATTTACTTGCACATTTTTAAAATTTTAAAAAGACTATAATTAAAAAAAAAGTGTCAATTTAAATGCACATTTTTAAAATTTTTAAAAGGCAATAATTAAAAAAAAATAAGTGTCAATTTACTTGCACATTTTTAAAATGTAAAAAGACTATAATTAAAAACAAAAGTGTCAATTTACTTGCACATTTTTAAAATTTTAAAAAGACTATAATTAAAAAAAAAGTGTCAATTTACTTGCACATTTTTAAAATTTTAAAAAGACTATAATTAAAAAAAGTGTCAATTTACTTGCACATTTTTAAAATTTTAAAAAGACTATAATTAAAAAAAAGTGTCAATTTACTTGCACATTTTTAAAATGTAAAAAAGACTATAATTAAAAAAAGTGTCAATTTACTTGCACATTTTTAAAATTTTAAAAAGACTATAATTAAAAACAAAAGTGTCAATTTACTTGCACATTTTTAAAATTTTAAAAAGACTATAATTAAAAAATAAGTGTCAATTTACTTGCACATTTTTAAAATTTTAAAAAGACTATAATTAAAAAAAAGTGTCAATTTACTTGCACATTTTTAAAATTTTAAAAAGACTATAATTAAAAAAAAAGTGTCAATTTAAATGCACATTTTTAAAATTTTTAAAAGGCAATAATTAAAAAAAAATAAGTGTCAATTTACTTGCACATTTTTAAAATGTAAAAAAGACTATAATTAAAAACAAAAGTGTCAATTTACTTGCACATTTTTAAAATTTTAAAAAGACTATAATTAAAAAAAAAGTGTCAATTTACTTGCACATTTTTAAAATTTTAAAAAACTATAATTAAAAAAAGTGTCAATTTACTTGCACATTTTTAAAATTTTAAAAAGACTATAATTAAAAAAAAGTGTCAATTTACTTGCACATTTTTAAAATGTAAAAAAGACTATAATTAAAAAAAAGTGTCAATTTACTTGCACATTTTTAAAATTTTAAAAAGACTATAATTAAAAAATAAGTGTCAATTTACTTGCACATTTTTAAAATTTTAAAAAGACTATAATTAAAAAATAAGTGTCAATTTACTTGCACATTTTTAAAATTTTTAAAAGACTATAATTAAAAAAAAGTGTCAATTTACTTGCACATTTTTAAAATTTTAAAAAGACTATAATTAAAAAATAAGTGTCAATTTACTTGCACATTTTTAAAATTTTAAAAAGACTATAATTAAAAAATAAGTGTCAATTTACTTGCACATTTTTAAAATTTTAAAAAGACTATAATTAAAAAAAAATGTCAATTTACTTGCATATTTTTAAAATTTTAAAAAGACTATAATTAAAAAATAAGTGTCAATTTACTTGCACATTTTTAAAATTTTAAAAAGACTATAATTAAAAAAAGTGTCAATTTACTTGCACATTTTTAAAATTTTAAAAAGACTATAATTAAAAAAAAAGTGTCAATTTACTTGCACATTTTTAAAATTTTAAAAAGACTATAATTAAAAAAAAGTGTCAATTTAAATGCACATTTTTAAAATTTTTAAAAGGCAATAATTAAAAAAAAATAAGTGTCAATTTACTTGCACATTTTTAAAATGTAAAAAAGACTATAATTAAAAAAAAAGTGTCAATTTACTTGCACATTTTTAAAATTTTAAAAAGACTATAATTAAAAAAAAGTGTCAATTTACTTGCACATTTTTAAAATTTTAAAAAGACTATAATTAAAAAAAGTGTCAATTTACTTGCACATTTTTAAAATTTTAAAAAGACTATAATTTAAAAAAAGTGTCAATTTACTTGCACATTTTTAAAATGTAAAAAAGACTATAATTAAAAAAAAATGTCAATTTACTTGCACATTTTTAAAATTTTAAAAAGACTATAATTAAAAAATAAGTGTCAATTTACTTGCACATTTTTAAAATTTTTAAAAGACTATAATTAAAAAAAAGTGTCAATTTACTTGCACATTTTTAAAATTTTAAAAAGACTATAATTAAAAAATAAGTGTCAATTTACTTGCACATTTTTAAAATTTTAAAAAGACTATAATTAAAAAAAGTGTCAATTTACTTGCACATTTTTAAAATTTTAAAAAGACTATAATTAAAAAATAAGTGTCAATTTACTTGCACATTTTTAAAATTTTAAAAAGAATATAATTAAAAAAAAAGTGTCAATTTAAATGCACATTTTTAAAATTTTTAAAAGGCAATAATTAAAAAAAAATAAGTGTCAATTTACTTGCACATTTTTTAAATGTAAAAAAGACTATAATTAAAAAATAAGTGTCAATTTACTTGCACATTTTTAAAATTTTTAAAAGACTATAATTTAAAAAAAGTGTCAATTTACTTGCACATTTTTAAAATTTTAAAAAGACTATAATTAAAAAATAAGTGTCAATTTACTTGCACATTTTTAAAATTTTAAAAAGACTATAATTAAAAAAGTGTCAATTTACTTGCACATTTTTAAAATTTTAAAAAGACTATAATTAAAAAAAAAGTGTCAATTTACTTGCACATTTTTTAAATTTTAAAAAGACTATAATTTAAAAAAAACTTAGTCTCCTCTAAACATGAGTTTTAATTATAAAATAAAATAGACAATTTGAAACTGTTAACAGAGAGCTATGTCTTTTTTAAATAATTTTTGGAGAGGAAATGTTTTTAATGATTTTTAACGTATAAAGCGCGACTATAAAGGAAGGTAATTCGTTTCTTATTAATTAATGTTTGCGATGATGATGTTTTTTTGTGACACTTGACGCGCGTCGACCGAGTAAATTAATATTTACATTTAGATTCATTAATACACGGCATCATTAGAAATTGCTCACTGACAACAATGGAGTCCAGGTGACAACAAGTCTCCTCAGATTCTCTGTGCTTTCTACCTTTTGAATTTGCATCATCACAAAAGCCACTTACCATCGACTTTTCGCTAGCAATGGTCATTTACCATCCCCCATCCTTGAACTTTGTGTAGTAGTAGTAGTAGTAGTAGTAGTAGTTTGTAGACGCATGTTTTTAACTGTAATAATATGCAGTTAATAGATGTAGTAGTTACATTAATAGTAGAAGGGTTTGAACAGGGGATCATTCGATCTGTAGTCGAATGTTCTACCACTAAACTATATCTCCAGATTATAATAAATCTGTTTTTTTTGGGTTTTTTTTTTTTAAAGAAATAGTTTGTTGGAATTTTTGTTATCTTTCTAAGCCGGTGTGACGTAAAATATTCCCCTGTAAAAGTATTCTTTTTTTATCTATAAGAATGAAATTCCATGTTTAAGATCCGATATTTTCGATTTTCGATACTTATCGGATGAATTTCTGAACAAAACATATCTAGGAACACTGCCAGGCATATAAATACGCTTTGTGTGAAATTTGCAAAAGATAGGCTCAGCCGTTTCGGAACCTATAATGGAGGAACTCAAACACACACACACACGCGCGCGCGCGCGCAAAATGACTTTTTTTTACAGAGTGATCACCACTTATCAAGGCCCGGAAGCCACTCAGGGATAAGGGTTATTGCAAGTACATTACGTTAGTGTGGAGATTTGATGAAGTGTTTACTTAAGGGGGCAGTTCATTAGGAATTTGTTAACATTGGACTTGAAGACATCCAAGTTGTAGTCCGGTGGGAAGCAGGCAGACGGAACAGAGTTCCACAGGCGTGCAGTTCTAAGAAAGACGCTTTGTTCATGGAATCCGCGTTTTCATTTAGGCTCAGATATAGAGTGGGGGAAATTTTTCACAGTGGTAAAGAGATTAGCCCGTGAGCCGCGGGTTTTCACTTGAATAGACTTAAAATTTTATATGTATTTATAAAATTAAACATAAAATAATACAGGATGTCCAAAAAATAACTGAAGGAGTTTGAACTTAAATAGATTCTTTTTTATGATAACTTTCTGTTATTTTAACACAGTTTGGCTAGGACATTGCGAATGTTTTAAAGAATAAATGCAAAATTCAAACAATCTTTATTTATAAAAAAAATCATTATTTTTTTTAAATGGTGCCCATTTTCAGTTTAGCATATTTGTGCTCTTTCCAAAACATTATTCGTGACGGATTGCAGAATCTCTGGATTTCGATTTAACTCCCTTATTTCGTTCTTGATGTTTTCCTTCACATCTTGCAGGGGTTGTTGTTTGTTTACATGGACTCTT
>NC_136521.1:49728930-49758930 GCF_053919585.1 Euprymna scolopes
TAATATGTGACTTTTTGAATATTACTGTCCATACTTATTAGAAGAATAAGAACATTAACTTTAAAAGAAAATAAACCGAATATGGGATTGATTAAATAAATCCGAAAAGATCGGAAGAGTAGTTACAATTATATTTTATGATATTTACGCCATCTTTGATTTTAATGCAGAGCATCTACAGCGCAAAGTATATATATATATATATATATATATATATATATATATGTGTGTGTGTGTGTGTGTGTGTGTGTTTGTTTGTATATATATGCATATATATATACACACATATATATATATATTCAACAAAAGGCAACGTAAGTTTAAAAGCGATATAAATAACACGTGAAATCATCTAGGCGTAACAGTTAACGCACTCGACCATAGTACATGTGGTCTGAGGTTCGAATCCCAGAACAGTAATGCTACGCTGACGAGCGGTAGTACAGTGGAACACGTGTCCGTAGATTACTTTTTTATAAAGAAAATAATATATGAATAATATTTGTTTATTTTTTACGTCTAAAAAAATATGGGCGATCTTCTAAGGAAAATATTTTCCTAGACCTTAAAGGTTGGAGACACTAATAACCGTATTCAATTATTGTTCAATATATATATATATATATATATATATATATATATATATATATATATATGTACGTTGGGGTGTAGAGGGGGTGTTGACCATTGTACCTTTCTTCAGTGGACTAATAATCGATGAATGCAAAGCTCGTAATAGAAATATATATATGCCAGACAAGTGAGTGCATCAATTTTCCTCTTTTTGTCATGATTTATGGATTTTTTTTTTTTTTTTGGACGTTAGTGAATCTGGAGACATTTCTCTTCTCGAGTTTGAATGATCGATTTTAAAATGGAGGAAAGAAAATGCCAAGAAAAGATGAACGTCTCTTGCGTTTATTTGAAAGAAACACTTGAGACATTGTTGACAATCGAATTAGATTATGAAAAAAAAAAGAAAGATGGCGCTGCAAAAAAAGGTACGAATAAGCAAAGCTTTCTAAAATATATATATATATTATAAGGCGCTCGAGATAGATTTGACGCTTTTTAGAAAGGAAAGAAAAGTTATCTTCGCCAATAATGGACGTTCGTCTTATTTGAAGACTTTGGACTACTCTTCTTATCTTGAGCGTTATTTCCACAACGTTTCGGACGATGTAACTTCCGACCAACTTCAGGTGTATCTTGTCGAACTCGGGAATCGTTCTGTCGGACTCAGATTTCAGTGCAGATTCCCGAGTTTAACAGAAAGATTCCCGAGTTCGACAGAAAGATTCCCGAGTTCGACAGAAACATTACTGAGTTTGATAGAAGGATTCCCGAGTTCGGCAGAATGATTTTCGAGTTCGACAGAAACGTTCCCGATTTTGACAGAAAGTATCCCGAGTTCGGCAGACGGATTCCCGGGCAAGACAAAAAGATTCCCGAGTTCGACAGAAAGATTCCTCAGTTAAATAGTAAGATTCCTGAATGCAAGAAGAGGTTTCATGGATATTTTTCTTCCATCCATCTTACTAACGAGAATGATGAATTCGGCAGGTATTAGTGAGGCCAGGAATTTAATTAAGATATGGACACTAGCGTTTCACTTTCTATTATGGTGCCATACACCCAGAGAAAAACTGGCTTTTACACAGTGTAACTGAGTTAGTGTTTTTATTTTTTTTATATTTTATTTTTTTTTTGTTTTTTGCGAGTCTGCGTTGTAATTTTTGGTTTTGTTTATCAATGAACGACCAAAACGAAGAAAGATGAAAACTGCGGCACATAAACGTTAAGGTTAGCGATTGTAAACGAGATGGGGATATTGGTCTATAGATTAGCTTGACGCCAACTTCTGAGATAACCTGGTTTTAGATAAATCCTTACATCAGATGGGCTTGGGCGTCAGTCTGTTAGTCGGTATTGCTTCACTTTCAAATTACGTTTGGTCTGTCATACATTTCTAGTGGGGGGGGGGCACACTGAATTTGTCAGAATACGTGATTTAAGATTAAAAGATCTTGACTTAAGATTTTCATCTGGAAACGCCATTTTCAATAGAAGAATCATTTTTATATTTGTTAAAGGTACTCGCTCGTTCTGGTAACAGACGTAGGTCCCCAAAACCGTTATCAACAACAAAACATAAATGGCATTTAATTTACCTATATAATTATGCATTTATGTATCTCCATCCGTTGACCCTGGAAAAACGTGTTCTTTATATTATCCCAGATTGTTCTCTAATAAAATAAATTGAATTCTCTCTCAATATTATTCATGCGAACATCATAAGTAGCAGCAAATCCTGGAGAATAGAGTTGAAAATAAGTCATACACATTTACTATGACTATGCGATTCCTACAGCTGCATACCTAGAAAACAGAGCTATTAAACCTATGGAACAAGAAGGAGAAAGAAGCGACCTTAATAGAAGTTAGTGTCTCCAACGATGCTGGGCTAAACAAAGCAGAGAGGGAGAAGATAATGAAATATTATGGTCTCATGTACGATATAAATATAACCGGCGAACCAAGTGCAAGAGAGATACAAAAAAATTGCATTTCAAGGGACGGTTAGAATCTTAAAAAGATCTCTCGGTTGGAATGTATGAATGAGATAGAGGATGAATATCTGGCATCCAGTAGGATGCTCCATCTCCAACTACATACTTAGAAAACAGAGCTATTAAAACTGAAATACAAACAGGGGAGAAGTACGAGAAAGAAGCAACCCTAGTAGAAGTTAGTGTTCCCAATAATACTGGGTTAATCAGAGCTGAGAGGGAAAAGATAACGAAATACCAAGGTCTTATGTACGATATGAAAGAAATTGGAATCTTAAGGAAGATTTCATAATTCTAATAATTACAAGAGCAACCGAAATCAGGAAAAAAAAAGAATTTTAAAAACATGCTGTCAAATATACCCGGGGACTCAAGTGCAATAGAGATACAAACAATTGCACTTAAAGGAATGCTTAGAACCTTAACAAAATCTCTCGGTTGGAATGTATGGGATAGCGAGTTAACGTCGACCCTAATGTGCTCTGATGAACTCTTAGCACTTGTGTCCCCTTGTCGTATATATGTAACAGGACCGCTGACCCTTGTAGCAGCAGAAACCGCCTAATACATATGCAAATGACCGAGGCAGTGTGCGATGTGACGTCATAGTGAAGAAATAGAAAAAAAACAAAAATATTGGATTGGTGTAAAAATAATGTCGTTTTTCGTATTATTTGGATTCATCGGACTACTGTTCTCATCTTGAGTGGGATTTTCACAACGTTTCGGTCGATGTAACCTCTGACCTTCTTCTGGTGTATCTTGTCGAACTCGATAATGTTTCTGTCGAACTTGGCAATTTGGACAGAATTTCGAGGGGAGCCTTTTAGTTACTTCACGGAGGTAGCGTGCTCTTGTTTCGTCAGCCATGACTGGATAGAAGTCCTAAGTAATTCGCAATCGTATGTTTCGGTCCCCCACACTGAGAATTGAACCTTCAACCTTCAGGAGAATATGACTGTTTACAATTGATTTTCCAAGTACTCTAAATACTGCGTCACGGGTCCTACATACATACATACATACATACATACATACATACATACATACATACATATATACATACATACATACATTTAAACAAACAGTTGAGATTTATATAATAGATGACAACGGGTGAATCTTTAAAGATTAGTCGTATAAAATTATTTCCCCGGTGTCAAAGGGAGCAATAGGGATACCTATGAATTTGAGTTTATCGTAATTAAACAAATACTTTGATCAGGATTAAATATGAACATGAATGAAAAAAATATGAATTTTTTGTTAGTTTTAACTACACGGAATAATATTTGTAAAAATTGACTTAGTGTACCTTGCTGTTAACAAAGCTTTTAGGGGGGAAAAAATAGGGATACATCTGAAATTAATTTTACTCATACTTTCAAAACTATTTTGATTAGGATTAAATATGAATATCAATGAAATCGATTGAAATTTTTAAATTAATTTTAAAGTAAAAGGAATAAGGACAGTCTGAATGTTAATTTATTTATGATTTCAAAACTTGTCTGATTAGAATTAAATATGAACATCAATGTAATCAATGAAAATTTAAAATATATTTTAAAGTAAAAAGAAGTGGCACATCTGAATTTTACTTTACTCATGATTTTAAAACTATTTGGCTTAGGAATAAATATGGTAATCAATGAAATAGATTGAAATTTTTTAATTAATTTAAATGAAAATTAATCGGGGTAACCCACTTTACTTTATTATATACATGCTGTATTTTTGTTTGTTTTTTCCTCGTTTTATCGTCGTGTTTGTCTGTTGTCTCTTGGCTCGATGACTTCAAATCCAATTGGGAAGCAGTTCGACTTCTCATGCAGATTTATTCAAGCAAGAAAAACTGACAAGTTTTACCGATACGCAACAAAGAAAAACATGACAGTCTGAAATAGAATTATCAGCCAATAATCTAATACAAACAGTAGCATGAATAAAGAAATTGAAAAGGCGTCCAGGTCGGAAAAATAAATAAACAAACCAAGTCCTGTGTATCGTTTGTTGAATCTAAACAAAAGAAAAGCGAAACAATTTTCTGATCCGTCCCAAAAGAAGAATTGGATTATTTGTCGATAACCGACGGAAAACAGTAAAAACAAAAAACAAAAAAAGAGGAAATCGAGTCAGATAGTCAGAATCCGTATGCATCATTTGTTAGGATAAAAAAAAAACACAAACACATTGACTTTCTTTCTGAATTTTATTCTGCTGTAAATACAATTTTCAAAATTTATAATTCAAAGCAGATATATTCTGTTTATTATATATTGTGAAACTTGTCCAATCATGAGAAGCACCGCATAAAATCAAACCCTTGCTCGAGGATATATAAAATTAAATACAGGGTGTTCAATATTTACTGTTACAACGTTCTATTATTATCTATTATTTAGTGGATTTTAATAATTTTTTTATAGCTTCCAGATGTATATTCATAAAGTGTAACTTCAAGATTACTTTCGCCAATATGCCCTAAGATTTATCGAAACGAATTGCTATAGCAGAGCTATTCAAATCCGGAAAAAGTTTGCAGGAGACATTGCAAAGTTTTTAAATGTGTCCTCCACAATAATCCACCCCTTTTTTGTTATCAATAGGCAAATTTGAAAGAAGTAATTATCTTATTTCGTTACATAGCCAAAATTAAAACTAACTAGACGAACTATGAATTTACAGTCTACAATTTTAGCAACCTCAAATACTTAACCCACATAAATAATTAACCTAACATTTAACTCAAAGGCAAACTTAAAATAAGAAAGTCATAACATACGATTTACAATATAAAGTAAATTAATTATTTAATAGTCACACTTTTTTTAAAGTCAATTAAACCTAATTAATGCCAATATTGCTATTTACATGCAAAACTAAAATTAACAAATTATCGATTTCGCAAAATAAACTGTGTGAGAAATTTAATCTCACATAATTTAGAACTACTGGAAGAGAGAAATTGACACAACGAATGAAAGGCAAAATAAACTGACGAGATCAAGACATTTGGTTTAACTTACAGAATAAAGTCTCAGCTTTGCACTATACTAATTTGGATGCTCTGAAGAAGTTAAGTGAGGAATCCTACAAAAAATTATTTCGTGACTCGTGTAAAGCATTTGCCAACTTTCCCATATTTTATATAAGACAATCCCAGCTAAATAAAATTGCTCAATATACCAGATAGAGCAAATAAAAGCATAATTTCGTAATTTAAATTTTATGCTTTGAAACGTTTAAATGTAAATCTAGAATTTTTATTATATGCAAAACAAAGAATACAGTTTAATAAATGTATTCCTTAACCCATGAGATTTAGATGTTTATACATCTCCTCAAAGATATTTTTCTTGCTAATATTTTTCCTCTGAGGAGATGAATAAACATCGAAAACTCATGAGTTAAGGAAATATATTTATATTAGTGTTGGGACGATTAATCAGAATCAGAATCGGGAATCGAAAAAATCGGAATATTTGAGGGGATCGGAATCGGTATCCGAATTGGAAAACTCTGTACCGATTTTCCGATGCCGAAACGATTCTTTTAATTGTCTTCTTTATTTGATCTTGTTTACCTTTACTATTACTGGTGGTAATGGTAAAATAAAATAAAAATATTTATTGACTTTAAACCACCAGTGAAGCTAAAATCGATAAATCGTCCTCTACAAGTATCTTTTTACGTTGAGGAAAATATTTGCACATTTAACATTTGTGTGTTTTAAGGTTATCAGAGAAAAAATACAACTATATAGTTAAATATTTAGAGATTTATAAAGAATCGGAATCGGAATCGGTAATTGTATCGGAATCCGGAATTTCGTATGGAATCGGTAATGGCATCGGAATCGAGAAAAATATTGGAATCGTCCTATCACTAATATATATATATATAATATATATATATATATATATATATATATATATATATATATATATATATATATATATATATATTTACTATATATAATGTAAAATTTTGTTGAAAATTCAAAGACGTTTTCTTTTTTATAACCTTCGTTTATTTCCTGGATTTTTCCATTACAGCTGTTTCATTAATAGGTTGGCAATTTTACGATTTATGTTTCCGTAGAAATATCCTGTCCCCACCAACTTCTTCAGATATTTATCCATTAGATTTTTACAACAAATTGCCAACCTATTAATGAAACAGCTGTAATAGAAAAATCCAGGAAATAAACGAAGGTTATAAAAAAGAAAACGTGAGTCTTTGAATTTTCAACAAAACTTTGCACTATATATGCTCTGTCCCTATTAAATAGACACATTGAGCTTAACTCAAAATTAACGGTGACTGGTTTTAAAATAACAATCTAGACCCGTTAAACGAAAACGGTATGCATTGAAAGTAACGACATTTCAAAAACAAACTTTAAATATATATATATATATATATATATATATATATATATATATATATATATATTGTGCATTTAGGCAGCATGTTTTCATTCAGACAAGTGTTGTTGAATAGCACGGAGTGTTCTCGCCTAATGCGTTTTTTTGTTTGTTTGTTTGTTTGTTTGTTTTTTTGTAATTTTTCAATATTTCGAATTGTCGTTCTTATTTCCCGGTCGAATCTGCGCAGGAATGTTCCATAGTCGTCTTGGCCCCTGTTTTTTTTCTTTTAGCTGTTCTTTGCAAGTACTTTTGACTGATTTACAACTGTCGTCTTCAGACAGTTTTGACTATTGTTTCGTTTAAAATCTGGGTGCTTTTATATGCTCCAGTTAAAATTATATTAAAATTTCTTGAAATTTCGTGAAGCGTCTCGTGTGTAAAAAAAAGAAAATACATTTCTTAACGTGTTAAGAACGTGGCTAAAATAAATGTACAATGGTTTTAAAGGTGTGATATATATATATATATATATATATATATATATATATATATATATATATATATTGTATTTTGTGTACAGAAATTTGTTAGATGAGATAAGTAATTGGTGCCCGATAATTAGGGTCGTTCTAGATATCCATATCAAGCTCCGAGAGGGATGAGTATTGGCTGAAGAGAGCTTGGTATGGATATCTAAAACGATCCTAATTATCGGGCTTGAAACCGATGGTACCAATGACCTATCTAATCTAACAACTTTCTGTACACTAAATACAAAATATACATACGCTCATTTTTCAGATTTTCCTTTTAATTGAGCACTCTGCTGGATTTCTTTTTCCAAAAAATACTAATCATATATATATATTAATATATATATATATATATATATATATATATATAAACGTGCGCGAACACACATATATATATATATATTTAAGCAGTAATATATATATATTATATATATATAATATATATATATGTATGTATTATATTTATATATATATGTATGTATGTATTATTGTTTAAATTACTTAAATTATAAAAGATGCTGGAAGTGCTCCCCCTTGACATCTATGCATTTCTGGGCACGTTTAACAACGTTTGCAGATACTTACTGTAGATTATCTCTGGTGATTCTCCTGATAGCGTTGGTAATGTTCTATAGCTAGTTTAGATTTTGAGGATTACTTGCATAAACTTCACATGTTGACAAGTCCGGGGAACGTGGTGGTAATAACTCTTTGCTTATTGTTCTCTTTTCCGTAAACATGTCATGAACTCATGTCAGTGATCTGTGAGACGTGTGGTATCTAGCGCCATCTTTTTGGAAAAAGAATGCCATTTTGTCTTGTGTCAGTTGATCGTTTAGAGAAAGATTAGTGAGACTGGGCTACTTTTAAGTGAGTCATTCCTGTTTATATATATATATATATATATATATATATATATATATGTGTGTGTGTGTGTGTGTGTGTGTGTGTGTGTGTATATATATATATATATATATATATATATATATACCATAAGTTGGTCGTTACGAGAAAGATTAGAAAATTCGGACTACTACTACTTAAGTAGGCCACTCTATGTATGTATGTATGTATGTATGTATGTATGTGTGTCAGGTCATGTCATATGCTACTGGTACCATGTAACTCAGTACTACCTGTCTCATGGTCGGGTCACCGGCGACTAAACTAGTTCCCCCACCAGACTTGGTGAGGAGGGCGGCTAGTCTCCCTGGAGGATTAAAAACAAGACCTTCCAAAGGGCGAATGAACTCTTTTTCTGGGTCAACGGCCAACTAGCACCGTGTATATTTGTGTGTATGTATATGTGTATTGGGGTGGAGAGGGCTCCCGTAAGCCGTAGTGAAGGCAACCTTTCTAGGAGAAGCAAATCTCTGATTTAAAAAACCATAAAGCGGGAGACCAGTACCCGCATTAAGCTGGTCTGCAGTTTAATTTGTTGCTGGCTATCTTGCTCTTGCTTGTTGCTGGATCTCAACATTTTCAACCGAGAGAGAGACTTAGCGGTCGTACAAAGCTAAGACCCTGTAACATCATCTTTGTATAGATACTCCCTCAGGCATTTGGGCTCATGGATGTTAAATGTCTGAGGGAGTGACACTCGTCTGACAAGAGACGTTGCAATCATCATGTATGTATGTATGTATGTATGTATGTATGTATGTTGGCATAGATCGTCTGACGAGATCGACAGGATAATTTATTCTCCTGTCGATTGAAACAACTTGCAATGATTTAAATAATAAAAACACATACACACATATATATATACGTGTGTGTGTGTGTGTGTTATTTCAACCTCGGGGATTTATATATATATATATATATATATATACGGTCGTACGGCATAATCAAGTTGACACACCAGTTCCTGTTAAATCATCGAAGTTAAGCAACGTTGAGCCTGGGCAGTATTAAATTGATAATTCCAGGTACTGTACTTGTTTCCCGCTCATCTCAGCATTGTTTGCAATCGTCCTAGTCTTCCTCTTGCTACTGGACGTAAGCGCTTCAGCAGAGGTGCGGTTGGGATTGCGCAACCCTTGCCTCATAATTTCATGCGCAGCTACCTTAGCTAGGGGCCTCAATTGTCTTTCGAAACTAAACGTTCCAAAAACAGGACCTCGTATGTTTTAAACTCCAAAATTTAAACGTTTGAAAGTTACAAAGACGGGAGTGGTACTACTCAAAGGAGTGGTCTCCTGTGCTTCAGAGTTTTTTTTTTCTACATTATCATAATTTTTTTTTCTACATTATCATAATTTTTTTTTCTACATTATCATAATTTTTTTTTCTACATTATCATAATTTTTTTTTCTACCATTATCATAATTTTTTTTCTACATTATCATAATTTTTTTTTCTACCATTATCATAATATTTTTCTTGTGCTCTTTTATGCATCGATCGTAAATGACCAGAACGTAACTGGCACTCACATCTCTCTCGTCACCCTGAAATCGACGGACACATTTCCTGACTATGCTGACATACATTGTATAAGCTTCCCAAATGTTTACCATTGAGCATTTAAATTTTTTCTGTGTTGAGCAATTCAGTGACGCATCTATGCTTCTGATACACGTCTATGACAGAGGGTTTTTTTTTTAGAGTTGGACACCGTCAATATCTGCAAGAGAAGGAAGGGGTCTGTGGGGGATGGTGAAAGATGTAGCAGGAGTAAGGAAGTCAGAACACCAGAAGTGATTGGCCAAAAAAAAAAAAGAATTTTATGGATAAAGACAGTTATGTGTTCATAGAGACACATAACAAATACATTGTTCCTATTTACAATGCCTCCCCACGGGACAGAGTTAGAGACCAGGGTCGTTTTTAACGTGGAGAAAAGGAACAAAAGTTAAAATTGTCTCAGTCGTGAAGGATTTCTCCTCCACTGAGAGAGAGAACAAGAAATTGAAGTGCAGTATCTGAAGGACAGATACTACACTTTGATCTTGTCCCGAAGGCCAAGATATTTATTTGCTTCCCCATCGAGCAAATTAGGCACAAGACCGATTTTTAATGTGAGGAGTGAAGGGGAAATGGAGACCAACTCTCCGGGGAGTAGGGGAGCTGGCTAGTGACAATTGGTATGAAGGGTTGATCTACATTGACCAAGGTCTTATATGTGGGGTCGCCCCCACATATGGTCTTTGCTTGCAGTATCTGCCGGAACAGATACTACACTTTGATCCTGGCCTGAAGACCAAGAACAACAGGGTATTTATTTGCTCACCGACCAAGCAAATTAGGCACAAGGCCGATTTTTAATGTGAGGAGTGAAGGGGAAATGGGGACCAACTCCCCGGCGAGTAGGTGGGCTGGATAGTGACAATTGGTATGAAGGGTTTCCCCTACATTGACCAAACGCACCACTTCACAACTTCATGTTTGTTACAGACTATTTAACCAACATGGGCATCAAGACATTTCCCTCGCTCCTATAGTTCAGATTTTGCTCCTTGTAACTGTTGGTTATTCCCTAAGCTCAAGGAAAACCTGTCGTTAAAAAGTTGTCGTTATGAGAGAATTGAGGAAATGAAAGCGACTGTTACGAATGTCAGTGACACATTCACATAAAAGGACTTCCATGGGGCGTTCCAGAAGTTTTTGTAAAGGTACAAGTGCATTGCAGTCGGAGGAGATTACTTCGAAGTGGAGTAGAGTTTCATATGTGTACTATCAATAAAAGTATTCATACGAAAAAAATCTGGAAACTTATTGAAACTTATTATTACGAATATATATATATATATATATATATATATATATATAGCAGTAAACTATAATTATTACGAATATATATATATTGCATAAACTATAATCAAAAATAAATACACGGAAGAAGTTTCGTTTCATTCAATTAGGATCTGATTACATGTTTTACTTCTTAAATAAAATTTCTGCTTCTTAATAAAACTTTGAGACCAACAATTTTTAAGCCGGTAATTAACCAGTTAACATTACCACATCTTCAACTCTTACCGTAAAAGGCTTTTTGCGTGTCCTTCTTATTTATTACTTATTTATTAAACGCTCCTGCTGCTATTCTCTTTTACGATTACTTTTACTAAGCTACTTTTAAGTGTCTGTTTGTTCTTACGTATATATTCTTACTTATATGCGTGTGTGTTTGTGCGTTCTATCCTTACAACATTTCTTGCCTTGAAGGGTCTCGACGTGTATGTGCAAATATATAATGTGTACATACCTGCTTGTCTTGTCCAGTGGATAATATCTTCTGGTCGCTGGTCTCCATCAAATGGGGAGTGGTCACTGCTGCAGACAGGCGCATTGATAACAGAAGATGGATTTGAAGCTTCATTCTTTTATTCAAAGGCAAGCCTATATCTGGAACCCATGGTTGTCGGGGACCCAAGATTTCCCGTCTAGGTTCTCTGCTGCCCAAGACCAACTCTCACATGTGTCCGTCAACCGGAAGCCTACGACCACAATTCCCATTACCCCTAATTTCCGGTGCATGTCACCCCTAATTTCCGGTGCATTCTATCTAGGTTGATATCTGTCAACCCTAACCTTCTGTGACCCCGCTAAACTCGCTGATGGGAATCGAAAATATACTTACATAACTTACTATTTCTCCAAACTACCTAGATAGCATTTAAGCTGGGATTCCCAATACTACAAAACGACTAAATGGGTGTTTCCCCCCTCTCTCCACCCGGCATGCCTACTGCGTCAATTTTGTTTTCTTTTTTCCCTCGCTCCTATTTTTAATTTTTTTTTTTTTTTACGGCTGGGGGTTGATTAATACTATCTCCACCTGTTCTTGACATTCTGATAGCCGTTCTTATCACGAGGAGTTGGGTGTGTCTATTCCGAAAGCATTCATAACATGAGGAGGGTAGGGTTGAACAACAACCGTACTCCGGTTAGCGGATACTGCTAGTATATATATATATATATATATATATATATATATATATATATATATATATATATATATATATATATATATATATATATATATATATATACCGCAAGGTTAAGAGAGAGTAAGACAGACGATTGAAGTGTTTTTATTCAAAACGAGAAAAAGAACAAGGCAAAGGAAGAAACAGTTAAAGATAATGAGAGAGAGGGGGAGGAAAGAGAGAGAGAGAGGAAGAAAGAGAGAAAAAGAGAAGATAGAAAAAGATTTCTTAAAAAGCGATGAAAATAAATAAACAGAAAGGATGGGTGTGATATTGATGGTCTCTGTTTGTGTGTGCTTCGATTGAATCTGTGTGGCGCCAGGTTTTGCTTGTCTTTCGCAAGGCTTAATTAATGTGAACATTTCAAACGAGTCGTGGGCGTGTGATAGTGGTGGTACGGGGCGCACGTACGGCTGTGGGTGCGGCCCGTACCACCAACTGAAATGGTAAAGAAGAGGCTAGCTTTTTTTACAGGAGATAAAATGAGAATAAAAATAAAACGACAAATTAAATGAACATTTTCATACACATTATCTAGTAATTACTTCCCTGCTGATTACAGCATGGTCGTCTTCAAATCCAGTGTCAACAAATACTTGACATAAAACCTCCCCCACAAGTAATATTTTTTTTAACTAATATAATAAAATCAACAGACAGAAAAAAGACGAAACACGTACAGACAACTGAATGGGATATGAAAAATCAAGTCGATATGTGTCAACCATGTTTTCCCTCTTGACAACAAAAACGGACATCAACGCTATTGGTATTTATTTGCTTCCTCACGAAAGCAAAATGTGACACAAGGTCGTTTTTAATGTGGGTGAACCAGTTCCTCGAAAAGTGGCACTCTGGAAGTAGGGAAAAAATGTCATAGTATTAAAGGGTGTTTCCTTCATTGACTAATGGCAAATTAATTTTGTAGCATCAAAACAGATATAACACTGTGATCTTAACCTGAAGGCTAGACCTCAACGCTATTTCTATGGTCTTCTTTTTCGTTTTATCTTTTAGTCGTATCTTCGGGTTTCACAAGTATAAAAAAATCAAACAACCTTAAAGAAATACACATCGTATGAATGCCAGTTAGACTCTTGTTGACTGTATGATATCATTGCAGAAAAATTCTGTCCATATATCTTCTAATTTTGGCCTCCTAAAGCCTTTTCTGATTTTGTCCAAGCAGCACCTAGTCATCGACTGTGTACATCTGATTGTCGTAAACCGTTTCTAAATGTCGTAAACTGTCGTAAAATACATTTAAACTGTCCAAACTAACTCTAAAATATATTAATCGCACGCATGTTTCCGTTGCTGGCCCACCTTGATAAACAATCCTATTTTAACTTTCTTTGTGTTTCTTGATGAACAACTTTCTATTGCTTTGTTCTGCTGATAAACTTTATTTCTTCCTTTTGTGTTATATTTTTACTCTTTTTTTCCTAACACTTGAGGGAAGGTGGATAATATCACAGTATACTGTTGATGCAATAATTTATATATATATATATATATATATATATATATATATATATATATATATATATATATATATGAGGATATGATGAAAGAAAGTTGGAAGGTTCTACTTATAGACAATGACAATAGGAAATGACCAATCAAATGGATCCACGTTCTGCTAGCAACAAATCAGAAACCGGAATTGATCCATCAAAATATTGGATATTTTAGAATTCCCGCACATAATTTTACATGTACACACAAGAAAGATCTTTGCTCTTTGTCGGCAAAATTTTTAAGTCCGAGACTTATACAGAACAGCTACTCACCGAAAACTCCTTTTTATCTCCAGGAATTGTACAGAATATCTACCCATCAGAAACTCTTCTTAAATTAAACATGGATTTCAAGTCATAAATATAGGAGTACTAGGAACAGGCCTGATAAATCTGAAAAAAAAAAAATTGAAAGAAATTGGAATATAAGGGAAACCTGGAACTTTATAATAGGCGACAATAATGAAACCCGATAAAATCTTAGGGAAAATCGTGGAGTGCAGAAACCAACATAAGTTCCAATAGAAATTTTTAAAAAATGTAGACGTAGAAAGAACATTACTATGAACCCAATGGAACTGAAAATGCTAGAAACTCTATATATCTGATTCTACCCTCTCCTCCGAAAATTAAAATAAGAAAATGAAAAAGTTAACGTGATAGTATCGGCTACGGCAATGACCACACAAAATAATTGTTAACCCTTTATAAACTGAATTATGATGTAGATGATTATAAATATATTTATTGCCAATCTTAGTTTAAAGAGTAATGATACTATGATTTTAGGATTTTTTTTCACTAAAACGATCTTTCATTATGAAGTTCAATAGTTAAACTGGGATTTTTTTTGCATTTCATAAACTTTATTTGATTATTATCAATAGTGCTTGAAAAAAGTGTGGTAAGGACAACAAACGACATCTCTTTGAGAGAGATAGCGGCGTTCTGAATCTAAGCAATGGACAGTTACAATCTCGAGTTATCTGGCATCTACACAGATACTAAACTTATACATACAAAGCGTGTTTGAATCAATTATCACTTTATTTATCCCGTTTTATGCTCTGATTTATGATTGAACTATGTTCGACTAGACAGATACTAAACTAATACGCACAAGGCGTGTTTCACACTTTATTTATGCCGTTTTATTCATTTATTTATGACTGAAAAAATTAGTTCAACTATGTTATGAAGGGTTCAATGGAAATCGCTACAGGCAAGATATTAAAGCGCTTAATGTACGGAGCTAAAAACCTCACTTCAAAGTCAAAAACTAATAAGTGTTATTTCAATAAATTCTGATCCAGAAAACAGCAACTCTTCCCCCACCTCCTTTATCAGAAAAAATTGTTTATAGTATGTGGAAACTAAAATCCCACAAAATTATTTTGTGCATTTTAAAATAAGTTCCGATGAGTAATCTCCCTTGATAAGGAAATTTACTCTCAATAAATTAAAAATTAGAAAAGAGTTTGTATTTATTTGCTTCCCCACTGAGCAAATTAGGCACAAGGCCGTTTTTTAATGCGGAGAGTGAAGAGGAAGGGAACCAGCTCCCCCCCAGGGGGAACTGGATAGTGACAATTGGTATGAAGGGTTTCCCTACATTGACCAATAACTGATTTCTATAAAAGCAATGATCTTCTATGTGTGGTTGATGTAGTGCTTGAAAAAAATGTGTGTCGGTCGTTAGTTGTTTCTATAATAAGAGAAATCGCTTAGGGAATGAAATTAAGAAATTAATCGCTAATAAAAAATAAATAAAAATTCAAACAATCTTAGATTTATAAGCGATAAAAATCGTGCATTAAATTGTCTAATGTCTGGTAGTCCCGCGGTAAAGCACCGGATTATTTATCGAACCATTATAGGTTCGATCCTTGGCAATAAAAGTCTTGCTATACTGATGAGGAGTACACTCCGAAACATGCATGTATATAGATGAATTTTTATGCACGTAGTAATTATTAATTAATATGTATATATATATATATATATATATATATATATATATATACTAGCATGGGTGCACCAGTGTTTGGAGGTATATGCTGAGCAAAAAAAAAGGTCAATTTTTTTAACTTTGACCCCTTAACATTTGTTGTTTTGGGCTCGAATCAAGTTATTAAGTTAAATCCATGCCCAAGAAACCTATATCTAAAATTTCTAGTGTGTAGACCCAAAATTGTCGGAGGAGTTTAGTAGAGTTCTCAAAGGTCAAGTCGTTGAACTTTGACCCCTTAACAGCCAAATTTCTTGCCGAAAACCGATCACATAGATTTTTCCAAATCTCAGTACCATGTATATAAAATTTGGAGTGTGTAGACTAAAAATTGACAGAGTTATTGCATAGGGAAATGTAAACAGACACGCAAACACACATACACGTTTACTGTTATAGATATAGTAGCATTTCCCTCCGGCGTTGTCCGGGTGTTTGGATGTGTCTGTTGAGCAAAAAAAAAACGTCAATTTTTTAACTCTCATCCCTATTATGACACCTAACATTAATTGTTTTGGGCTCAAATTAAGTTATTAAGTTAGATCCATGTCCAAAGAACCTATATCTAAAATTTCAAGTGTTTAGACCCAAAATTGTCGTAGGAGTTTGGTAGAGTTCTCAATGGTCAAATTGTTGAACTTTAACCGCCAAATTTCTGGCCGAAAACCGATCACATAGATTTTCCCAAATCTCAGTACACTGTTTATCAAATTTCAAGTCTGTAGACTAAAAATTGACAGAGTTATTGCGTAAAGAAATGCACACAGATACACAGACACACACACAGATACACTGACACACAGACACGTTCACTTTTATAGATATATGGATAGATTACTTCAGTCGAAGTTCTCAGAAATCAAGGGGTCCCCTGCCTGGGTCTAACACTTGAACTCTATATGAGATGCATAGATAATCGAATGTTCCATTAAAGTTCTTTATCTCTCAAACACTGAGTTAGTAAAGAAATTAAGAACATAATTTTCTTCTCCCCAATATACAATTTTCATATGTTGTGGTATATCTTTGATTTTGGGCTTTTGGTCTTACTGGATTCCAAGACACAAAAATTATCTAGTCTGGTGGATTATCCAGCGTCGTGCTATTACTTGAGGTAACATCACTTGGAGAAGGTGCACCATTCCTCATAAAAGCTAATAAGGGTTAGACATTTAAAGGAGATCTTATTTGGGCTGCGAATACTATGTGATTTTGAATATTTGATCAGGGTTTACTTCTAGGGAGAAGTATCCTCGTGCCAGGTTGTTCTGACACACCTCTGTACAGAGAGACCTTAGACACTCGAGGACAGTGTCTAGTAGACATTCAAGTTCTCTCCAGTAGGCATTCAAGTTCTCTCCTGTAGACATTCAAGTTCTCTTCAGTAGACATTCAAGTTCCATCCAGTAGGCATTCATATATATATATATATATATATATATATATATATATATATATATATATATATATATATAATATGGTGTGTCATATTAAACAGTTTAGTAATTAGTTTATCATTATATAATAATGAAAATATCCTCCGCTGCATGCAACAACGTGTTTAGGCATCGCCAATATACTTTGATTCTTTTGTCAAAGTTATTTCCTATCGCGTGACAACACTGACAAATAATTGATTGTTCCCTGACTCTTCTATCAACCAAAACAACCATCAAAATGTGGCGGGGTTGAAAGGAAGTGTGCAATGATGTTTAGTTGCGCCACAGACATTTTCCCGTTGTCACAAATGAGTCATTCTTTGTCATAGTGCTTACCTTCTCAAAAATGTCGCTTTTGTTCCGTGCAAGAAAAAGGAATTAAAAAAAAAAATAATAAAAAAAAAACTGCCAAACGATTCATCTTAATTGAAGCGCGAAATTCATGTGAATTCATGTCTCTAATTGCGTTATTTGGATTATTCGGACGGCATTGTCTCGGAAAAATTGAAATGAAAATATGAACGGTTCCATCTATAGCATTGAGCAGTTTCGGATTCATCAACTATCAGTTAGCAAGGGTGCTGTCTTATTTTTACACATAACTGCGATTTGCGTCCTTTCGAATTTAACATCTACCTGCTACGAAGATAAAACTATATTTTAAGGTACACATGCATTTTTTAGAGTACTGAGCACTTTCGGATTTAGCCTCTATAAGTTACAAAGCTTAACACTATATTTTAACACAAAACTTCTTTATCTATGGTATTGAACACTTTTGGAATCGTCATCTATCGGTTAGTATCTATACTATTAATAAAATCTATCGGTTAGTATCTATTAATAGTAATTAATACTATTAATAATAATAATTAATACTATTATTAAAATTCTCTATCTATACTATTAATAAAATTCTAAATGTTTATTTATGTGTTTGTGTATACATACAAATAAAACTTTCGAACGGATGCATCGAATTGAAAAAAAATTTTTTCCTTGAAAGGTGTGAGTCTATAGATTGTCCTTATCTATACATGGTTCGTAGCGAACAAGGCCAAGTCACACGAAAAACACGAAATAATGGTTTTACGGCCGTTTCGTGCAATTGTCGAAAAGGTTACCTGCCCATGTCAACGGAATTTAGCACTGTCTGTATACAGTCGCGGTAACATCTTTCGACACACGGGCAGGAGTTGTGGCGCAATGGATAACGCATCTGACTATGGATCAGAAGATTCCAGGTTCGAATCCTGGCAAGTTCGTAATAATTTTAACCATCATTTTATCCAACGTTTACTCATTATCCTGACCCTTAGGGAATTTATTTTCGGTGATTTTGTTTTGTGCATATGGGAATTTTCCATACTCCGAGTTCACAAGGTAAGCGTTGATGGTAAGATGATATTGAGCGTACTTGATGTTGAGTGTACTCGATTTTGTGTTTGACTTGGCGTTGTGTGTGCCGACGCGGCGCAGCCGCTACTTTTAAATAAACTTCTCTATCTAGTGCGTTAAGGACTTTCATATTCATTATTTGGATTATTCAAACGACATTGTCTCAGAGAAATTGAAAAGAAAATGTGAACCGTTCTATCTTGGGCATTGAGATCACCAACTATCAGTTAGCAATAGTACTGTTTTATTTTTACGCATAACTACGATTTGCGTTCTTTCAAATTAATCATCTACATGTGGTTAAATAAAGCATTATAATTTAACGCGCATATGCTCTATTTAGAGTATTGAGCACTTTATGATTAAGCTTCTACAAGTTACTAAATTTAACACTATATTTTTAAAACACAACTTCACTATCTATTGTATTGAGCACTTTTGAAATCGTCATCTTCAGTTATTTTGCAAGTACTTTACACACAACTGCTCTACCTAAATTAATGAGCACTTTCATATTAAGCATCTATTATTTCCAAGTTAAACACAGTATTTTAGCACATACATCTGCTCTATTTTAGTATTGAGCTTTTTCGAAATCAGCATCTATTACTTATCACGTTTAAGGCTATATTTTAACACACCTCTGCTCTGTTTAGGTTATTAAGCAATTTTGGATTGAACATCTCCCACTTCCCAAGTAAAGCACTATATTTTAGCACGCGCCTGCTCTTTTTTTTTTTGGAGTATTGGGCACTTTCGGATTCGGTATTTCCCACTTACCATTTTTAACCCTATATTTTAACGTATAATTGCTCTGTTTAGAATATTGAGCACTTTCGAATTTAGCATCTATCCGTTACGAAGTTTAACACTTTATTTTAACACACGTCTACTCTATCTAGGGTGTTGGCACTTTCGAGTTCAACGTCAACCACTTGCCAACTTTAATCCGACCAAATAGGGTAATCCTTGCTCTAAATTCAAACGCTCAATATTTCCAGACAAATGTAGATGACAATGCCTAATGCACACACTAATATAATTCCGGTACAATTCTGGCAGTTGAAGCCAGCCAGCCGCACGCTCTTGTCTCTGGCTAAACATCGTTTACTTCGCGGTTAAATGGACGCCAACAATTCCCAGTCAATGGCAATAAAAACTCGAATCATTCGAGCATATCTTCGTTTTGTAACTTTATTTAGTAGTTCATTTTTCTTTTGTGGGCATCGGTTTTTGTTTTGTTAAAAAAAAAAAAAAAGAGAATAAGATTTTTATCGCGTTCTATTCTTGTTAGTTAAAAGAGAATACGCGTTTACTCTATGTATAGCTACGTCTGAAAATAAACGTTTTATATATACATTGAAGTGTGCATATATATATATATATATATATATATATATATATATATATGCACACTTCAATATATATAAAATATATACACACACACACACATATATATATATATATATATATATATATATATATATATATATAACCTGCGTTTTACTGTGTACTTCGTCACGTGGCAGTCGTCTGCACCGACAAAGGTAAGCAGTAATACCAACATTTGTGGATGGTTCTACACAAAGCCTTCACCACTATAAACAAATCATATGTGTGCATTTCCGAGCAACTTAGTTGTTGGTGCGGAAGCTTATACGTCGAAATCGACGGGAGAGTCCATCATATATATATGCATATATATATATATATATATATATATATATATATATATATATATATATATATTAGTTTTGGTCGATTAATTGATATCGGAATCGGGAATCGGAAATATCGGAATATATGAGGGTATCGAAATCGGGAAAATTTGTACTGATTTTTCGATGCTAAAATGATTCTTTTAGTTTTCTTTTCTTTTTTCTTTGATTTTGTTTAAAGCTTAATCTTCCATTGCTAGTAATAATAATAAAATAATAAATATTTATTGATTTGAAACCACCAGTGAAGCTAAAATCGGTGGATCATCCCCACAAGTATATATATATATATATGTATATATATATATATATATATATATATATATATATATATATATATATATATATATATATATAGAGAGAGAGAGAGAGAGAGAGAGAGAGAGAGAGACAGGGACAGACAGACAGACAGACAGACAGACAGACAGAGAAACAGAGAGAGAGAGAGAGATACAAATGCGATTCCTCTATCACGACTACCATCAACCGGTCTTTAGAAATAACTTTGAAGCAAACTGGACTCTATTACATCAGGGCCAGCTAATTCTCAAATTTCCTGCGAAGACCACAAATAATCCGAGCGAGTCTATATATCTGCTCGTGATGTTACATCCCTCGTCAAAAAACTTGATGCCAGCAAAGCAACTGGTCCTGACAATACTCCTGCCATAAAACTCAAACATCTCCAACTCGAAGTAGCACCCATCCTTGCAAAGCTGTCTAATAGATGCCTAAAAGAGAAATGCTTCCAAACATTCCAGAAAACGTCATTAGTTTTCCCAGTATTAAAAAATACTGGAGATCTATCTTCGGCATTACAGAACAGACCAATTAACTTTTTTTGTCAAAAGTTGCCTGAATCCATGTTAGATAAAGAAACTGTCGATCACATCAGCAAACATAACTAACTCAGTGACAAGCAATTTGATTTCTGTCCTGAAAGATCTACGGCTGTTGTACTGACTGTAATTTCCTATAGCATCAGTGTATCTATCGACGAGAGTTTCCTCCCCTGAGCAGTAACATTTGACATATCAAAGGCGTATGATAAGGTCTACTCCACAAGATTTCCAGTTATTGAATATATGGAAATGGCGTCGCACTCATCGAAGGTTTTCTCTCTTATCCATGTTATCATCGACGTGCTGAAGTTCGAAGCTAAAGGTATTAAGGCTGGCGTGCCTCAGGAACCCATCCTGGGTCAAACTCTCTTCCTTATTTTTATCAATGATCTTCCAAATAACATTGATAAGTGATGACTCCCTTATATATATATATATATATATATATATATATATATATATATATATATATATATAATTCTGTAATGTCTGATGTAGTTACTGGATCGATAATACGATTCGGTAATCGAAGCATGTGTAACTAAGCAGATAAAACGGTAATAAAAAATATATTTGCTCTGCAATAGTATTGAGCACTTTATTCAGGTGTTTTCTAATTACCATTTTTGCTATATATATATATATATATATATATATATATATATATATAGAGAGAGAGAGAGAGAGAGAGAGAGAGAGAAAATAAAAAAGGAACAAACCGTATTATGTGTTCACCAACGTTTCGTCTTTATTTCGAGACTTCCTCTGAGTGAATGAGATTAAGAAACCAAAAAATATACCAGTACAAAATATTTGAAAAAGTTTCACGTGCACAGTGTGACGCAGTTCTATTTAAGAGAAACGGAAAAATTGATGTTGGAAATTCAAAAAGGAAGGGGGGCTGGCGCTGTTAAAGAGAAGGAAATTTTAGTGACGTCATATAGTCGTTAATTTAATTTTAAAACTATGAACGCAAGTTTATATTCTTATTGGGAAAAAGATATATCTGTTGAAATTTAAATATAAGTTTGTAAACGGAATGAAATGAGTGTTTTTTATGTAATTTATTGATTGAGATTATGTTTTAATTATTACAGGGGGTGTTTGAATGGTGTGAGAAAGTTAACCTGTGTCCACAGTTAAATAATGTTCTTTTAATAACAGTTTACTTATTAATGGCGCTATGTTATAGAAACCTCCACGTTGTTTAATAGTGCTTGAAATTGCGATAAGCGCAGATTCAAGGAGTCTCCGGCGCGGTTTATTTGAAATAAATTTAACTACTTTTGCTTGTTTAAAATCAAAGGTGTGGTTATGTTGCAATGAATGAGAGAATAATGCACTTAAAGAATTGCTATTTTTTATATCTCTTTTATGTTCATTGAGCCTTTTTTCCAATTTACGCTGAGTTTCACCAACGTATTTATGATGGCAATTATGGCAAGGAATAGTATATATACCTCCATCGGAAACTGGTTTGTTATAGAGATGTTTAAGACATATATTAAAAACCACGAAACATCTCTATAACAAACCAGTTTCCGATGGAGGTATATTTCATTCCGTTTACAAACTTATATTTAAATTTCAACAGATATATCTTTTTCCCAATAAGAATATAAACTTGCGTTCATAGTTTTAAAATTAAATTAACGACTATATGACGTCACTAAAATTTCCTTCTCTTTAACAGCGCCAGCCCCCCTTCCTTTTTGAATTTCCAACATCAATTTTTCCGTTTCTCTTAAATAGAACTGCGTCACACTGTGCACGTGAAACTTTTTCAAATATTTTGTACTGGTATATTTTTTGGTTTCTTAATCTCATTCACCCAGAGGAAGTCTCGAAATAAAGACGAAACGTTGGTGAACACATAATACGGTTTGTTCCTTTTTTATTTTCTCTATTTTGTCGGAATACTATTTCCATTATTTTCATCATATATATATATATATATATATATATATATATACTAGCTGTACCCTGTCACGCGTTGCTGTGGCTCAATTTGGTATAATGGAAAATTCTAATGAAAAGAGAAAATGCATGTTTCTTATATTCTTAGTACAGCAATCCACTCCAAAAAGTAAAAAAAAAAAAAATGCGAAAATGAAAAAAAATATTACTCTTGCAGAATTGGATCCTGATCCTCTGGATTCCCGTCAATCATGGCTTGGGCTCGACCAACAATCAGTGGATAAAGTTGAACGTAGTAAAAATGTTGAAACGCTAAATGTTTTTTTCTGTATACAAAAATGTGAGTTAGTAATTAATATTTGAGTGATGGGGGGGGGGTTACTATACACAGATTCGAACAAGTTGTCCAAAAACAAATAAATGAAAGGAAAGGTAAGGTAAGTTATGTTTCTACCTAACTGGATAATTGTTTAGTGTTTTTATGTAATGTATAATGTTTAATCGGTTCAAAAACATGGAGTGTTTATCGGTATATTTGAAAAATACAAATGGCGGCAGACTGTATCAGACACGTTAAGTTTGAGGAAATTTTGGGAAAATGAGTTTAAATTAAAAAACTGTACAAAATACTGTTAGTAACTCACTCAATATATGCTACTGTGACGTAGGCTGACATATAATCAGTGGTTTTAAACTTTTGCTCGATACAGGTGACGACTTTTAAGAGTCCCTTTTAGTGATTACCTGGTTTGAGGATATTTGTACAACTAGGCGGCAAATCTGCCCCAAAAATCCGGTATTATTTTACTTTAAGGCCCGTCTCATGTTCCTATATAACGAAATATTTTATTGCAGATTTTGGTGTACTAAAAACGAATCTGCAAACCGTTTCCGTCGCAAAAAGAAAGTTTTCATGATATGAAGAAATTACTTTTTCGAAAAGTGGGTGATCACTTTTCAATTTAAATTTAACTTAGAATGAGCACCCACTTTCTGACCACCTGAGAGAGGGGCATTTTTCTGTGTTTCTTTGCTAAAAAGTTTTTTGTTTGATTTCTTTTGCATGGTAATAACCCCTGAACTCTGGGACTATTTTCTATTTCACAGCCGTAGCCTTCGTTTATGCTACATGCGAGCATAAACGGAAGCTGTTTAGCCAATAAACCTGGGAAAAAATCCCCCCTCTCAGGTGGCTAGAAAGTGGGTACTTATTTTAAGTTAAATTTACATGGAAAAGTGATCGCCCACTTTTCGAAAAAGTAATTTCTTCATATCATAAAAACTATTTTTTTTACGACGAAAACGGTTTGCAGATTCGTTTTTAGCACACCAAAATCTACAAAAATTTTTTGTTATATACGAACGTGAGACACACGGCCCTTTATGGAAACTCTGGGAGAAAATAGTTGTCAATAAAAACAGCAAATGAATTCGATAGAAAAAAACGGATGCTATTTTTAAAAGATTTTCTGTGTGTTTCTTGGCTAAAAAGTTTTTTGTTTAATTTCTTATGCATTTTGCAATTTAAACAGGTAATTTTAAAGGATTTTCCAAGGGTAGAAATAAAGCCCCCCCCCTCAAAAATCATTTTATGTTAAATTATTGTGGAAAAGTGATCCTCCACTTTTTTAAACTCACATTTTTCATATCTTGGAAACTACTCGTTTGCCTTAATTATAAACGTTATTTTTGGTTTCAGCGACCCCGAAAACCTATAGAGAGTGGTAATTTTAAAGGATTTTCGAGGGTGGAGTAATTCTTCATATTTACCTTTTTTTTCCAATAAAATAAGAAATTAAGAATTAGACAAATTTATTTCAGGTAGGCTTCGCAAGGAAAGCTTTTAACAATAAAAAAATTAAGATAAACAAATGATGCTAGTGCACTTACCGATCCGCGCTATTTTTTAAATCGTATTTCCAAGTTTAATTAAAGTTTTATGATATGTTTTTTTATTCAATTGTAAGGTTAAAGTACAAATATATAAAAATAGGGATTTTTTTACCCATCTATTAATTAGATAGTTAAATATGGTAATTCGAAAGTCGTCCACGTGTGGTGCAGTGGTGCACGTGAAAGGCTAATTTCTACCGGAAATAAAATGGGGACAGTCTCGCAGTTACGAAAAATATTTTTATTTTATTTAATATATTTTTATAATTTTCGATGTTAATGATCTTAATTTATTTTAATAACATGCAAACATTCTTTGACTTTACAGATAAATTTTCTTAAATTTTCAATTAAATTGGTAATGTAGAAATATGGTTCTATCGACTTTGAACGAACCAAGACTTACATTTTTATATATATATAGATATATATGTATATGTAGTGAAAATGTCTGTTTGTGTGCGTATGTGTGTGCGTTTGTACATTTCCCTACCAAATAATTCTGTCAATTTTCGGTCTAGAGACTCGAGATTTGACACAAGGAATATTGAGATTTGGGAAAATCTTTTTGATCGGTTTTCGGCCAGAAATTTAGCTGTCAAGGGGCAAAGTTTAACGATTTGACCTTAGATAATTCTACCAAACTCCTTCGCAAATTTTGGGTTTAAATACTTGAAATTTTAGATTTAGGTTCCTTGAACATGGATCAAACTTTTTAATTTGATATGAGCCCAAAACAATACATGTTAAGGGGTCAGAAATGGGGTCAAAGTTTTTGAAAAATTTGACCTCTGCGGTCTCTAGCAAATTAAACAGCCAATTTTTGGTCAAAACATTTGAAAGTTTACAAAAAGTGCATTCAGACAAAGGGCAAGCTTTTAAATCGTTTTTTGGTCGCAGATTTGGTTGCCAAGGGGTCAAAGATCAAAATATTTCATCTTTGTCACCTCTAGCAAACTATTCAGCTAATTTTGGGTCTAAACATTTGAAATTTTATAGAAAGGATATTCAGATATGTAGCAAGCTTTTTAATCAGTTTTTGGGCGAAATTTTGAAGGCAAGAGGTTAGATTTAAAAGAGTCGATCTTTGCAGACTCTACAAAACTCCTCCACAAATTTTGGGCCCAAATACTTGAAATTTTAGATGTAGGTTACCTGGATATGAGTCTAACTATATATATATATATATATATATATATATATATATATATATATATATATATATATATATATGCACATATGTTATGAACAGTACATAGGGCCCGATCAAAGCCAGGTTAAACTGCTAGTATATATATATATATATATATATATATATATATTTATATATATACGAGTTGCCTTCTTCAATAGTTTTCCAAATTTTTTGTACAGGCATTTAAAATTGTCGTAGCCTTTTGAAAATCCGTGTATTATTGCAATATATATTATGAGATAACTGACCAAGTTTTATGATTTCCGGTTAAAATGAACAGTTACAGCAGGAATCGGAATACATCCTACTAAAGCCTGGTTGTTACAGCTGGTGAATTTCAAAAATGCAATCTCGACGCGAGGGCACTTTGGAAGGATGATATGCGATGAAATTCTGTTTTGAACTTTGGAAAATGCCACATGATCTATGCAATGTTTCATATTGCTTTTGAACAATCTTGCATGAATCGAGGATCAGTTTTTGAGTGGCATAAGAGATTCAAGGAAGGCAGGGAGTGAGTGAAGGATGATTGGGGGGGGGGTGAAGCGTAAGAAAGTTAGAGCACCAGAGTTGATTGGCCAAATAAAGAATTTCATGGATAAGGACCGTCGTGTGTCTATAGAGACAAGAAATGCAGTTTTATGTTACACACAAATTTTCACGAGAAATAGATGGGGAAGATATGCGCGAATGCACTAGTAAACAACTCCATCTTGGTGACAAACTTTTTGACAAAGATGGGCATCGAGACAGGTCTTCGCCCTCCGTATAGTCCAGACCTTGCTCCCTGTGACTTTTGGTTTTTCTTTAAGGAAAAACCTTAAAGGCTGTCGTTATGAGACAATTGAGGTTAAAGAGGCTGTGATGATGGTCATTGACACGCTCACATAAGAGGACTTCTATGGGGTCTCCCATAAGTTGCTGGAACAGTACTACAAGTGCATTGCAGTCGGAGGAGATTACTTCGAAAGGGACTTGAGTTTCGCGTGTTTACTATCATTAAAAAAGAACGTTGGGAAACTTATTAAAGGCATCTCATATATATAAATGTAATTCTTGGTTCGTTCAAAATCGGTAAAACCATATTTCTACATTATCAATTTAATTGAAAGTTTCAGAAAATCTATCTGTAAAGTCAAGGAATGTTTGCATGTTATTAAAATAATTTAACATTGCGAATTATAAAAATATTAATTAAAATAAAAATATTTTTCGTTAGACTGTTCGTTTTATTTCCAGTAACTTCCGCTTCAACGACTCTCGAATTACAAGACAAGTAAAAAAAAAAAAAAAAAGGTGCCCATGCAGAGCGTGATCTGGGCTGAAATAATAACGTTATTATATAAAAAGCCATTCTTAACATAGGGAGGCGAGGGTTTTTTGTACCTATTCTATATTTTAACCTTATAATTGAATAAAAAAAACATATCATAAAACTTTAATTAAACGTGGAAATACGATTTAAGAAATAGCGTGGATCACTCTCTGCATTAGCACAAAAAATCCCCTGTTTTTTAAATTTAAATACATTTATGTATCTTAATAATTTTTTAAATTTTAAATTCCTTTGTTTATCTTAAGGCTTTTCACTTATCAGACATTACGTTTTAATTGTTTAGTATCTTTCACGGCATTGTTTACATAAAAATGTTTGTTTTAACTTTTTCTAACCTGTTTCATTTTTACGACATTCCTCAGCGTATTATAAACACCCTAACCTCCCCATGTTAAAAACGGCTTTCAAATTAAACAACCCCTTCCACAAACCTCGAAAGCCGTTCTTAACATGAGGAGGTTGGGGGTTTTCATTCCGAAAGCTGTTTTAACATGGGAAGGTTAGGGTGTTTATAATATGCTGGGGCGAGTCGTAAAATTAACGAAGTTGCTATTTATTATTTATTGCAAAAATTGCTTGAAATTTATTTGTTTGTAGAAAATGTAATTTTTCTTGTCAAATAAGACAAGAAAAATTACATTTTCTGCAAATATTTAATAATAATAAAAATAAACGGTAGGTATTTTTTCTGTTGATGTTTCTACATTTAAAATGTTACTTTAGTTTTCCTAGCATTGCCGGGCTGAACGCTGCGAAAATAATTACACAACACTTAAAATTTTATTCATTGTTAATTTATTCAAATAGTACAACACAAGCAAATGAAATAAATGCTTGCCTCAAATACTCTACTTTTTTGTGCCATGTGAAGACATTAAACTTAACTCAAAGTATGCATGCAAACTGTTCGATCCACACATAAATTTTTGCATCACTTGTGGGAAATTGGGCACGGAAAAGTGCCAGCTGATCAGAGTTAAGGGCAAAATTCTTTGACTTTTAACTTCTGTAATTTTATTTCATCAAAAGAAGAGTTAGTTTAAAATGTTTTTGCAGATATTCAAATTATAAAATTCCGCTTGACTGAGTGAACGAGCTACTCTTGCACGTCAATACAAAGACGTCCACGCTATTATTCAATGTAAAATTCCAAGTGAGGTAGTCAAATACAAATCTACCGACATTGTTGTTAATTATCCAATATCTATATTTGCCAGGGATGCCACCGAAGTATTGCAACTGAAATTTGGCGTACTAATTATCATGTTGTGAAATATAAACAAATCCAAGCTTTGAAAAGGCACATGGCTTGCAGTAAAAAAAAATTAACAAACAATATCATAGAAACAACAATCAGAACAGGACTTTTTACAGATGAATATATCTTCATTCCATGCATTGCTATGATTCCATCGGATACATCATTACACTTTAGGAAATTGCACTTTCCAATTTTATTGTCGTTTGCAATAACCATCAACAAAGCACAGGGAACAATCTTTACAATTGTGTGGCTTACAGTTACACACTGACTGTTTTTTCACATGGACAATTTATGTTATATATTCAAGAGTCACCAAACCAGAAAATCTCTATATCAGTTAAGAAAATGGAACAACAAAAACTGTGTACCCATACGAAATGGAAAATTAAACCTATAAGAAACATGCATTTTCTCATTTTGGAACTTTTTCCATTGCGCCAATTTGAGCCACAGCAACGCGTGGCAGGGTACAGCTAGTATATATATATATATATATATATATATATATATATATATATATATGTGTGTGTGTGTGTGTGTGTGTGTGTGTGTGTGTGTGTGTGTGTGTGTGTGTGTGTGTGTAATAAATATTTCTGTCTGTTTGTAGTTTGTTTGTTCACAACGACGTCATAACATACATAATATATATTTGTTATGACGTCGTGTACAGAGGGGCAAAAATGAAATTTCGTAATTGCCAATACATACGGGTCTTCAATTACTGAGGGTGGAACAACATTAAGATTGGATTGGATGGAAGAGTCCAACAACACATACCTACCAAAATCAGAAATGGGACATCCCAAACAACAGACGAAATTGCCAATCTTCAATTACTGACCACCTTATAAAAAAATCCCGGTATGTGCAGCGAACTTCAGCACGAACTTTTTTTCAATCCTGAGTCGTGCTCACTCATGATTTCATATAAAGATCTTAGAGACTGTTCACGTTCGGTTGAAATGGCCTTCCCTCTGTAAACAGAAGGAATGCCTCTTGTGTTTGAGTGTGATTAATCTCTAGAATAATCGAGTAATATAACGTTGCTGTATTTCAA
>NC_136521.1:49763930-49798930 GCF_053919585.1 Euprymna scolopes
ACAAACACACACACACACACACACACATCTATATATCTATTAAATGCTAGTATATCTATAAAAGTGAACGTGTCTGTGTGCCTGTCTGTCTGTCTGTCTGTCTGTCTGGTTCTCTGTGTACATTTTCCTTCGCAATAACTCGGTTAATTTTCAGTCTACAGACTCGAAATTTCATACAGGGTACTGAGATTTGGGAAAATCTATGTGATCGGTTTTCGGCAAGAAATATGACTGTTTAAGGGTCAAAGTTCAACGATTTGACCTTTTAGAACTCTACCAAACTCCTCCGACAATTTTCGGTCTAAACACTTGAAGTTTTAGATATAGATTCCCTGGACATGGATATAAATTAATAACTCGATTTGAGCCCAAAACAACAAATTTTAAGCGGTCATAATAGGGGTCAAAGTAAAACAAACTGACCTTTTCTTTTTTTTTTTTGTTTGGCTCTGGGAAGATATATGTTCCTTGATCATGGATCTTCCTTAACTTGATTTGAGCCCAAAACAATAAATGTTAAGGGGTCATAAGAAGGGTCAAATTTAAAAAAAATTGACCTTTTCTTTTTTTTTTTGCTCAGCATACACCACCAAACACCCGGGCAACGCCGGGAACCCATGCTAATCTATATATCTATAAAAGTGAAAGTGTCTGTCTGTGTGTGTCTGTGTACATTTCCCTACGCAATAACTCTGTCAATTTTTAGTCTACAGACTCGAAATTTGATATACACGATACTGAGATTTGGGAAAATCGGTGTGATCGGATTTTGGTCAGAGATTTGGCTGTTAAGGGGTCAAAGTTCAACGATTTGACCTTTGAGTACTCTATCAAAATCCTCCGCCAATTTTGGGTCTAAACACTTGAAATTTTAGATATAGGTTCCTTGGACATGGATCTGACTTAATAACTTGATTTGAGCCAAAAACAATAAATTTTGGGGGATCATAATAGGGGTCAAATTTAAAAAAAAAAATGACCGTTTTTTTTGTTGTTTTTTTTTTTTTGCTCAACATACACCTCCAAACATCCAGGCAACGCCAGGCTGAAATGCTAGTATATCTATAAAAGTGAGCGTGTGTGTGTGCCTGTCTCTTTGTGTGTCTGTGTACATTTCCTTATGCAATAACTCTGTAAATCTTCGGTCTACAGACTTGAAATTTGATATACAGGGCATTTAGATTTCAGGAACTCCTTGTGATCGGTTTTTGCTCAGAAATTTTGCTGTTAAGGGATAAAAGTTTAACGATTTGCCATTTGACAACTCTACCAAAATCCTCCGCCAATTTTGGGTCTAAACACTTGAAATTTTAGATATAGATTTCTTGGACAAGGATCTAAGTTAATAACTTTATTTGAGCCCAAAACAATAAATGTTAAGGGGTCATAATAGGGGTCAAAGTTAAAAAATTGACCGCCTTTTTTTTTTTTTTGTCCAACGTACACCTCCAAACACCCTGGCAACGCCGGGCTGAAATGCTAGGATATCTATAAAAGTGAACGTGTCTCTGTATTTGTCTGTGTGTCTGTGTGTGTACATTTTTATACGCAATAACTGTCAATGTTTAGTCTACAGACTCGAAAATTGATATACGGGATACTGAGATTTGGGAAAATCGGTGTGATCGGTTTTCGGCCAGAGATTTGTCTATTAAAGGGTCAAGTTCTACTATTTGACCTTTGAGAACTCTATCAAAATCCTCCAACAATTTTGGATCCAAACACTTGAAATTTTGGATATAGGTTCCTTGGACATGGATTTAACTTAATAACTTTATTTGAACCCAGAAGAATAAATGTTAAGGGGTCATAATAGGGGTCAAAGTTTTAAAAAATTTACCTCTGCGGTCTCTATCAAATTACTCAGACAATTTCTCGTCTGAACATTTGAAATTTTACATAAAGGGTATTCAGAGATAGGGCAAGCTTTTTAATCGGTTTGGGTCGAAAATTTGAGCTACTAATATATAAATATATGTTTACATGTATGTTTTCATGTCTGCCTTAAACTTTCGACAGAGGTGACGGATTTTCACAAGGTCAGTATCGTTTTGAAGCTTGACGCTTCAGACGACAAATACCGAAAAGTTGGTTAAAAACATTAATTTTTTCATTCTCAGCTGGGTACTTTTTACAGGGAGGGGTCGCTTTTTTCGCCGATATTTTCAAAAGTCATGCCCTCTTTTCGATTGTCTAGCCTTAATTTAAACATGCGTCACTTCCGGTTTGGCGGTGATCGTAACAGCAAAGACGTTACGTTTTTCACGTTCTTTTCCTCCCTCGCGGTACTTCCTACTACCACTATATTTTTTTTTGCTCAACATACACCTCCAAACACCCGGGCAACGCCGGGCACCCATGCTAGTAAATAATAAAATAATCGCTACACCTGTTACGAACTTTTTAAACCCGCTAGATATTGGCAACCAAAATTATTAGATATTGTTGAGTATTCATTTTTATTTCTCCTATAATTTTTTATTTTCTTTAAAAAAAAAAACTGCTTTTCTCGATTGTTTTAAAAACGAGCAAACCAGCAAAAATAGATATGTATCTATACATACTAACATTTTTTTTTTGAGGAGAAGAGTCAATCTTTGAAACCCCATGAAATAAGAAACTTTTCACTTTTACTTCGTATTCTTTGTTTTCAATAAAATGTTGTAACTTCAATTCTGCCATAGCTTGACTTTTTCTAATCATTATTATTAAAGATATTACGTTAAAATGCATTGTTATTTTATTGTTTCCCCCTTACATACAATTGTTTCAACTCTCAGTGTTGGCATACAAGCATATAACAGGTCATTATTTATAACTTGTCCATGAATGAAGCCCATATATATATATATATATATATATATATATATATATATATATATATATATATGTGTGTGTGTGTGTATATATATATATATATATATATAGTAGAAATGGTAATTGGTAAAAACTGAAGAAAGTGCTCAATACTGTTGTAGAGCAAATATGCGTTTTATTTTTTTATTAACGTATCATTCTGTTAAGTTACATTATTGTTCCAGCTACCCGGCCGTTTTTTTTTTTGCCGTCTGTAGCTTCCTCAGACTTTTACAGAAATGTTCGTTATGATGGGATGAAAGAGTGAATGATGTCAATGTCAGGGGAGGGATGCGAGAAGAGCGGAAAAAAGAGGAAGGGAACAAGGGGGAAAGGTGGGAGGGGGTGTTTGGTATGTCGGTAATGTTTTAGTTTTGGAGTTTAAGGGCCTTAGGTGGTTGTGGGGGAGGGTCTGGGAAGTTCATTTCTGGTGTGGCTGAGGGCATAGAGATACTTGAAGGGGGAGGGGGATATGAGGGCGTAGGAGGAGGGGTTTGCTTTAAAATTCGAGTCTTAATGTTTAGGTTTTTGGCGTCTCGTTGGTGAGATGATTTCTTGATAAGTATGTCTTGACCGGTTGGGTGTTCGCTTAGGTTCGGAGGCGGGGGGGGGGCTATGATTCGGTTTATTTATTTGGTTTTTATTTGTTGTTAATTGCTATATATATATATATATATATATATATATATATATATATATATATATATATATTGTTTTATTTTACTTTAGTCGATGTTCTCAGAAATCAAGGGGCCCACAGCCTGGGGCTAACACTTAAACTCTATATGAGAGTTACATAGATATTCGAATCTTCCATTATAGTTATTTATCTCTCAAACACTGAGTTAGTAAAGAAATTGAGAACATAATTTTCTTCTCCCCTAATTAACCATTTTCATATGTTGCAGTATATCTTTCGTTTCGGTCTCTTGGTCTTACTGGATTCCAGGACAAGGATTTATCTAGTCTGGTGGAGTATCCAGCTTCATGTTTTTATTTGAAGTAACATCTCTTGATGAAGATTCACTATTCCTCGTAATAGCTAATGTAAGTTAGTCATAGTATGGATGTCTATTTGATTTCAGGGTTTACTTCAACGGAAAAGTATCCGCATGTCAGGTTGTTCTGGCAAACCCCTGTGCAGAGAGACCTTAGACACTCGAAGATAGTGCCTAGTAGGCATTCAAGTTCTCTCTAGTGTGTGTGTGTGTGTGTGTGTGTGTGTGTGTGTGTGTGTGTGTGTGTGTGTGTGTGTGTGTGTGTGTAAGTTTCAAAAAATGTAATTCTTCTCATCAGAGGGAAGAGGATTGCAAAATATACCATAAATTTTGCAGGTTTATGCATCAAAGAAACAAACAATATGACATTAATCATAATTGCACCAAAATAGTTATTTAAAAGTTAGCGATATAGTTGTAGGGATTCAATGAGATTAAGAGAGCCAGAAACGGGAAAAAGGGAGAAATACACACACACACGCATATATATAGATAGAGAGATAAATACACACACACACACACACAAACACACACGCACACACACATATATATATATATATATATGAAGTAAAAATCCAATGAGAAAGACGGTAAAATCCAGAACAGGATAAATCCGAAATGAGTTCATTGAACGTCCATTGATAATCCATAAGAAACTGCGATAAACAATTTTCTAATCCGACTAATCATTTTTATAACTTTCATTGAAAACGTTTGTGCTATGTATTAATATTATCCTTTATCAGTTTGGACAGTTTTACTCCTAGGTGCAATTTTTTTTTTGTCATCTTTGTTCTTCATGTATACAAATTGTAATAATTGCTGACAAATTTTCCTCTGCGTATTTTTTTTTGAAAGTACTTTTGTGGAATATGTTCTGATGAAATAGAACTTGTACCACTACGGCGTCAAGCAACAAAATCCCACTTTATGGCTGTTGAAATTTTAAATGCCAGAAAGCGATTTGCTCTAATAGTTGTTTTTTTTTCAGCTAAGTGCAAGACATTGAAATTCCCGCCATATTTTCTGCTTTCCTGACTAAAAGTTTAAATGTAATGTGAAAAGACAGCTCATCGTCTCACATTATTCCTTGTAGACACTTATGTACAAGTTGAAATATTTCTTGTTTTGGAGTAAACAAGGATACAGTAATTCGTTGTATTTTCGATAAAGCGCTACAAAATAACAATAATACTTAAGCGTTTTACGGCAGATAACGTACACTGCCGGGATTTGCTGAAACGCATATCCAATGAAATTCAAGCCAACAGACGAGAAAAACAATTTAATCAGTTTGACTTTAAGAAAATATCATTATCATAATTTATCGTAACTAGGAGAAAAAACTACAATCACTGGTAAAGGTAATAAAATTTTTCTCGGAAGGAAAACTAATTGGCATTACGTAGAAGATGCCAGACCTGCGAGTATCCCTGCACTTTGAAAAAAAATGGAGGAAAAACTATGCATCCCTTAAGGCTTATAAAAATTACCACTCTCCCCTCCCAACACTAAGAATGGGTTTCTAAATAAGAACATTATTATTTCAGCACGGTATCTTCTCTGCATAAGTACCGCGAAAAATTTTTGAAGTTTAAAAAAAAATATATTTGAAGAAAATACAAAATAACTTTAATCCACCAAACAATTTCTGATTTTGTTTTTAATCTCATTTTCAATACTCTTACTAACATTTGGAGAAAAAATTCTTAAAAATGGCCAAAGTTTTCAAAGATACAAAAAATGTCTTAGTTGTTATAATTTTTTGTATGATTGTTAAAAGAAACATTTAAATAAATATTATTTCTGAAAGATTGCCATAGGTTGAGTGTTTTTTTTTTTTTTTTTTTTTTTTACTTTTTCATTTTCTTCTGAAGAGGTTAGTAACATTATTCATTAAAAATGTGTATTTTACTTATTTTGTTTTCATTAAAACAATGTTTTCTTTTTTTCGTCGTTTACTAGTAAATCGTCTCTGCATATCCCGGCGGCTATCCAGCTGAAAATGGCCGTGTAACTTCGGCTTCAGCACGATAACGTAACTACATAAGTATCCAAAGTGGTTTGAATAAGGTTTTTTGCAGTTTCACGTCAAAATGTGTATGTAGATATATAAAATAGCGAAGTTCTTACGGTTGATATTCTTAAAAAATAAAAAATAAAAAAAGGATTATTTTTGGTAAAAAATAGCAATGTTTTATCTCAAGTTATCCGAAAAGTTTGTGTGAAATTTAACAGATGGTTCAAATCAATAAAAATAAACAAAAAAATCTTTGGATTTAATGAGTTGTTTTGCCGGATCAATTTTTTTTATTAAAGTTATTTAAATTTTTACATTGCTGATCGCAGACATCATCGTTTCTCTGAGTGATAACCAAAAATGCTTATTTAAATTTAAGTATGGCAGACGAACCAAAATGTTTTTGGACTTTCAGCGGGACAGACGGACGAAAATGTCTTTTTTTAACTTAAGCATAACAGGTCAATGAAAATATTTGTTTTTACCTAAGCATGACAAACCAATGAAAATGTTTTTTAACTTAAGCATGACAGACCAACGAAAATGTTTTTAACTTAAGCATGACAGACCAACGAAAAATGTTTGTTATCTAAAGCATGACAGAGAAACGAAAATGTTTTTTACTTAAGCATGATAAACCAACAAAAATGTATTTTTAACTTAAGCATGACAGACAAACAAAAATGTGTTTCATGATAGACCAACACAAATGTTTTTAGCTAAAACATGGCAGAATAACGAAAATGGTTTCTAACTTAAGCATGGCAGATCAACAAAAATGTTTTTTATTACTTTAGTATGACAGACCAACGTAAATGTTTTTTTTCACTTAAGCATGATGGACCAACGAAAGTGTTTTTAACTTAAGCATGACAGACTAACGAAAATGTTTTTAAACTTAAGCATGACAGACCGACGAAAATATTTTATCTTGAGCATGACATATCAAGGTATTTTTTTTTATTTAAGCATGACAGACTAACTAAAAGAGAGCGAGAGAAAGAGAGAGATAGAGGTGGAGTCGATAACACAAAACGTTAATGGCGAGAATCGATAATACCAAGTGTTGTGGGGTACAAATCACCCCTATTTGAGAACTAAGTGGAATCAACCAGTCCTATGGATACCACTGGTTGCAGAGACTAAATGGAGACATTCATACCATGTTTAACCGCATGCTACGAACACGTTCCTCTCATACCACTTTAGTGGCTCCTGTATTCTTTATGATAAATACATATATTTTATACACTTAAAACTGTTTGTGGTTTCTTTCATTTGTGACCCCTAGCACGGGTCTACAACACCAAGCCATACCATAATTTTAATTCTTCCCAGATTAATCGCTGTATAACTGTTGTGAATAAGAGGGGCGTGCAATAAGTAATGCTCTGACCCACTTCCAGTTGTCTGATCTAGCTGAAATTTTGCATGTGCAATGATTTATATCTCTACGGGTTATGTAGCAAATTACAGCAGTGAACGAATTATGGTTTATGTTTTACAGGTGTTTGAACTGAGTCAGGCGTGAAATGGAGCCTGTTGAATGTCGAGCAGTGATCCGGTTTTTGTATTTGAAAGGACGCACACCACAGGAGACTTTTGATGAAATGAAAGAAACTTATGGTGATAATGCCCCATCATATGACCTTGTAAAACGCTGGCATCGTGAATTCAAACATGGCCGGAAGTTAATGGAAACAACTCCCAGACCTGGTCGCCCCCCTTCCGACATTCATGAGGAATCTGTCCGTCAAGTTGAGGTTGCCATTTTGGAAGATCGACGCATTACTATTCGCCGAATAGCCAAAGATGTCAAGATTAGTACAGGGTCTGTGGAAACTATCATTCATGACCATTTACATATGCATAAGGTCTGCCTGATGGATTCCCAGGTTGCTCATACCATTCTAGAAGCGAAAACGCATAGAGTGCTTGAGGATGAATTTAGAGATGTGCAAAGAAGATGAGTTAAAGTTTTTCAAAAGACTGATTACACAGGATGAAACCTGATGATCTAGAGACCAAAGCTCAGTCAATGCAGTGGAAGCACTTGGACTCACCACCTCCAAAAAAGGCAAGGGTGCCATCCTCCGCTGGCAAGGTCATGCTCACAGTCTTCTGGGACCAGGACGGAGTAGTGATGACAGCTTTCCTGGCAAAGGGTACCACAATTACAGGAGCCTATTATGCTTCATTTTTGAGGAAATTAAGGGAAGCTATCAAAATAAGAGGCGGGGCAAGATCAGCAAAGGTACCCTCCTCCTGTAGGAAAACGCTCCGGTCCACAACTCGCATGTGGCCAGATCAGAAGCACGGGCGTGTGGTTATGAAATTCCCCTCCCCATCCTCCTTACTCTCCTGACCTTGTACCCTTTGACTTTCACCTCTTCCCAGCCATGAATTTGTTTTTGAAAGGAAAGCGTTTCCCAGATGATGCAGCCTGGAATTCTGAAGTCACGTTGTGGTTGGAGGACCAATCTGGGGTGTTCTACAAAAACGGTCTCCAGAACTGCATCAAACGATGGAAGAAATGAATAACTTTGGGTGGTTCCTATGTAGAGAAAGACTAATAACTGTGCCAAGTTTCGTTGCTCTACTGCTATGGAAAGTGGGTCAGGGGCATTACTTATTGCACCCCCCTCGTAGAATATACCCCACACATTTGTTTTTACTGGACGAACATTTATGTGCAGAGTAAGCATGGCATTGACAAGCGCATTGCTTCTGACAGTTGTATTTTAAATAAAATGATAGCATAGTCGATAAAATAACCAGCACGATAGTCTGATGAAGAACGAAACATTTATAAAACGAGGAAATGCTTTTCTGAAAATAAGAGTCACACACACAAGGCAATTTCGAACTTGAGCAAAACGAACCGACTCTCAGACGAAGTGTTAACACAGCCGCTGACGCTGAGAGCAGCAGCAGTTGCATAAAGATATGCAAATGACCAAGCCAGCTACTCGAAGTGACGTCATAGCAGAGATGATAAAAGCACACACGTGGACGGAGAAGCGGCATGTGTTAAGAGAAGCAGGTGTTCGTACAGTGATGTACGACACGAGGAGGTGTATGGAGGAGCGATGTTCGGCAAAAGCACATGTTCGAGGTGAAGCTTATGTTCTGAATAGCATGTGTTTGAGACACGTGGGTGACGTCACAACCGAGACGAAAAGTCGCACGCGGCTGGAGAAGAAGAAACGAACAGCTAAAATATATATAAAAAGATGCGTTCTTTAAAATACCAGATATAAAGGATTTTATTTATAAAAAGATATAAAGGATTTTATTTATAAAAAGAAAGTGAGTCGACTTTTTTCCCCCCTTTCTTCTGTTTCCCTTCAACGTGTTAACATATTAAGGACAACGTTACAGAAGCATCTTATAAGAAATAATCGATTTTTTTAAAAAGACGTTACCTGAGAAAAGGATGGAGAAAGAGAGAGACAGACAGACAGACAAACAGACGGATACAAAAGGAGACAACGAAAAGAAGAGCCGATTACGTTCGTCTATCACCCTGTCACGTTGTATCATATGTTGTCATGACATTAATTCTTCAAACTTCATCGCCCTGTAATTATTGTTATAGAATATGCCACCCACCTCTTTTTTCCATAAAGAGTTGATATACACAAAATAATCAAATAACGGCATTGACAAGCACGTTACAATTAGTCCGTCAGAAACTGGATTATTTCGATAGTATTTTATCTATCGGGCTTAAGTATTGACCATGGCTAATCCTAGAAGGCGAACTCGCACAGACCTTGACCACTTTCTTGAAGTATAATTTTGTTATTTACTGTGTGAGGCACCTTGACCTAGGAATTTCGACGAAGGTTATCCAAGCTATTTTTAATAGGTTAGAATCCGCCTCGTTCCGAGGCGCTGTCTCATTCTCCCCACCTTTCAACTTTGTGTCACTTTTTCCTGCGTTGAAAAGGAATTAAATAGATAAAGACCGAGCTATTTCGGTGATCGTTTTATCTGTCGGGATATGGTATTCATTCTGGGTAGTCTGCTTGGTGTTGTTTCTTCAATTAACCTTTTTTATTTTCTTATCAGTTTGTTCAAGCTGGGGATGGAGCATTCTACCGGGTGCCAAATATTCACTCGTTAATTCAGATATTCTAACCGAGAGATCTTTTTTTAAGATTCTGACCTCCCTTTAAGTGCAATTGTTTGAATCTTTCTTGCACTTGGTTAACCGGGTAAGTTGCATTTGGTTCACCGGATAAGTTGCACTTGATCTGCCAGGAACTTGCACTTGGTTCATTGGGTACTTTTTATTCCATTTAGAAATACTATGTAGGGAATTGAGCAGCGAGATGTCCGTTCACATTATACTTGAACTTCTGCATGTCAGTACATTTGGGAAAGTAGGAACCCGGGAGAGAGTTCCAAAGTCTAGCAGTCTTGGGGAAGAAACTATGAGAGTAGAAGGAATTCTTACATCTAGGGGTCTCTACTGTGTAGCTATAGGACTTTGCTACTTGTCGGGTTTATCGGGGGTATTTACGTCGAGGGGGCACAAGGGCTTGTAGTTCGTCAGAACATTCACCATTAAAATACTTGTAAAACAGGCGGAGGGATGCAACATTACGTCGATGGGCCACAGGTTGAAGCTTAGAAGATAGTTCAGGACCCATGAGGTTGGCGACTCTCTTTTGAACCCTGTCCAGAAGTGAGAGACTAGTAGCAGATGCATCAGCCCAGATGTGACAACAGTACTCTATACATTGGCGAATGGTGGCCTTGTAGAGATACAGGATACTTTCAGGCGTAAGTAACTTTCTAGCACGGTAGAGAGAGCCCACCTTCTTCGCAGTATCTTTGGCAGTGATCTTACACTTGATCTGCCGGGTACTTGCACTTGGTTCACTGGGTACTTGCATTAGGTTCATCGAATGAAACTTGAAGTGTTTTATTAATATATCTCATCCATCTCTGAGGATTAAAAGCAAATGAATTGTGTTGTTCACGTATGAATTTACTGTTGTGGATTAGAGTTTAACAATACGGAAAAGATCGCTATGTTTCTATCGAACTCTTTCTGAAGCCGATAGGGAAGGAGAAGGGAAAGAAAAGAGAATTCAACCAATATTCAGAAAACTATTGGATTTTCTTCGTTTTCATTCACATTCGATTCAATCGCTATTGAAAATGGGACGTCACGTCGGCTCGGAGATATTGTGGATGTGAGCCAGTCGCAGCATCAATAATTGTGTTATATCTTTATATAAACCGAAGTATGTTTTTAAGAGAAAATATGTGTCAATTTGAAAGTACAGTGTGTTCCAAAAGTCTTGGGCATGTTTTTATATTGAATATCTCGAGAACTAATAAGGATACATATCTGGAAAAAAATGAAAAAAAAAAAAATCAATAGCTTCACAAAAAAAAACATAATACAGTTAGCTTTAAAATGGCGCAACTTTAATCTTACTACCATTCATAGTTAAGCAGATATAAGGACTTGAAATGTGCGCAAATTATTTTTGGAACAGCCTTTGGTATTTGTATCTATCCATGAAATAATATATCCTTCGTAGTTCTACGTCGACATTAACCTATGTTTGTAATGTAGTCGTTATATATCAACACCCGGGACCCACATGTTGTATGCAGACAGTCGCAAGGAAATAAAAACAAGGAAAAAATTCGACTTACACTTTTTCGGTTGAAACAACAGACATTTATTTACAGGTACTTCGAAAATAACGCCTAGTATCTTGCTCAAAAATCCTCTCGTACTCCAACGTGCTCAACAAGGCTCCGCCATGTCGAACACATGGTACTCTGTTATTTTCCTGGCATATTTAGGACACGTCTTTTCCTGTCGCTCTCGGACCACGTGTGTAACACGTATATTTCTTCTCTGTCTTTCTCGGGCCACGTTTTTTTTTTTTTCCTTTTTATAATCTTTTATAGGCAGAGTGAGCACAGCAGTGACAAGCGCTTTGTTTCCAACTTTTGTATCATTGATCAAAAATTACTGCAGATAAGATTGTTATCGACTCGGAAAAACAACCAACACATTAGTTTAAGGAAGGAAGCAATAAGAAGTACAACAATGGAGAAGCAGGTATGGATAAAAAAAAATAGTACGAACTTCAATGCCTCCGTACAGTCTCAAAAGACAAAGGATGCCCCCTGTAGGGGCAGCTGCGCATGTAATTATGTGGCATTTACCTATAAGTATGGCAAACCACTTATAATTAAATGGCTGTAAATTTGTTGGCTTTTTTTTTTCAAAAATAAACAATTATAAACAGAACGACTTGATTTTAATATACTTTCATAGAAATATTTCTGCTATCTCACAAAAAAGCTATTTTCTTTACGTCACAAGTGTCACGCCCCTACATTAATTCCATAGCTAATATAACATACTGACCCAACGGGTCACATGTAGTCTAGTTAATATTAATGTGTGAGTTAGTACTTGTTAATTCGATCAACAACTCTTTGATTAGAGTTGTTTGTATTTGGCATAATGTAAAACGACATTAAAAAAAGCTTATAAAACCATGGAAACTGCTCCTATAACCCATTCAAGGAACAAAAGTTGCTTCTATAACCATTCTACAACACCCCAATGGAATGTGACACCGAATATTTTAAATCTGGACTTTGACTAAAATTGTATTTAAAAGCAAAAAGGAATAATGTCGATATCATATTATGTAAAACATAATTTTAGAGTGTAGTCGAGTGTTATATATATATATATATATATATATATATATATATATATATATATATATATATATATATATATATGTGTGTGTGTCTGTGTATATATATATATATATATATATATATATATATATGATGATTGCAACGTCTTTTCAGACGAGTGCCACTCCCTCAGACACTTAAAAGTCCATGAGCCCAAAAATGACTTCCATTGCCACGGGACCATTTTAATGTCTGAGAGAGTATCTATACACAGATAATGTTACAGAGTCTTAGCTTTGTACGACAGCTAAGTCTCTCTCTCGGTTCAAAATGTTGAGATCCAGCAACAAGCGAGAGCAAGATAGCCAGCAACAATTTAAACTGCAGACCAGCTTAATGCGTTACTGGTCTCCCGCTTTATGGTTTTTTAAATCTTAATTTAAGATATTTGCTTCTCCTAGAAAGGTTGCCTTCACCACAGCTTACGGGAGCCCTCTTCACCCCAACACACACATAGATACACACAAACACACACGGTGCTAGTTGGCCGTTGGCCCCGAAATATATATATATATATATATATATATATATATATATATATATATATATATATTACAAAGGACGAAGACGTAACACCAATCAGGAACAAAGGTTTATGAGTGTAAGATGCTAACTGGTGGAAATTGGGTAAAAATGTGAATATTTATTACAAATAAATAAATATACAAAATATTTCAAATGAATATACAAATTATTACCGATAAATAAATGTACAAAATATTTCAAATAAATAAATGTACAAAAAAATTTCAAATAAATAAATGTACAAAATATTTCAAATAAATGAATATACAAATTATTAAAAAAAAATAAATGTACAAAATATATCAAATAAATAAATGTACAAATTATTACAAAAAAATAAATGTACAAAATATATCAAATAAATGTACAAATTATTACAAATAAATAAATGTACAAAATATATCAAATGAATAAATTTACAAATTATTTTAATAAATAAATGTACAAAATATATCAAATAAACAAATGTACAAATTATTTTCAATAAATAAATGTACAAAATATATCAAATAAACAAATGTACAAATTATTACAAAAAAATAAATGTACAAAATATATCAAATAAATAAATTTACAAATTATTTTCAATAAATAAATGTACAAAATATTTCAAATAAATAAATGTACAAATTATTACAAATAAATGTACAAAATATTACAAATAAACAAATGTACAAAATATTAAAAATAAATTAATATACAACATATTACAAAGAAATGAATATAAAAATTATTCCAAATGAATAAATATACACAATATTGCAAATAAATATACACTTTTTTTTCAAATAAATAAATATAAATATATTTCAAATAATTATAAAAATTAGTTCAAATAATAAATATGCAAAATATTTCAAATACATATATAAATTATTTCAAATAAATAAACATCCAAATTATTTCAAATAAATATACAAATTATTTCAAATAAATAAATATACAAAATATTGCAAATAAATAAATATACAAGTTATTTTAAATAAATAAATATACAATGTATTTTCAAATAAATACACAAATTATTACAAATAAAAAATACACAGATTATTTCAAATAAATAAATATACAACTTATTTAAAAATATACAGATACAAATTTTGCAAATAAATGTACAAATTATTTCAAATATATTAATGTAAAAATTATTTCAAATGAACAAATGTACAAATTCTTTCATATAAATAAATATACAAGTTATGACAAATAGATAAATATACAAATTATTTCACAAATAAATAAATATACAAATTATTTTAAATAAATAAATATACAAATTATTTCACAAATAAATAAATATACAAATTATTTCACAAATAAATAAATATACAAATTATTTCACAAATAAATAAATATACAAATTATTTTAAATAAATAAATACACAAATTATTTCACAAATAAATAAATATACAAATTATTTTAAATAAATAAATATACAAATTATTTCAAATAAATAAATATACAAATTATTTATTTCAAATAAATAAATATACAAATTATTTAAAATAAATAAATATACAAATTATTTTTGAATTTTAAATTATTTAAAATAAATAAATATACAAATTATTTCAAATAAATAAATATACAAATTAGTTCAAATAAATAGATATACAAATTATTTCAAATAAATAGATATACAAATGATTTCAAATAAATAAATATACAAATATTTCAAATAAATAGATGTACAAATTATTTAAAATAAATAGATATACACATTATTTAAAATAAATAAATATACAAATATTTTAAATAAATAAATATATAAATTATTTCAAATAAATAAATATACGAATTACTCATCTCAAATGATTATATTAATAAAATTATATAACATTCAGTACGGACCCAACGATGGAAGATCAGATAAGAACGAAACACTTGGATTAATAAAACGAAAAAATCAAACCTTGATCGCTCTTCAGCGTCCTTTGCACGGTAGAAGGAGGCGTTGATCCCTACGATCTACGGTGAGCTTTGTCTAAGGATAGTCGTTTCAATCTTACTTAAAGCCGACCAGAGGATATGTTTTCCAAAATTGGTGAGATGACAACAACTATTGAAGACAGTAATTACTGAGGATGCAATTAAGAGACTCGGTATTCCTATCCGTCCGGTCAACCACCTGACAAATGCTAGAGTTGTAGATAGTCGAAACGCCGTGAAACAATAACTATGGGGATGAGGATAAAATTCTGCAAATAAATAAATAGACCATATTATAGCCAGCTGGCAAGCAGACCAGCGGAAAAGAGTTACACAGGTGGGTAGTTCTAGGAAAAAAGCTTTGTTCATGGAATTTATGTTAAAATTTAGGAACAAATAGAGAGTGGGGGAAATTGTTGACAGTGGTTGTAGTTAGACGAGTGTTGAAGAAAGATGGTTTCGTCACTTTTACCGCCCGATTTGAGATAATGCTAAAAGTATTCTCTCAATGGACCGCGAGATCGGGGTTCAATCCTCGATCGAGTCAAACCAATAAGCTAAAAAAAAAAGGTACTTAATGCCCCGTGTCTAAATACTCAGTATTATCAGAATAGGATCAAGGGCAAGTGGAGTAATCCTGTAAATCGAGTATCGTTATCTCCTATACTTCGATGTAGCAGTTAATTTAAAAGGAACTTTCGAGTCGCCCTCGACTATTATCGGCCACTTAGCTTAGCTTTCATTGTTTTGAAATGGGGTTTATCGCGTTTTGCATTGAAACTTTTAAAGTGTATTTCCGAGTACAGACGAACAGCTGATCAATTCAGTGATAGACGAGGAGATAACAAGAATATACGAATAATCGAATAATAACACGATAATTCTTTTATTCTATGTCCATTCATGTGTTAGCGATCTGTTACGGAGATGAGGAGAGACAGCCTAATGAGTTCTTAATTCGGCTGCGTTTTCATTATCGCTTACAGACAGCTCATATCAATGCAATCGGTAGCGTTCTTTGAAAATAATATATCGCTTAGACAACTCTACTCTTAATCCACTAACCTAATCAATATTGCACTCAGCCGCTATTGAAAAATGACGTCGGCCCGTAGACATTGGAAATAAAGGCAAGCATTCGTTCTACAAGTGCCAGATAATTACCACATCATACGTTCAAGATAAAACACACACACACACACACACACACACATGTACACATATTGGCAAAAGTTGGGAAGCGCCTTCTTATTATTAAACCCTCGTAAATTATTAACTATTTATCACAAGCAAACACTATGATAAGATGGTTCATATATATATATATATATATATATATATATATATATATATATATATATATATATCATAAGTTTTATTTCGGTTTCGATTCAAGCTAATGAACCCAAGTCATACATATTTTTTTTTTAATCGCAACTTTATAATATATAAAAATCGATAGAGCATTAACTCTATAATAATATATACGAAATCTGCAAGAATTAAAATATCATATTTAAGCGTACTTTACAACCGGGCTTTTCCGGGCGTTCGTGCTAGCTAAAATTGAATACTATTGCAGTTTTAACAAAAAAGATACAATAATATCAGAGCGTCTCCATTTACACTGAACATCTACAGAATGCCGACATCAATATATTATATATGAATGAGTCCCCTGTGGAATTTCCACAGGCCCTGCTAGTAGCTTATTCCAACCATAGATTAATTCAGGTTTGGGTAAACTAAGCCTGTGGCAATCAGATATTGGAAGTTTTTTTTTTTTTTCGTTATTTAAAGTGAAGTTGTACTATACGATCGGCATATACCATATACGTGTAGACCTACTGGAAAAAAATTGGGAAGTACCTATTTATTGATAATGGTTTAGAATGTATTAGATATTTATTACAAGCAAAACAGTCTGATAAAATGTTTCATGAATAAGTCTCAGTGTGTTATTTTATCGGGAAACTTGAACGTGATCCTGGATTCCGATTTTATACGCACATTAAACCCGATCAAGTAGTTGTGGTGTTTCGTGATAAGTTTGATCTTATCGCAAAGTTCCGAAAAAAAAAACTGATAGATTTTAGATAAAACAGCTCGTCGTGGCTCAGATTCGATACAGCGCTCAAGCTAAATCAATCGGTTCTGAATTAGAAAAGTCGGCTTAACGCTAATAGAATGTTTAAGTTTTATCAATGCTATTTTTCTGACCATAGGTATATTTGGCTTTGGATAAACTTGAATAAGCCTAAAATTAAATATTGGAAGGGTTTATTCGTTATTCAAAGGGAGGTCTACTATATGTTGGAGATAAACGATGCAAGCGAAGTTATATTTTAAAAAAGTGGTAATTCGGAATCTTAATCGTTGTTCTAAGGAAGATAACTCTATTTTATTAAGAATTGCAATGAAAAATTATCTTTGCAACTACTTTATTTATGTAACAAAGTTTTATGACATTCATGACAAAAATGTAAAATACGATAATATTGTATTTTTCTGAAGCAAAACGTCTAAGGTATAGAAAAGATAGTAAATTAGAATCACCTCCCTTAGAACAATAATAAGCTTCAATCGAAAACGAAATAAAAATTCATGCATATATATATATATATATATATATATATATATATATATATACATTTTTTCTCTCGTTGGAACTACACAACCATCACTTTAAATATATATATATATATATATATATATATATATATATATATATATATATATATATATATATATATATATAACTTGAGTTCCTTCAGCGAAAATCGAAACCGAAACCAAAACTTATGAAGAATTCTTGGTCAAATTATCTATGACAAGAAATGGAAGAACATAACAATTAAACGGCCCGGATGTAAGCATTACACAAAAGAACACTTACGCTATCGTATTAATATATAGATGATTATTATGATGATGATTATTGTTGTTGATGATGATGATGATGATGATTGTTGTTGTTATTATTATTATTATTATTGTTGTTATTATTGTTATTATTGTTGTTGTTGTTGTTATTATTATTATTGTTGTTGTTGTTGTTGTTATTATTATCATTATCATTATTATTATTATCATCATTATCATTATCATTATTATTATTATTATTATTATCATTATTATTATTATTATTACTATTGTTGTTGCTGTTGTTGTCGTTGTTGTTGTTGTTGTTGTTTTTATTATTATCATTGTCATTATTATTGTCATTATTATTGTTATTATTATTGTTGTTGTTGTTGCTGTTGTTGTTGTCGTTGTTGTTATTATTATTATTATTGTTATTATTATTGTTGTTGTTGTTATTATTATTATTATTATTATTATTATTATTATTATTAATCTAAAAATATAATTAAATCCTTCTCGAGAAATATGCCGGAATACAAATTTCTTTCTTATTTTTTGTCTTCTTTGTGACGGTTGGTTGTTTATTTTACAGCATATCAACTCTTTTCCGGTTATTCAATGCCGAATCTTGTAATTTTGAAGAAAATTTTTTCAATATAATTTTTTTCCATGTAGCTTTCTATTTAACCCATAGAAAGGACCTTAACAGGTACTACCACACCTAGGAGTAATTGTAATTAAGAGGTGGCTCCACACTCCCCAACGCCAACAAACTGGGGCCTCACCATTGGATATAGCTTAACGTTATATCCAGGACCTCTTTGCGACGAAGTATGAAAGTGGATGCTCATGTATTTTTGGTACCGCGAGCGATATTTTTAAATAGTTTTTTTCACGTTAAATTCAAATTTAACATCTTTTTTTACTATTATTAAATTGTTAATTGGAAGCATAGAATAGTTAGAAAACACCTTCCCCCTCCACATGTTAAGAATGGCTTTCGAAATAATAACTTTATTACTTCAGCGCGGTACCAAAAATACAAAAGTACCTAAAAGTGTTGGAGCCCTACATGTTAACATGTGCATAAATGTGTGCAATTACGTCACACGTTCTCCTCTCTAGAACATCCTGCCAGCGGAAGTCATGACAATGCCTAGTATATTCAGGTTTCAAGTCATCTTGGGCAAACATCCAGATGGCATATAAATGCAAGATCTTTTTGTCTTTTTACATGGCTTGTTGTAACTTATTATGTGTGTGCCAATAAAATTGATTTGTCTTAATCGTATTAGTCTGTCAATAATTTTCTCCACTCTTTATCTGTGCTAAATCAAAACGTAGATTCTTTTTTTTTTTTTTTTTACACAGTGATCACCACTTATCAAGGCCCGGAAGCCACTCAGGGATAAGGGTTATTGCAAGTACATCACGTTAGTGAGGAGATTTTATGAAGTGTTTAATAAGGGGGGCGGTTCATTAGGAATTTGTTAACATTAGACTTGAAGACATCTAAGTTGTAGTCCGGAGGGAAGCAGGCAGACGGAACAGAGTTCCACAGGCGTGCAGTTCTAAGAAAGAAGCTTTGCTCATGAAATCCGCGTTTTGATTTAGGCACAGATATAGAGTGGGGGAAATTTTTCTATAAACAAAGCTTCTTTCTTAGAAGTGCACGCCTGTAGAACTCTCTTTTGTTTACCTGTTTCTCACCTGACTACAACTTGGATGTCTTCAAGTCCAACATAAACAAATTCCTGATGAACCGCCCCCTTAAGTAAGACACTTTATCAAATCTACAAAACTAACAATTACTACAATACTATCCCATTGATTACTGTACGCGCAGTAACCCTTATCTCCGAGTGGCTTCTGGGCCTTGATAAGTGGTGATCTCCATGTAAAAAAAATTTGAATTCTTCGAGCTACTATTCTCATCCTTAGTGTTATTTTCATAATGTTTCGCTCGATGTAACCTCCGACCTTCTTTAGATGTATCTTGGCGAATTGGACAGTTTTTCTGTGGAACCCGAGAATCTGCATGTAATTTTGAACGTACCACTTTATCGTATGGCATAATCACGTCGACACGCCGGTTCCCGTCGGATCACCGAAGTTAAGCAACATTGAACCTGGTCAGTACTAAATGGGTGACCATTTGGGAATACCAGGTGCTGTATGTGCTCTTTGCTTATCTCGGCATTGTTTCCAGTCGTCCTGGACTTCCCCTTGCCACTGTGTCGGTTCAGGGGATATGTAGTTAGAGATTGCGCAACCCTTGACTCACAATTACATACGTAGCTGCCCCTACAGGGTGTATCGTTTGTCTTTAGAAACTGAACGGGGGCATCAATCACTTTATCTGAATCCACCAGGATAGCATGCTCTCGTTCTGTCAGCCATTACTATATAGAAGTCTCACATAATTCGCATTCGTACTTTTGAGTGTCGCCCACACTGACGATTGACCTTCACTCTCCTGTAGACTATATCTTTACAACTGAATGTTACCAAGTACTTTATCCACTATGTCGCGGGTCCTTGCGAAATCTTTATGAAAATAAGAATCCAGATAAGAATAGTAATCCAAAGAATCGAAATAATACGAGGATTGATTTTATGTTTGTACATACGCTTCATCGATTTCCGGTTACCAATACTTCCGGTTCCGACATAGTCAGCAAGGCCAATTCTTTCTGCCTTTCCGTGGCCGTTATCAGAAACGCTTCTTGTATTCCAAAATAAATCTCTACATTAGGTACGAGGAGAGAGAGAGACAGAGAGAGAGAGAGAGAGAAAGAAAGAGATTAAAAGCAGAGATTGAAATGTAATTTTGTTTTACAAATCCTTGTGTGCGCCTAAGTAAGTGCGATTTTTTGCACCTGTGTACCCGGAATTTCTAAACATCTGTCAATCTCCACGCTGACTATGCGCTAACATTTCGAGATGGAAACAACACCGACAGGAATATTATGTGGCGAACTGAGCGCTGAGACGTTTTTTTTTTTTTTTTACTTACATTTATACCGCTACAGTACAGTCATATAAACGGGAAACCGGGAGAAAATGTATGTAACACTATGTGAATGGAATAGGTGCTGGATCTTGTCCGATAGTGGGGGCTCTGTTAGATTTGAGACTCCTCCTTTTATCTTGTCAAAGAGTGAGAGACTAGTGGTATATGCACCAGTGCAGACGTGGCAAAAAGACTCCATGCATAGGGTACTCTATGGTGAGGATAATTTTCTAGCACGGTAGAGGGAGCCCACCTTCTTTGCAGAAGCGTTAGCAATGCCTTCAATGTATTTGTTCTAATTCATGTTTCCTGTAAATGTTTGACCGAAGAACTAAAAAGATAAGCTCTCAGGGAGAATGTTATTTGTCATGGCGTTGAGAAGGCTTTTTGTAGTTGTGAATGGAATGAAGTCTAATCCTAAGAGCATTAAATATTATCCTCCTCTTACGGTCCCATTCTTCTGCCGTGCGGAGCCCATTAGATATAGGAATCTCTTTATGGATCCTGTCAAAGAGTGAAAGACTTGTACAACGTGTCCAAAAAGTTACCGAAAGGTTTTGAACTTAAGTAGATACCTTATTTTTTTTTAGGATATATTTCTGTAATTTTAACACAATCTAATACATTTAGAAAATTTTTTTTTTTAATTGCAAGATTCAAATAAACTTTATTTATAAAAAAAATAATGTTTTTTTAAGTGTTGCCCGTTTTCAGCTTCGCATATTTGTGCTCTTTCCAAAACCTTATTCATGACACATTGCAAAATCTCTGGCTCACGATTTAACTTCTTTGTTTCATTCCTGGTGCTTTCCTTCAATTCATAAAGGGCTTGTGGTTTGTTAACATAGACTCTTTCTTTTAAGATATTCTCACAAGAAATAGTCAGGGCTAGTTACGTCTGAGAAACGTTGTGGCTATTTGCGATTGTTATAGCGAGAGATGATGTTGTCGCCAAAGGATTGCCATATTTTAGTAAAAGAATTTCACAACTTGTGTATGTTGTTTACTACTGTACTAATCTATAACTTATTTTCAAAATATTATCTGTAAAATATCTGTAATAGAGAAAAATATATCCATTTATGGTAAAATGACAAAGATTTTAAATCCTTCAGTATTTTTGGACAGCATGTAGTTGCTACGCTAGCACTGCTGTTGCAACATTATTTCTGGCATGGACGAATTGAGGCTGTATAAAGACTTAGGATACTCTCTGGTGTGAGAGATCTTCTAGCACGGTAGACTTGTCTTTTCCATTAAAAGTAAGTTAAGCTGCTAACTGTTGACAGTTAAGTGATGTTCATCTTGAAAGCTTATTATGGAAACGGCGTGTTTGTCTGAGAAAAGCTTTCAACGCTATCGTGTTCGTTTTTGGTAATTTGTCAGATTTCCAGAAACTTTCTTCGAAATGAAAACACAAAATAGTAAAAACCAAACAAACAAACAAACAAACAAAAATAAATTAATAAACAAAAGACAAAAAAAAATCGAGTCAAAAACAAATCAGCGAGATATTAATTCGCGAAATAAAACTATCGATTTCATTGAAGGAAAATACAGCGTCTTGAATTACAGAAGGCGAGTTTAGGAAGAAGCAGAAATATCGATTATAGATATTGGTAAAAAGTTATGCTGAAAGAATTTGGCGACTTTTGAAAGATGAGGATTGTAATTTTTGACTTGTTCTTCTTTGGATGCTGTTTTAGGAGATGTAGAAAGAAATTTGTCAATAAAAATAGTTTGTTGAATTTCATCTGATTTGAAACGTGTATTTTACAAAAAATTTTCCATCAATCTTTCTTTCGTTTAATATTTATCTATCTCCATCCATCTATCCATCTATCTATATGCATGTATATGCCTTTCAAGTGGCAGTAGGTAGCCAGGTTCGAACCCGTACCGCGGAGGAGGAAAAGAACGTGAAAAAAAGTGACGTTTTTGCTGTTGCACCTGTCGCCAAACCAGAAGCGACAAATGTTTAAATTAAGGCTATTCAATAGAAAAGACGGGATGACTTTCGAAAATATCGGCGACAAAACGACCCCTACCTGTAGAAAAGTGCTAAGTTGAGGGTGAATAAATTAATGTTTTTAGCCAATTTTTTGGACATTAGTCGTCCGAAGTGTTGGCTTCAAAACGATACCGATCTCCTGAAAATCTGTCGCCTCTGTCGAAAATTTTAGACATACATACATACATGCATGATGATTGCAACGTCTTGTCAGACGAGTGCCACTCCCTCAGACACTTAAAGTCCATGAGCCCAAATGCCTGAGGGAGTATCTATACAAAGATGATGTTACAGAGTCTTAGCTTTGTACGACAGCTAAGTCTCTCTCTCGGTTCAAAATGTTGAGATCCAGCAACAAGCAAGAGCAAGATAGCCAGCAACAAATTAAACTGCAGACCAGCTTAATGCGGGTACTGGTCTCCCGCTTTATGTTTTTTTTTTTAATCAGAGATTTGCTTCTCCTAGAAAGGTTGCCTTCACCACGGCTTACGGGAGCCCTCTCAACCCCAATACACACACACACACACACACACACACACACACACACACACACAAATATACACTGTGCTAGTTGGCCGTTGACCCAGAAAAAGAGTTCATTCGCCCTTTAGACATACATACATACATACATTTAAAGAGACAGGTGAGATTTATATTATAGATGGGTCGTGGAATTACATGAATCGGCAAAAGATCTGGCCACTTTGCATATTCTTTTAAACATTAATTTCAATTAATATCTTATAATATTTTTTCATCTTTAGTTAACTATTAAGTGCAATTATATTCATGCAAATATTCGACGTAATTTATACTTGCGTAATATTTGCGTAAAATGGTTGCAGTAAACACAAACCTTTTTCTATGTATATTTATGCATGCGTATATATATTTGTTTAAAAAATTTTACCTACCAAACTCCTCTGTTAGATTTTGGTCTACAAACATGAAACTTATAATAGAAAATAATCGGACTAATGCGAAACTTTATATTTAGGTTTTAGTCGGGAAAAATCGGTGAAAAAGTGGGAAAATTAAAGAAATGGAAATTGGGAAGGTTCAACGACGGCATTACGAATATGCATGCGTAACGTAATAGCTATTGGCTCAGGTTTTAATTTTAGCTTTGCAGCAAACATGTCTTCATAGCTCAGGCATTAACGTCAAAGGAAAGAGTAAATTGTAAGCTAAACGTTTTGCTTTCGATTCTCTGTGGTGGTGCATGAATCATTTTTTTTTACCTTTTAAATCATTGCTATATATTGGGTCTAATATAATCTATAATATAAATTTCACCTATCTGTTTGAATGTATGTATGTATGTCTGCCTAAAATTTCGATAGAGGCGACGGATTTTCATGAGATCAGTATCGTTTTGAAACTCGACCCTTCAGACGACAAATATCGAAAAATTGGCTAAAAACATTAATTCCTTCACCCTTAACTGGACACTTTTCTACAAGGAGGGGTCGCTTTTTTCGCCGATATTTTCGAACGTCATCCCCTCTTTTCGAGTGACTAGCTTTAATTTAAACCTTCGCCACTTATGGTTTGGCGATGAACGCAACGGCAAATACGTCACGTTTTTTTTTTGTGTGTTTTTTGTTTTTCACGTTCTTTTCCTCCTTTGCGGTAAAGGTTCGAGCCTGCCTACTACCATTTTTTATTTTATTTATTATTATTATTATTATTATTATTATTATTATTATTATTATTTATTTATTTATTTATTTATTTATTTATTTATGCTCAACACATACCTCCAAACACCCGGGCAACGCCTGGAACCCAGAAAGGATAGTATAATAATAAATACGAAATCTGCATTAATGAAAATATCATAATGTAGCTACACCACAGTTTATAAAATTCGCAATTTAAAGGGTCTCCTCTACAAAGTTGCTCGTATCCCTAAAACACCTATAACAAGAAAATAATATTAGAGAAATAGATTGCTTTATATCAAATTGTCAATAGCATCGGTGCGCGCACGAACATTCATAATATAGGAGGGGTGTGCAATAAGTAATGCCCCTGATCCACTTCCCATAGCAGTAGAGCAACGAAACCTGGCACAGTTATTAACCTTTCTCTACATAGGAACCACCCAAAGTTATGCATTTCTCCCATCGGTTGATGCAGTTCTGGAAACGTTTTTGTAGAACACTCCAGAAATGAAGGCTGTATCATCTGGGAAACACTTTCCTTTCAAAAACAACTTCATGGCTGGGAAGAGGTGAAAGTCGGAGGGTGAAAGGTAAGGAGAGTAGGAAGGATGGGGAGGGGAATTTCATAACCACACACCCGTGCTTCTGATCTGGCGACATGCGAGTTGTGGACCGGAGCGTTGTCCTGCAGGAGGAGGGTACCTTTACTGATCTTTCCCCGCCTCTTTATTTTTATAGTTTCCCTTAATTTTCTCAAAAGTGAAGCATAATAGGCTCCTGTAAGTATTGTACCCTTTGCCAGAAAATCTGTCATCACTACTCCGTCCTGGTTCCAGAAGACTGTGAGCATGACCTTGCCAGCCGAGGGCTGCACCCTTGCCTTCTTTCGAGGTGGTGAGTCCAAGTGCTTCCACTGCATTGACTGGGCCTTGGTCTTTGGATTATAGTGATGGACCCAGGTTTCATCCCGTGTAATCAGTCTTTTGAAAAACTTGGACTCATCTTCTTGACACATCTCTAAATTCATCCTTGAGCACTCGGCGCGTTCTCACTTCTGGAATGGTGTGAGCAACCTGGGAATCCATCTGGAAGACACCTTATGTATATGCAAATGGTCATGAATGATAGTTTCCACAGACCCTGTACTAATCTTGACATCTTGGGCTATTTGGCGAATAGTAATGCACCGATCTTCCAAAATGGCAGCCTCAACTTGACGGACAGAAGCCTCATCAATGACAGAAGGGGTGGGCGACCAGGTCTGGGAGCTGTTTCCACAGACTTCCGGCCATGTTTGAATTCACGATGCCAGCGTTTTACAAGGTCATATGATGGGGCATTATCACTATAAGTTTCTTTCATTTCATCAAAAATCTCCTGTGGTGTGCGTTGTTTCAAATACAAAAAAAAACGGATCACTGCTCGACATTCAACAGGTTCCATTTCACACCTGACTCAGTTCAAACACCTGTAAAACAGAAACCACAATTATTTCAGAGCTGCAATTTGCCACATAACCTGTAGAGATATAAATCATTGCACATGCAAAATTTCAGCTAGATCAGACAACTGGAGGTGGGTTAGGGGCATTACTTATTGCACGCCTCTTGTAAATGTGCTCGATAAAATTCTAAAAATAGAATTAGGATTTATGGAATATATATTGCAGGCAACGGAATAAGGAAGAGGGTCACATTATTAATTGCTTGTAAACTGTACTGGAAGTTCTGTACGAATATCAAATTCACAAGCGGCCACCAGTCACGCTATTTCCTGGTGGACACCCATCTAGGACTGGCCTATCTCAACGTTGCTTTACAATCGTGATCTAACGAGAACGATCTCGTCAACGTGATCGTGCTTTTCCAACTTACAAAGTGTCTTCTTTTCTAGACTTGTTTCGCATAAGCACTCTAATTGATAGTACACACATGAAGCTCTAGTCCCCTTCGAAGTAATCTCCTCCGGATGCAATGCACTTGTATCGTTCCAATAACGTCTGGAAGGCCCTATAGAAGTCCTCTTGTGTGAGCGTGTTAATGATCTTCGCCACAACCTCTTTCAGCTCCTTAATTTTCTCATGACTGACATCCTCTAAGATTTCTCTTAATCTTAGGAGATACCCAAAAGTGGCTATAGGGAAGGTGAGAAACTGTCTTGGTGCCTATCTTGGTTAAATAATCTGTGACAAGGATGGAGCAACCTTAGGACAATCTTCGCGCAAATCTTGCGCATCTTCAGTTCCTTGCGAATAATGTGTGTAAAGTTTCTGCATGGACATCAAACTGTGCACGCATTGTCTTTTATGAGAAATTGATTTCTCGCATCTGAATTTCCTCTCTGCAGAGGCAAAAGAATCCACAAATACAAAAGCCATACCTTTCAAACTCAAAATTTATTCAAATGTAACTGCAATGAAAGCTTATTGGTTCTGGTAGTGTCCCTTTGTAAAACGGTGTCCCGATTTGCCTCCATACGCATGGGGCCTTTAGTTCGAATTCCTATTGTCGGAATGTTAATCCGTTGTTCCTCGTAGGGATCCATGAATGTTTATGGTAAACTCGGCGGGAGTGATGGCGCCTATAATTAGGCATAATGTGAGCCCCTTGGGACTCAAGATGAATTGAGATAAGATCCAATATTTGGTAAATAAACATGAAGAACAGTTCTTGAATGTCATCCTAAATTAGGATAAATTCCGCAATATAAGTTGTCTCTGCTTGTAAAGATGTGGTCCTTCGTTCACCAACTGTTTGATTTTAATGAAAGATTTGTCTTAGCTCCCTCAAGTGGCAGCTGCTGGGTTTTAAGTCTATCCCGATGCCGAGCTTTGTTTAGACTGAAAAAGAAAGCATGATAAAAAAGCGCGCCAATTCAATGACCTGATACATTCAAATTTAAACCAATGACAGCCGACCACTAATGCGTGGGCAGACAAACAAGAAAAGATGGCTGCCGTATATGGAATTTCTCACACTTTATAGACACAAGACGATCCTTATCCATGTAATTCTTTATTTGGCCAATCAACTCTAGTGTTCTAACTTTCTTACTCCTCTTACACATCCCATCATCCCTCACAGACTTTCTACCTTCCTTGAATCTCTTATGCCATTAAAAAACTCATGCTCAGTTCATGCAAGATGATCAAAAAGGAGATTGAAGCATTCCATACGTTTCTCTGGCATTTTTTCTAAGTTAAAACAGGAATTGTATTGGATATGGTTCTTCTAAATGTGTTATGTATCGGTTTTATTTTAGACGGGAGAACGTATGAATTTGTTATTGTTCATGTTTGTAAGAGTTTTAGATGTTCATGTTGTTGAGTGTTCATATGTCTTAGATGTTCATGTTGTTGAGTGTTCATATGTCTTATATATTCATGTTGTTGAGTGTTAATATGTCTTAGATATTCATGTTGTTGAGTGTTCATATGTCTAAGATATTCATGTTGTTGAGTGTTCATATGTCTTAGATATTCATGTTGTTGAGTGTGCATATGTCTTAAATATTCATGTTGTTGAGTGTTCATATGTCTTAGATATTCATGTTGTTGAGTGTTCATATGTCTTAGATGTTCATGTTGTTGAGTGTTCATATGTCTTAGATATTCATGTTGTTGAGTGTTCATATGCCTTAGATGTTCATGTTGTTGAGTGTTCATATGGCTTAGATATTCATGTTGTTGAGTGTTCATATGTCTTAGATGTTCATGTTGTTGAGTGTTCATATGTCTTAGATGTTCATGTTGTTGAGTGTTCATATGCCTAAGATGTTCATGTTGTTGAGTGTTCATATGGCTTAGATGTTCATGTTGTTGAGTGTTCATATGTCTTAGATATTCATGTTGTTGAGTGTTCATATGTCTTAGATATTCATGTTGTTGAGTGTTCATATGTCTTAGATATTCATGTTGTTGAGTGTGCATATGTCTTAGATGTTCATGTTGTTGAGTGTTCATATGTCTTAGATGTTCATGTTGTTGAGTGTTCATATGTCTTAGATGTTCATGTTGTTGAGTGTTCATATGTCTTAGATGTTCATGTTGTTGAGTGTTCATATGCCTTATATGTTCATGTTGTTGAGTGTTCATATGTCTTAGATGTTCATGTTGTTGAGTGTTCATATGTCTTAGATGTTCATGTTGTTGAGTGTTCATATGTCTTAGATGTTCATGTTGTTGAGTGTTCATATGTCTTAGATATTCATGTTGTTGAGTGTTCATATGCCTTAGATGTTCATGTTGTTGAGTGTTCATATGTCTTAGATGTTCATGTTGTTGAGTGTTCATATGTCTAAGATGTTCATGTTGTTGAGTGTTCATATGCCTTATATATTCATGTTGTTGAGTGTTCATATGCCTTAGATGTTCATGTTGTTGAGTGTTCATATGCCTTAGATGTTCATGTTGTTGAGTGTTCATATGTCTTAGATGTTCATGTTGTTGAGTGTTCATATGCCTTATATATTCATGTTGTTGAGTGTTCATATGCCTTATATATTCATGTTGTTGAGTGTTCATATGCCTTATATATTCATGTTGTTGAGTGTGCATATGCCTTAGATGTGCATGTTGTTGAGTGTTCATATGGCTTAGATGTTCATGTTGTTGAGTGTTCATATGTCTTATATATTCATGTTGTTGAGTGTTCATATGTCTTAGATGTTCATGTTGTTGAGTGTTCATATGGCTTAGATGTTCATGTTGTTAGGTGTTCATATGCCTTAGATGTTCATGTTGTTGAGTGTTCATATGTCTTAGATGTTCATGTTGTTGAGTGTTCATATGTCTTAGATGTTCATGTTGTTGAGTGTTCATATGTCTTAGATGTTCATGTTGTTGAGTGTTCGTATGGCTTAGATGTTCATGTTGTTGAGTGTTCATATGTCTTAGATGTTCATGTTGTTGAGTGTTCATATGTCTTAGATGTTCATGTTGTTGAGTGTTCATATGTCTTAGATGTTCATGTTGTTGAGTGTTCATATGTCTTAGATGTTCATGTTGTTGAGTGTTCATATGTCTTAGATGTTCATGTTGTTGAGTGTTCATATGTCTTAGATATTCATGTTGTTGAGTGTTCATATGTCTTAGATGTTCATGTTGTTGAGTGTTCATATGTCTTAGATGTTCATGTTGTTGAGTGTTCATATGTCTTAGATGTTCATGTTGTTGAGTGTTCATATGTCTTAGATGTTCATGTTGTTGAGTGTTCATATGCCTTATATATTCATGTTGTTGAGTGTGCATATGCCTTAGATGTGCATGTTGTTGAGTGTTCATATGGCTTAGATGTTCATGTTGTTGAGTGTTCATATGTCTTATATATTCATGTTGTTGAGTGTTCATATGTCTTAGATGTTCATGTTGTTGAGTGTTCATATGTCTTAGATGTTCATGTTGTTGAGTGTTCATATGTCTTAGATGTTCATGTTGTTGAGTGTTCATATGTCTTAGATGTTCATGTTGTTGAGTGTTCATATGGCTTAGATGTTCATGTTGTTGAGTGTTCATATGTCTTAGATGTTCATGTTGTTGAGTGTTCATATGTCTTAGATGTTCATGTTGTTGAGTGTTCATATGTCTTAGATGTTCATGTTGTTGAGTGTTCATATGTCTTAGATGTTCATGTTGTTGAGTGTTCATATGTCTTAGATGTTCATGTTGTTGAGTGTTCATATGGCTTAGATGTTCATGTTGTTAGGTGTTCATATGCCTTAGATGTTCATGTTGTTGAGTGTTCATATGTCTTAGATGTTCATGTTGTTGAGTGTTCATATGTCTTAGATGTCTATGTTGTTGAGTGTTCATATGTCTTAGATGTTCCAGTTGTTGAGTGTTCGTATGGCTTAGATGTTCATGTTGTTGAGTGTTCATATGTCTTAGATGTTCATGTTGTTGAGTGTTCATATGTCTTAGATGTTCATGTTGTTGAGTGTTCATATGTCTTAGATGTTCATGTTGTTGAGTGTTCATATGTCTTAGATGTTCATGTTGTTGAGTGTTCATATGTCTTAGATGTTCATGTTGTTGAGTGTTCATATGTCTTAGATGTTCATGTTGTTGAGTGTTCATATGTCTTAGATGTTCATGTTGTTGAGTGTTCATATGTCTTAGATGTTCATGTTGTTGAGTGTTCATATGTCTTAGATGTTCATGTTGTTGAGTGTTCGTATGGCTTAGATGTTCATGTTGTTGAGTATTCATATGTCTTAGATGTTCATGTTGTTGAGTGTTCATATGTCTTAGATGTTCATGTTGTTGAGTGTTCATATGTCTTAGATGTTCATGTTGTTGAGTGTTCATATGTCTTATATATTCATGTTGTTGAGTGTTCATATGCCTTAGATGTTCATGTTGTTGAGTGTTCATATGCCTTAGATGTTCATGTTGTTGAGTGTTCATATGTCTTAGATGTTCATGTTGTTGAGTGTTCATATGCCTTATATATTCATGTTGTAGAGTGTTCATATGCCTTATATATTCATGTTGTTGAGTGTTCATATGCCTTATATATTCATGTTGTTGAGTGTGCATATGCCTTAGATGTGCATGTTGTTGAGTGTTCATATGGCTTAGATGTTCATGTTGTTGAGTGTTCATATGTCTTATATATTCATGTTGTTGAGTGTTCATATGTCTTAGATGTTCATGTTGTTGAGTGTTTATATGGCTTAGATGTTCATGTTGTTAGGTGTTCATATGCCTTAGATGTTCATGTTGTTGAGTGTTCATATGTCTTAGATGTTCATGTTGTTGAGTGTTCATATGTCTTAGATGTTCATGTTGTTGAGTGTTCATATGTCTTAGATGTTCATGTTGTTGAGTGTTCGTATGGCTTAGATGTTCATGTTGTTGAGTGTTCATATGTCTTAGATGTTCATGTTGTTGAGTGTTCATATGTCTTAGATGTTCATGTTGTTGAGTGTTCATATGTCTTAGATGTTCATGTTGTTGAGTGTTCATATGTCTTAGATGTTCATGTTGTTGAGTGTTCGTATGGCTTAGATGTTCATGTTGTTGAGTGTTCATATGTCTTAGATGTTCATGTTGTTGAGTGTTCATATGTCTTAGATATTCATGTTGTTGAGTGTTCATATGTCTTAGATGTTCATGATGTTGAGTGTTCATATGTCTTAGATGTTCATGTTGTTGAGTGTTCATATGTCTTAGATGTTCATGTTGTTGAGTGTTCATATGTCTTATATATTCATGTTGTTGAGTGTTCATATGTCTTAGATGTTCATGTTGTTGAGTGTTCATATGTCTTATATATTCATGTTGTTGAGTGTTCATATGTCTTAGATATTCATGTTGTTGAGTGTTCATATGCCTTAGATGTTCATGTTGTTGAGTGTTCATATGTCTTAGATGTTCATGTTGTTGAGTGTTCATATGTCTTAGATGTTCATGTTGTTGAGTGTTCATATGTCTTAGATGTTCATGTTGTTGAGTGTTCATATGTCTTAGATGTTCATGTTGTTGAGTGTTCATATGTCTTAGATGTTCATGTTGTTGAGTGTTCATATGTCTTAGATATTCATGTTGTTGAGTGTTTATATGGCTTAGATGTTCATGTTGTTAGGTGTTCATATGCCTTAGATGTTCATGTTGTTGAGTGTTCATATGTCTTAGATGTTCATGTTGTTGAGTGTTCATATGTCTTAGATGTTCATGTTGTTGAGTGTTCATATGTCTTAGATGTTCATGTTGTTGAGTGTTCATATGTCTTAGATGTTCATGTTGTTGAGTATTCATATGTCTTAGATGTTCATGTTGTTGAGTGTTCATATGTCTTAGATGTTCATGTTGTTGAGTGTTCATATGTCTTAGATGTTCATGTTGTTGAGTGTTCATATGTCTTAGATATTCATGTTGTTGAGTGTTCATATGTCTTAGATATTCATGTTGTTGAGTGTGCATATGTCTTAGATGTTCATGTTGTTGAGTGTTCATATGGCTTAGATGTTCATGTTGTTGAGTGTGCATATGTCTTAGATGTTCATGTTGTTGAGTGTTCATATGTCTTAGATGTTCATGTTGTTGAGTGTTCATATGGCTTAGATTTTCATGTTGTTGAGTGTTCATATGTCTTAGATGTTCATGTTGTGGAGTATTCATATGTCTTAGATGTTCATGTTGTTGAGTGTGCATATGTCTTAGATGTTCATGTTGTTGAGTGTTCATATGGCTTAGATGTTCATGTTGTTGAGTGTGCATATGTCTTAGATGTTCATGTTGTTGAGTGTTCATATGCCTTAGATGTTCATGTTGTTGAGTGTTCATATGTCTTAGATATTCATGTTGTTGAGTGTTCATATGTCTTAGATGTTCATGTTGTTGAGTGTTCATATGGCTTAGATGTTCATGTTGTTGAGTGTTCATATGTCTTAGATGTTCATGTTGTTGAGTGTTCATATGTCTTAGATGTTCATGTTGTTGAGTGTTCATATGTCTTAGATGTTCATGTTGTTGAGTGTTCATATGTCTTAGATGTTCATGTTGTTGAGTGTTCATATGTCTTATATATTCATGTTGTTGTGTGTTCATATGTCTTAGATGTTCATATTGTTGAGTGTTCATATGTCTTATATATTCATGTTGTTGAGTGTTCATATGTCTTAGATGTTCATGTTGTTGAGTGTTCATATGTCTTATATATTCATGTTGTTGAGTGTTCATATGTCTTAGATATTCATGTTGTTGAGTGTTCATATGCCTTAGATGTTCATGTTGTTGAGTGTTCATATGTCTTAGATGTTCATGTTGTTGAGTGTTCATATGTCTTATATATTCATGTTGTTGAGTGTTCATATGTCTTAGATGTTCATGTTGTTGAGTGTTCATATGTCTTATATATTCATGTTGTTGAGTGTTCATATGTCTTAGATATTCATGTTGTTGAGTGTTCATATGCCTTAGATGTTCATGTTGTTGAGTGTTCATATGTCTTAGATGTTCATGTTGTTGAGTGTTCATATGTCTTAGATGTTCATGTTGTTGAGTGTTCATATGTCTTAGATGTTCATGTTGTTGAGTGTTCATATGTCTTAGATGTTCATGTTGTTGAGTGTTCATATGTCTTAGATGTTCATGTTGTTGAGTGTTCATATGTCTTAGATGTTCATGTTGTTGAGTGTTCATATGTCTTAGATATTCATGTTGTTGTGTGTTCATATGTCTTAGATGTTCATATTGTTGAGTGTTCATATGTCTTATATATTCATGTTGTTGAGTGTTCATATGTCTTAGATGTTCATGTTGTTGAGTGTTCATATGTCTTATATATTCATGTTGTTGAGTGTTCATATGTCTTAGATATTCATGTTGTTGAGTGTTCATATGCCTTAGATGTTCATGTTGTTGAGTGTTCATATGTCTTAGATATTCATGTTGTTGAGTGTTCATATGGCTTAGATGTTCATGTTGTTGAGTGTTCATATGTCTTAGATGTTCATGTTGTTGAGTGTTCATATGGCTTAGATGTTCATGTTGTTGAGTGTTCATATGGCTGAGATGTTCATGTTGTTGAGTGTTCATATGTCTTATATATTCATGTTGTTGAGTGTTCATATGTCTTAGATGTTCATGTTGTTGAGTGTTCATATGTCTTAGATGTTCATGTTGTTGAGTGTTCATATGTCTTAGATGTTCATGTTGTTGAGTGTTCATATGTCTTAGATGTTCATGTTGTTGAGTGTTCATATGTCTTAGATGTTCATGTTGTTGAGTGTTCATATGTCTTAGATGTTCATGTTGTTGAGTGTTCATATCTCTTAGATGTTCATGTTGTTGAGTGTTCATATGTCTTAGATATTCATGTTGTTGAGTGTTCATATGTCTTAGATATTCATGTTGTTGAGTGTTCATATGCCTTAGATGTTCATGTTGTTGAGTGTTCATATGTCTTAGATGTTCATGTTGTTGAGTGTTCATATGTCTTATATATTCATGTTGTTGAGTGTTCATATGTCTTAGATGTTCATGTTGTTGAGTGTTCATATGTCTTAGATGTTCATGATGTTGAGTGTTCATATGCCTTAGATATTCATGTTGTTGAGTGTTCATATGTCTTAGATGTTCATGTTGTTGAGTGTTCATATGTCTTAGATATTCATGTTGTTGAGTGTTCATATGTCTTAGATGTTCATGATGTTGAGTGTTCATATGTCTTAGATGTTCATGTTGTTGAGTGTTCATATGTCTTAGATGTTCATGTTGTTGAGTGTTCATATGTCTTAGATATTCATGTTGTTGAGTGTTCATATGTCTTAGATGTTCATGTTGTTGAGTGTTCATATGTCTTAGATGTTCATGTTGTTGAATGTTCATATGTCTTAGATGTTCATGTTGTTGAGTGTTCATAT
>NC_136521.1:49803930-49848930 GCF_053919585.1 Euprymna scolopes
TTTTATTTTATTTTTTTATTCATTTTATTTATAATGTGTTTTGAAAAATTGCAACTACCATGAAATTTCAACCGGTTCTGCTAATTTTTATTATTATTATTATTATTATTATTATTATTATTATTATTATTATTATTATTATTATTATTATTATTTTGTATTCTTTATTTCTGTAAACTGAATTCTTTTCCTCGGTATTTGATTTTGAACGACATTCATGCTTTTAAGTGGAAATGTCTGCGGTGAGCAGGTGCGCGTTTCTAGCTTGGCAACCGCTGAGGTGACAAACATTGCGTCGTTGCATATCTTGAAACGATGTGTCTCCCTTTGACAGGTGTGAGCATCCGATTCCATTTAGATCGCAGCAATTGTTACCGGAATTCAGTGGGAAAAATAATCTATTTAAATATTTCAACTGAAATAATATTCAACAGCCGTGAAATAAAATAAACAATAGCGTCTACAATATATTCCCCCATATATATATATATATATATATATATATATATATATATATATATATATATATATATACATATATGTATATATATACATGTATATATATATACATGTATATATATACATATACGTGTGTGTGTCTGTGTGTGTCCGTGTGTCTGTGCGCTTGCATATATAGTCAGAGTTATGTTTTCTGTGATAGAAGCGTTGTTTTAATTTTAAGCAAATACGTATTTGTTTACTTTCAATAATATAACCATCGATTGATTTTTACAATTAAATATATGTATAAAGTATGTTTGTAAGCAAAATTTCAACGCACTATCATGAAAATAAATAAATATTTATAAGGTTAAAATGATTATTTCAGCGATATATATATATATATATATATATATATATATATATATATATATATATATATATAGTACAAAACATTGTTAATTTCATACTTACATTATTTCGTTTTATAATCTTTGTTTATTTCATCTTGGAGTTTTCATTACAGCAGTTTCGTTAATGGGATGGCAATTTTATGATTTTATGTGTTTATAAAAATTTCCTACTTTCACCAACTCGTCAGATATTATTTCCATTCGATGGTACAAAGAAAAAGGTTATTTTGTACATAGTAAATCTAGTGTTTTCGTTTGGAAAAAAGAAACTCCATCCCTACGTTGTTACAAGTTGGCCATCTTGGATACTGTGCAAGCCCAAATTGTGGTCCTTATAATTTCTAAATATATAGTTGTTTTTTCATTTTAGTGGTGGAAAATTATGGCAAAACCGATATAGTATGTGCATATATATATGTATATATATATATATATATATATATATATATATATATATATATATATATATATATATAAAAACGTAAACAATACACAAATTGGAGGTAATCTATAAATGTTAGTGTTACTGGAAGTTTAAAATTAATAAATATCTATCATTAATACTAACCATGAAAATTAAATTTGAAAGAAACAAAATAATTACAATAAAATAACTCGTTTTAGTTAGTTTATATATATAATTTGAGATTGCTATTTTCCAAAGGCAGGTTAACCAGTAAAATATAACGAGGTTCATACGAGAGTGCTCAATACAGAAATAGAGCAAGTTACATTTGTCTTTACATAAGCAGTAGTTTGTTGCTACACAGTCATGTAGCTGTGTAGTAGCAAACTACTGCTTATGTAAAGACATATATATATGTATATATATATATATATATATATATATATATATATATATATATATATATATATATATATATATTCGCGAGATAACCCCCAAAAATGTTTCCACCGGGAGTATACAAACATGCTCATTGGTAAATATAGATATTCACATTAATATTTTCTCGCTCCAGACATGTTTATACGCATCGACACTGACATGACAATCTTTCAATCTGTAGTTATTAAAAACTGCAATATTCACAGTGTCAAAATGATGGGGTTTTTTTAGATGTTCATTGTGAAAAAGCTTAGCAATATGAACACCTAAAAGAAAGAGCTGACCTTTCCGCGTGAGATCTTAATTTTCATAAGTATAGATCGGAACATCGTCACGTCAGTGTCGTTTGTATATGTATGTGTTAATAATATATATTGTTAATTTATTGTTATAGATTCTACAGTATTGACAATTGAACGTATTCAAATAACTTTTTAGCAGATATCATTGCCTAAATTCTATGATTTTACTAGTTTGATGCCTTCATATACAGAATTTTATATTCGTAAAATATAATTATCTACAGACACGTGCTCCAATGTTTTACGGTCATAAGCGTGGTTGAATATTATTCAATTCGAAATGAACGCATATCTGTAAAATAATATGCCTATGTATATTCCGGTGAAAAGAGATGCCAAACAGCGCCCAGTGTTCATAAATTGTCCCTCATCTGGTACTCTCAAGACTCAGCATCAACACTGCAACTTTGATGTAGGGGGCTACTATCAGGGACATAAGCTACAGTGGTCCTATGTGGGGAGTTGGACACTAAGATGTAGGTTCATGTTACACTTGAACTTCTGCATGTCAGTACAGTTGGGGAAGCAGGAACCTGGAAGGGAATTCCAAAGTCTAGCGGTTCTGGGAAAGAAACTACTGGAGTACAAGACTCTCTTACATCTAGGGATCTCTACTGTGTAGGGGTGGGATTTTGCTGCTTGTTTGGGTTTGTCGGGGGTATTTACGTCGAGGGGGTACAAGTGCTTCCAGTTCGTCGGAGCATTCATTGTTAAAGTACTTGTAGAACAGGCAGAGGGATGCTACATTTCGTCGATGGGACAGAGGCTGAAGCCTAGATGACAGTTCAGGACCTATTAGGTTGGCGACTCTCTTTTGAACCTTGTCTAGGAGTGAGACACTAGTGGCAGATGCACTAGCCAAATATGACAACAATACTCCATACATGGGCGAATGGTGGTCTGATAGAGGTACAGTATACTTTCGGGTGTTAGTAGTTTTCTAGCACGGTAGAGAGAACCTACCTTTTTCGCAGCGGTCCTGGCAATGCTCTCAAAGTAATGTTTCCAACTCATGTTTCCTGTGAACGTTAGGCCGAGTGGTTTAAAAGATGTACTTTCAGATAAAGAGTATTTTTCCATTGCTATTGGTGGTAGAGAAGGTTCTTGTAGTGATTGAAGGAAACGTTTAGTCTTGGCAGCATTGAATGTGACCATCCATTTTTGTCCCCATTCCACTACAGATTGGAGGTCATCCTCTAATGTTTCTGCCATTTCTTTTGATATGTGTTCATTTGTTTTCCTGTCGTGCCTGTTATAGTGTGGTGTCATCAGCATATATACCCATCTCAGAGGCAATTTTGCTGGGGAGGTCATTTATGAATATTAGGAACAATAGAGGTCCAAGGATAGACCCTTGGGGCACTCCCGCATTTATATCATATTGTTTAGATGTACAACCGTCGAGGACAACCTGGATGTTTCTCTTATCTAAGAAGGATTTAATTATATTAAGTATTCTACCAATGATACCGTATGATCTAATTTTCCTGAGGAAACCCTCCTGCCATACCCTGTCAAAAGCCTACAGATTGGAGATCATCCTCTAGTGTTTCTGCCATTTCTTCAAATGTGTTTTCATTTGTTTTCCTGTCGTGTCTGTTATAGAGCGTGGTGTCATCAGAATATATACCCATCTCACAGACATTTTTGTCAGGGAGGTTATTTATGAATGTTAGGAATAATAGAAGTCCAAGGATAGGCCCCCTGAGGCACTCCCGCATTTATATCATATAGTTTAGATGCACAACCATCGAGGACAACCTGGATTTTTCTCTTATCTTATCTTTGAAAATGAAACGAGAACCGGTATGTCAACGTGATTATGTTTAACATGATGCAACTCACAAGCCGTCCCCAGGGGAGATCATAGGCAGTGCTTAATGTTCCCAAACATATCCCCTACCTGATACTGATACTGACCATGTTAAATGTTGCTTAACTATGTTTCTTTTAGGAAAACCAAAGTTTGAAACTGATTGTATATCACGTGATGAAATTCCCAAGCCTATTCTAGTCAGTATGTTTATTCTAGGCTCAATATCGCTTATCTGCCAAAATCTAACGAGAACCGAGATGTCAACGTTATTATGTTTTTACTGATGAAATCCAAAAGCCCTCCTGGATAAGATCATATGCTGGGCTTAATGTTCCTAAATGGCATCTAAGCTTCCACCTCTGTCCCATCGACGAAACATTGCATCCCTCTGCCTGTTCTACAAGTATTTTAATGGTGAATGCTCTGACGAACTGCAGACACTTGTGCCCCCACGACGTAGATACCCTCGACAAACCCGACAGGCAGCTAAATCCCACCTCCACACAGTAGAGATCCCTAGATGTAAAAGATCTTTCTACTCCAGTAGTTTCTTCCCCAGAACCGCTAGACTCTGGAATTCCATTCCAGGTTCCTGCTTCCCTAACTGTACTGACATGCAGAAGTTCAAGTGTAACGTGAACCGACATCTTGCTGCCCAAATCCCAACATAGTGCCCCAGTAGCTGCTGCCCCTGATAGTAGCCACCTACACCAAAGTGGCAATGTGCCTTGTTTGGGGTGAAAATGTAATAAAAAAAATGTTTCTCTATCTGATACGGGCCATGTTAAACGTTGCTTAACTATGTTAATTTTAGGAGAATCTATGTTTGAACCTGACTTTTTTTCACGTTATGAAATTCGCAAGCATACCCCAGTCAGTTTATTCCAGTTAAAGGTGATAACATATAGTGCCCAGTATTTCAAAATGGTCTCTCATCTTATACTGGCCAAGTTCAACGTTGCTTAACGTCGGTGATCTTAGGAGAATCGGCGTGTCAACGTGAATGTGCCTTACATCATCAAATTCACAAGTCTATCTCAGTCGGCAAATTTATTCTAGTAAGAGAAGATGACAAATAGCGCCCAGTATTTTTAAATGCTCCCCCATCTTGTACTGTCCATATATAACGTTGCTTAACTTCGGTTATCTTAATAGTACCGATGTTTGAATGTGATTATGCTGTATGTGATCCGACCGCAATTGTCCTATTTGATATCGGAGATAGATACAAACGTTGATACGTGGAAATGAACATCTGCTCGCTTTATGAAATCTGTGACCGCAATCACAAACGCGGCTTTAAAATGAATAAAATCAAATATTCATATTAAAACCAGATACAATGATAGCGCACTTTTATCTTTCGTATCAAATAACACTTCTTACGCTTAACTGACCGAAACGCAATCACTCATGTGATAACCTGGCTGCGATTTTATTCGGACTGCATGGATTAACTTACTTACTTAGTCTATATAAAAGCCAAGTACGTCCAAGGATGGAATACTGCTGCCATATCTGGGCAGGAGCTGCTAAAAACAGCCTATCCTGCCTTGACAGAGTACAAAATAGACTTCGTGGCTTAGTGGTGGATGCCCTTTTCTCTTCCCTGCAACCTCTCTCCCACAGAAGAGACGTTGCGAGCTTATCCTTGTTTTATCGTTATTTCCATAGCAGGTGCTCGTCTGAACTCCAATCTCTGGTCCCCTCCCCATCGCCAATCTTTCACGAAAAACACCCGTCTAGCTGAATCCACTGTGAAAAATTTCCCCCACACTTTATCTGTGCCTAAATCAAAACGTAGATTCTATGAACAAAGCTTCTTTCTTAAAACTGCACGCCTGCGGAACACTGTTCCGTCTGCCTGCTTCCCACCTGACTACAACCTGGATGTCTTCAAGTCAAACGTAAACAAATTCATAATGAACTGCCCCCTTAAGTAAACACTTCATTAAATCTCCACACTAACGTACTATACTTGCAATAAGCCTTATCCCTGAGTGGCTTCCGGGCCTTGATAAGTGGTGACCACCATGTAAAAAAAAAGAAAGAAAAAAGCGCATTCGCATATACAACTCTACTACTACGGGTTAGCACTGACACATTAACGGCCACAGTAATATTACATTTACAAGAAATTGCTTAGCAACGAAATCACACCCCTTCACCCTAAAGCCTTCTATTCTAATAGTTTCTTCCCTCATTGGAATTCCCTTCCAGGTTTCTGCTTCCCTGTCTGTACTGATATGCAGAGGTTTAAATGCAATATAAAAATACATCTCGCTGATTTCCTTTAAACATATTCCCAAATAGTACCCCTTTGCGTCTGAGTGGCGATATACTTTGTCTGGAATAAACATAAGCTAGAAAAACATTAAAAAATTAGTGTCAGCATTGGAAGTAAGTCTCTTAGCATATTATATACTCCTGCGAACAATTGTATATATATATATATATATATATATATATATATATATATATATATATATATATATATATATATTACATATATATATTACATATATATATATATAGTTTTTAAAATATAATAAACATATAATATAAAATATCGATATATATATATATATATATATATATATATATATATATACGAGCAAACAGTTAATAAAACATGTTAAAAAAAACGCTTTGAAATGAGTTAAAAACATATTTAATCTGAAAAGGAAACACTAGATAAGTGGATAGTCCTTGATATGGTGAAGAAAAGGGTGATTACACATGAATGGATAGTCTGGTGGAAGATAAATAACCCAGTGACGGTAAAATCCAAATATATAACTTCAAGATAACTTTATTATATATATATATATATATATATATATATTTATATATATATATATATATATATATATATATATATATATATATATATATATATATATATATATATATGAGTTTATTTATTTTTATAACGTAATTTTAATAAATAATATTCCTGGGAATGATCGATCGAAAGCGCTCGCTAAACAAACATATGGATCCGACTTAAATAATTTTGAGAAAAGAAAAACACAAAAATAATTATTCGGAGATTGGAGGAAGTAAAAGAGAATATAGTAAAACAAAAGAATTCCGTGCTTTTCAATAACATTTGTCTCAATATATATATGTTTATAGAATTTCGTCTGAAGTAAAATGAAACAAAGATACATGCATGCATAATTATATATATATATATATATATATATATATATATATATATATATATATATATACATATATATATATATATAATATTTTTTTAGGGGATTAGACCTGGGATATGAAGAGCAGAGTTTATTTTAATGTATTAGTAAATGTATTAATACTATTAAACGAAAGCAGTTCCCATTGTACTGTAGATATATAATAAGCTCAATAGATATAGATATCCTAGAGCGATATTAATATTGAGTAAAATGATTCATAATTTTAAATGAAAAATCAGTTTCAAAAGGAAAAACAAACAAAATCAACTAGATTGTACGATCGTTTCAGAAACTATGTTCATTTTATTTAAGTTAATTTAGTTTCAGATTTTATAATGGAGATAAAAAAGGAATATTTGCATTACTTACGACTAAAATGTTTGTTTTATTTTGGTGTCTTTGACTGCTTCCCCCTCCCCACCTATTTTTGCTGATGAGGAGACTTTGTTTTTTTTTTTAAATGACAACACTTTTGTCAAAGTATTGTCAATACTTATTGTCAAAAAATCCCTCCCACATTTTAAACTTTCAAGTATATATTGCTAATGACATGTACAAGTATTAATGATGTATTCATTTAACTGTTAACTTGCCATTTTTCAGGTACTGTCATTAAGCAATATCGTTTGGACTGATGAAAAAAAAATAACAAAAACTATAAAAAAATTTTATGTGAAATTTTAATAAAGTTTGGATTAATACCAAATAAGGCATCGTCCATATCCTGTTTACCTCATGGAAGTTTAACGATTTACAATAGTGGCCAATAAATATGCTGGGTACAGCGGAAATATCTCCCGCATTTTTAACCTTAAAGTATGTGTAGTTAATAAATTTATGCAAGTGCCTATATTGTTTTCATTTAGTTAACAACTTGCCATTTTTTTCAAGTAGTCTCATCAACAATATGTTCTGGATTAGTGCAAATCGTACGTTTACTGTAGAACTGTTTTTGAAGAATGGCGAATCTGTAACTGCAACATAGAGAGATTTCCGGGTTCATTACAAGTTAGGATAACATGATGCTGTTCAAGATAGAAAATCAATACAGCTATGAGTTGCAAATTCCAGAGCTACTGGTTCGGCACTTGAAATAAAGCAATCTGGAAGACCTTGAAGCGCTCGAACGCCAGACAAAAATCGAGATGTGAGACTTTGTTTTACACAGTCTCCTACACGTTTAGCTCGCAAACATACTTTGGCCCTGGAATTGTCTGATCGAAAAATCAGAAGAATTCTACACACGGATATGAAGTACCATCCATACAAAGTACTGACTGCTCAGAAACTGCACGAGCGCGACTGGGAGGATCGCCTGTCAAAATATAGGAGATACTTCACTCATATATATATATATATATATATATATATATATATATATATATAGTAATTTATAAAATATATATGGCGATTAAGCTACACTGAGTATTCCGCGTTTCATCCACTCTAGGACTCTTCAGGCTAATAACATTAATATTTCAGTGCGCAGGTCAAAATCTGCAAAAGAAGCGATTTGCGTTTATTTGTTTACGGTGTTATGGGTAATGCACGCATGCGTAACCGGGTGTCGTAAACCGGAAAGTGGGTTACATCACTCGTTACAAGGTCATTTGAGTTTTATAATTATATATATGCGTGTGTGTGTGTGTGTGTGTGTGTGTGTATGGTGTGAGGTGGTGTTATTAGTGTATTAAGCGATGCTCTTTATGTAAACAAATCGAGCCTAGGCATTTGAACGATGTCAAAAAATCGTTAATTCACTACCCACACAGCAGTAGTCGAATAACCTAATGGTGAGAACCCTTCACTGTCGTTTCGGCGGTCGGGTTTCGATCCTGGCTTGTAGTAGTTGCCTGTTTTGCCGCACTGATGAGTTGTGAGACAGCGATACATTACCGTGGACGACTCTCTCTCTCTCTCTCTCTATATATATATATATATATATATAGTAATTTATAAAATGTATATGGCGATTAAGCTACACTGAATATTCTGCGTTTCATCCAACTATAGGATTCGTCAGGCTTATGCGCATAAGCCTGACGAATCCTATAGTTTGATGAAACGCAGAATATTCAGTGTAGCTTAATCGCCATATATAGTTTATAAATTACTAACTAGCTCTACCTACGTATTGAGCACTTTTGAAGTAAATACTTAAAGTTTACGCATAAATCTATACTTTCGTATATTAAATTTATGCGAATAAATGAAGTAGTTATATATATATATATATATATATATATATATATATATATATATATATATTATGTTTGTGGAAAAATAACGTCGTCCTTTTGACGTTTAACTATATATTAAAAACGACATTATGTTTGCACCAACCTACTAGATATATACACATATACACACACACATATATATATTATATATATATATAGATAGATAGATAGATAGATAGATATAATGTTAGATAGGTGAAGAGTATAATAGTCCAATTACATTCCTAATTTTCAGATTGAACCAATTAGTTGATTGCTTTTATAGCAGAGAAAAAATATATGAGCGGCGATCAATAATAAAAAAAAATGTCTGCCTAAAGAAAGCATTTTAACGACACTTAGAATGGCGGGAACTAAAAAGAAAGGTAAGGCGGAGTTGTGGGGTTCGCAAATCTTCAACTAATTACGCCAATGTTTACATGACTCGTGAAGATAAGATTAAAGAAAATGAGAAATCAAAAAATTATCCGGCGCCACAAAAAAAAAAAAAAAAAAATGAGTCAATCAAATCAAATGATATCTCGTCCGTTATCGGGGAATTGTACCTTTGAACTTTGCCCTTAAACCTGACTCGTTTAGGCTTCGATTAATATCGTAATTAGTGGCATTCAATTATTGTTTTCTATTTTCGGCTTTTCTATATAAACTTTTCCTTCCGGACACTAATTCGATATTTTTCTAACTGTTCTTTCTTTCGAATTTTAAGTAAACATCGTTCATTAAAAATCATCTTTTTTTTTTTTTTAACTTGAATCATCTGACGATATGGACGGATAATTTTTATCCTGTCTATTGAAACAATTTTAATGAATTAAGTTAATACACTTGAGGTTGTAGTAACACACACACACACACACACACACACACACACACACACACACATATATATATATATATTGCACACTGTATATATATATTTATATATATAACCAATATAACCAATTTACGTGAATTGATTTTTCTGATAAAAGTTTTAAAATAAAGCTGTAGTGCTATTTTCTTTAGCGCGACAAATTCATCATTACACACTGTATATATATATATATATATATATATATATATATATATATATATATATATATATATATATACAGCTTTATTTTAAAACTTTTATCAGAAAAATCAATTCACGTAACTTGGTTATGTAGTAGAGCTGACCTCTATTCAACGTAGCCGCCTTCAGCCTCAATCACCGCCTCGATACGGGACCGGAACCGGAAGCATGCGTTTTCATCCAGCCTAGGTGGGAGCTCGGCGAATACTCGGAGGATGGCGGCGATCAGGCTGGATTTGGTGTTGTGAGAAGTCATGTTGGTGATGTTCCCGACGTATGACCAAACGAAGTAGTCAAGCGGGTTCAGGTCAGAGAAGTGGGGGGGAGTAGTGGTAGAAAGTCGTAGCACTCCTTCTGAAGCCAAGTCTTTGGATTTGTGGGCCGGCGCCTAGTCCTGCTGCAACACTCATGGTACGCCAGCGGTCACCTAATCGCAAGAGGGGATCACCACACTCTTCAGAACATTCAGATACACTTTGGTGTTGACTTTCTAGCCGACTTCGAAAAGTGAGGTGCTATGATGTGGCCCTCACTTTAAACCATACCAAAGATCATAACCCTATCCGTAAACTCCAAGGATTAAACCGCCGGATTTGCATTTTCAGAGTGTTAACAACGGTCCACTTTTCATAACTTGGATCAGTAGAGCGCATGAGTTGATATTCCTATTTTCTTCTTTTTTTTAATTGTTGTAAAATACTGAACCTTTGGCCTGGGTACGTAAAAAAAATATTCATTTTTATAAGAGAGGTTTTCAGTGTATATGATCTTGTCTAATTGTTTCTGCAAAATATATGGCTTTTTGTTTGCGTTTAATATGAAATACACAAAGCATTGCAATCATTGCTGTAATATTCAATATAGAAATATAATTTTCCATACATACATATATACATACGTTACATGATAAGGGCTGTCCCCTTTTCATGTAAGTAAAAAAATAGGAAATTAGTTAAATGTAAATATGAAATAGGATAGTCAAGGATTCGAACTTGCGAAGCTAGACTTGGAATTGAGAATTCCAATTATAAGTTAAAATAAACACAGAATGTTATTATAAATGGAATGTCCAGTTAAATTGTTGATTCTGTAAAACTATTTAATAAATACAAATTTGGCTGGAAACTATTCAAATTCTTAGAAAGAATGCATAATAAAAATATGGGTTACAGAATTAGACAAGTAGGTTAAATTTGTTTGTAAAACAACAAAGAGAATGGGAAATTTCCTGGTTGTAAGAAATGGTTTCAAAACGTGCAAATCGCGCATGTTGGAAACACGTGAGTTGTGGTCACGTTGACAAGACATACGTGTAATTTCTCAATATAGGAAAGAAAGAGGAAGAGAGAAGAGAGTTAGATCAGTCAGATCAGAGAAGCAGAGGAGCTCAGACCGATTCTCCGTTAGAGTCAACGCTTCCTCTGGGAGCGAGAGGGTTTAGAGATAACAATATAACAACTTTGAATCCCTGAAATACAGAATCATTTCCGACCGGTCGAAGAATATATGATCATCATGTTTTTTATAACTGCCGTCTTTCTGTGTTCACCATTACAACGAGAAAGGTAACGTGTTTATATTATATGTACAACTGTCAAACGTAAATGTCAAACGCACTCTCGGTCTATCTATCAAGATATTCAAAAATCTCTTCTAGTTGAATTACAGGCTAAGCTCTTTTGTAGTAACATGTACACTGTCTATCATACATATACAGAACTGTGTCTCTCTTTATATATACCCTGTTTATGTCTCCAATATGCTATCTCCACAAACATGAACATCCTAAGACAATATGAACACTCACAATTAATATACATAATATCTAGCATGTCTCTACATGATAAACACATAAACACTCAACACATGAACACTCTTAAGACTGTCTTTATCACTCTAAGACTCTCTTACTAACATATTTATATATATACATATATATATGCATATATATATACATATATATACATCCACATGTGAGTATACACAACACGTCCATAGACACACCTGCGCATATTCATATTTATATAGCATATCCATACCGATACATACATATACATACACACTTAATTTTCCTCGTCTGTACACTCTTACATATAACTGTATACACACCCATACATATACACATACATAACATAATAATACGCATTGCCACAACGCACATTCAATGCCTTTGTTCAGTCTCGAAGGACAAGGGATACCCCGTGCAGGGGCAGTTGCACGGGTAATTTTGAGTCAATCATAATCCTTAATCACACCTCCCCTGAACTGGAAACAATACCGAGATAAGCGGAGCGCACATACAGCACTTGGAAGTCCCAAATAGTGACCCATTTAGTGCTGGCCATGTTCAACGTTACTTTAATTCGGTAATCCGATGGAAACCGGCGTGTCAATGTGTTTATATTAATGCATAAGGATAACAATAAACAAAATAATAAAAGTAGTGAGCAAAATAAATAATATAATATGTCTTAGGTTCTTATAATAATCTCAACATCAACAGGTTTAAAAGTATGTAATTGCACTGTTTTGCACATTACATATATGTACATATATATATATATATATATATATGTACATATATGTATATATATTGTCATCCACATACAGTACTGTTTCGTTGTATTACAACTCATCAGTGCGGCTAGACAAACACCTTTCCCCAGCCGTGGATTGAACCTCCAACCGTCGCATTGACAGTCGGCGGCTCTCACCATTTGGCTACAAATCAGTGCCGTAAATATTTATCATAGAGTGTGTATTAAATTCACACCCTTCCGTCACATAGTGCTCGAACCATCAGCTTGTTAACAAACAAATTAATAGTGGGCTTCGCTTAATCGCTTTTAAATAGGCGTCGGGTGTACATGTATTTACAAAGTGCTCAACCCAAAGAGGGGGGGTGGCTTTAATTGTCATCCACATACAGTACTGTTTCGTTGTATCACAACTCATCAGTGCGGCTAGACAAACACCTTTCCCCAGCCGTAAACTGTAACATCACATTTATATTAACAGTCATACAGTATATATATATATATATATATATATATATATATATATTTATATATATATACTGTATGACTGTTAATATAAATGTATATATATATATATATATATATATATATATATATATATATATATATATATACTGTATGACTGTTAATATAAATGTGATGTTACAGTTTTTTTTATATATATAATTGTACATATGCGTTGTGGCAACGTACACCATTATCACGTTGACGTACTCGTGCCTGCTTGGTTGGTTGGTTGTTTTTGTTTTACGGCATATCAACCCTTTTCGGGTTATTTAATGCCGAATCCAAAGATTTTGAAGAAACATTTTTTAATAGAATATATTTGTTTTCACGTCGGTTTCTATTTAACCCAAAGTTGGAACCCTAACAGGTACTACCACTCCGGGTCAGAGTGGACCTGGGAGCAATGGTAATTAAATGGTGGCTCCGCACTCCCCAAAGCCCACAAGCTGGGGCCTCACCACTGGATATAGTTTAAGGTCATATCCAGGACCCCCATTGAGGGACTTTTACCCTCTGCAGGGGGGGGGCAGTCGGCGTATTCTAATGCCCCACCGACAGGGCCTCGTTCCCGCTTGGTCACCGAAATTAAGCGCCGTTAAACCTGGCCATTTGAGACTTCCAGGTGCTGTATGTGCTCTTCGCTTATCTCAGCATTGTTTTCAGTTGTCCTGGACTTCTCCTTCTGCAAATTCAGAGACGTGTGATTGGGGATTAAGATAGATAGATACATACATACATACATACATATGATGATTGCAACGTCTTGTCAGACGAGTGCCACTCCCTCAGACATTTAAAATCCCTGATCCTAAATGCCTTAGGGAGTATCTATACAAAGATGATGTTACAGAGTCTTAGCTTTGTACGACAGCTATGTCTCTCTCTCCGTTCAAAATGTTGAGATCCAGCAACAAGCAAGAGCAAGATAGCCAGCAACAAATTAAACTGCAGACCAGCTTAATGCGGGTACTGGTCTCCCGCTTTATGGTTTTTAAAATCAGAGATTTGCTTCTCCTAGAAAGGTTGCCTTCACCACGGCTTACGGGAGCCCTCTCCACTCCAATACACACATACACACACACACACACACACACACACACACAAATATACACTGTGCTAGTTGGCCGTTGACCCAGAAAAAGAGTTCATTCGCCCTTTGGAAGGTCTTGTTTTTAATCCTTCAGGGAGACTAGCCGCCCTCCTCACCAAACAAGTCTGGTGGGGGAACCAGTTTAGTCGCCGGTGACCCGACCATCAGGCAAGTAGTACTGGGTTACATGGTACCAGTAGCATATGACATGAACTGACACACATACATAATACATACATACATACATACATACATACATACATACATACATACACGGAAGTCAATAAAGAGAGAGAATTAAGTAATATATAAAGATTTATTCATTTATTTAATAAGGTATATATCAATTAGAGGTGTTGGTAGGTGAGAACTCTTTATACTATGGTATTTCGGAGCCTAATGATTTATTTACATACATACATACATACATACATACATACATACATACATACATACATGCATGCATACATACAGTCAACTGTTTTTGTTAAGTCAAACTCCTCTATCAAAAGCACTATCTCTCGGTCTATCTATCAATATATCAAATCTCCTCTCATTGTGTATTACATGCCGTCGGCTCTCATGTATTAACATGTACCCTGTCTTTATATATAGAGAACTGTCTCCCCCTCTCTCTCTCTCTCTCTCTCTCTCTCTCTCCATATATATATATATATATATATATATATATATATATATATATATATATATATATATATATACGCGATATATCTGCACCCAACATGAACACTCTAAGACGCTCTTTTACTAATATGAACAACAACAAATATATAACATCAGTCCTCTTCTAATAAGAACTATGGAACAGATTTAAGCAGGTAACTGTATTTAAATACATACAAAAAGACAGTTTAGGATAGATAGGTAGACACATACATGATGATTGCAAACGTCTTGTCAGACGAGTGCCACTCCCTCAGACACTTAATGTCCATGAGCCCAGAAATTACTTTTTTTTCTTAGTTCTACTGGTGAATTCACACGCATACGCATGCATGATACTGAAGACGGTCATTGAGATCAATTATTACATGTTTCCAGCATTTCAAGCCTCCATGCGTACTAACTTTTCCATCGCCACAGGACTATTTTTATAGACAAATGCCTGAGGAAGTATCTATACACAGGTGATGTTACAGAGTCTTAGCTTTGTACGACAGCTAAGTCTCTCTCTCGGTTCAAAATGTTGAGATCCAGCAACAAGCAAGAGCAAGATAGCCAGCAACAAGTTAAACTGCAGACCAGCTTAATGCGGGTACTGGTCTCCCGCTTTATGGTTTTTTTAAATCAGAGATTTGCTTCTCCTTGAAAGGTTGCCTTCACCACGGCATATGGGAGCCCTCTCCACCCCAACACACGAACACACATAGTGCTAGTTGGCCGTTGACCCCGAAAAAGGGTTCATTCGCTCTTTGGAAGGTCTTATTTTTAATCCTTCAGGGAGACTAGCCACCCTCCTCACCAAACAAGTCTGGTCAGGGAACCAGTTTAGTCGCCGGTGACCCGACCATGAGGCAGGTAGTACTGGGTTACATGGTACCAGTAGCATATGACATGACCTGACACACATACATACATACATACATACATACATACATACATACATACAAATAAGTCAATAAAGAGAGAGAATTAAGTAATATATAAAGATTTATTCATTTATTTGATAAGGTATATATCAATTAGAGGTGTTGGGTGGGTGAGAACTCTTTATACTATGGTATTTCGGAGCCTAATGATTTATTTACATACATACATACATACATACATACATACATAGAAACTGAGATACATAGTTAGATCGATAGCTAGAAAGAGAGATGGATAGATAGAAATATAGACTGGGACGGCATGGAAAATGCATATATATATATATGTATATACGTGCTTGACGCCTGGCGTGCTCGGTCGTTCAATACGCTTAAACATGATACTGTAATTGATGCAGATTGCGTATGTATTAATATAGAATTATCCTCAATTGAATAGTATATATTAGGAGAAATAATTTCTCCCGTGGACAATTCGCAAAAAAAGACAACAAATAAATAAAATAAATAATAATGATAAATTTGTTCATCAAACTCAGCTTATGCCAGCTGATATTTAGCTTGGCAATGAATGCCCTCACGTCTGATTAATGTTTAGTTTTAAAATATGCAAAGACATGATTTGCGACGATGTTAAATGGTACCTCTTTTATCCTAAATTGAATTCATTAATAAGAAAAATTTTAATAAAATGGTGAGGTATATATATATATATATATATATATATATATATATATATATATATATATATATATTAATTTAAAGGAGATTAGAACAATAGTCTAAAGAGCTGAGTGTATTTTAATGTAACAGTGAAATTACTAGTTTAATTAAAATACAGGAAATAGAAAGTGCTCGTTGTAATTTAGATATATAATAAGCTCGATAGTTAAATGTCCTAGAGCTAATTCAATATTAAGTAATGTGATTGATAATTTAAAATTTAAAAATCAAATTATAATTAAATTAAAAATCCGTTTCATAAGAAGGAACAATAACAAAATCAATTATCTGTACGATCGTTTCGGAAAACAATGCTTTTTATTGTGGTATACATCAAGTTATGTACAATAATTACATATAGTTTTTTAATAAGCAAGGTCTCCTCGTCAGCAAATTTTGAAGGGTTTATATTGAATTAAAATTAAAAGATTCATCTGCCTTACTTTTAATGCTAGGTTTATTTATGGTGTCTTTTAAATTCAATAAAAACTCTTCAAAATTTGCTGACGAGGAGACCTTGCTTATTAAAAAACAATATGTAATTATTGTACATAACTTGATGTATACCACAATAAAAAGCATTGTTTTCCGAAACGATCGTACAGATAATTGATTTTGTTATTGTTCCTTCTTATGAAACGGATTTTTAATTTAATTATAATTTGATTTTTAAATTTTAAATTATCAATCACATTACTTAATATATATATATATATTATATATATATATATATATATATATATATATATATATATATATATATATATATATATATATATATATATATATATATATAAAGCCTGATGAATCCTAGCGTGGATGAAACGCGGAATATTCTGTGTAGGTTAATTGCCATATATACTTAGTATATATATATATATATATATATATATATATATATATATATATATATATATATATATATATGGGATCGTTCGATATGTAGTCGAATGCTTTTCCACTGTGCTATCTAAAGATATCTAAGACACTGCCAGACATACGAATTACCTTTGTGTGAAATTTGCAGTAGATAGGTTCATCCGCTTCGGAACCTATAAGGAAGGAACTCAGACACACAGACAAAGTGAATTGTATATATATATATATATATATATATATATATATATATATATATATATATACTCTAAAGAAGCTTTGAATTAAAAAAAATGCAAAAATAAAAAAAGAATGCAGTTTAGATTCTCGGAAGTAAAAAAAATATTAATTTTAACCTATCGCAGACAACATACATAATCCGATTTCTTAAAAGTTTATTATGACCAAAGAGAATTTATTTATATATGGATGAAAAAAAATAAAATAAAATATAATAAAAAATTTAAAATAAAGTCATTTACTAAAATTGTTAAATAGAAATAGACTTAGAACTTGCATAAGCTGATTTCGCAAAAGTCTTCAATTTTAAAACAGAATTTAACTACATAAGGATGAAAAGAGAAAACCTTAACTAAAATTTTGTAAATAGAAAACGGGGATCTTCAGCTGCTTACCATGTAGCTGTGTCTGAGATTTAAAGACAGGACAGCTACTAAATACATGATATATATATATATATATATATATATATATATATATATATATATATATATAAAAGTGAACGTGTCCGTGTCCGTGTGTCTGTGTGTCTGTGTCTGTGCACATTTCCATATGCAATAACTCTGTCAATTTTTAGTCTAAAGACTCGAAATTTGATATACAGGGTACTGAGATTTGGGAAAATCGACGTAATCGGTTTTCGGACAGAAATTTTGCGATTAAGGGGCCAAAGTTCAACGATTTGACCTTTGAGAACTCTACCAAACTCCTTCGATAATTTTGAGTTTAAACACTCGAAATTTTAGATATAGATTCCTTGGACATTGATCTAACTTAATAACTAAATTTGAGCCCAAAACAATAAATTTTAAGGGGTCATAATAGAGGTCAAAGTTAAAAAAATTGACCTTTTTTTTTTTTGCTCAGCAAAGACCCAGGCAACGCCGGGCACCCATTGCTAATATATATATATATCCTTTTTATTTTTTATTTTACTTCAGTCGAAGTTCTCAGAAATCGAGGGGCCCACGACCAAGGGCTAACACTTGAAGTCTATATAAGATACATAGATATTCGAATGTTCCATTAAAGTTCTTTATCTCTCAGTAAGTTAGTAAAGAAATTGAGAACATAATTTTCCTCTCCCCAATTAACCATTTTTATATGTTGTAGTATATCTTTTATTTTGGTCTCTTGGTCTTACTGGATTCCAGGACAAGAATTTATCTAGTCTGGTGGAGTATCCAGCTTCGTGCTATTACTTGAGGTAATATCACTTGGAGAAGGTGCACCATTCCTCGGAAAAGCTGTGGAGTAGCCGTAGTGAGGAGATCTTATTTGGGCTGTGAATAATATGTGATTTTGAATATTTGGTCAGGGTTTACTTCTATGGAAAAAGTATCCTCATGCCAGATTGTTCTGGCACACCCCTGTACAGAGAGACACTCGAGGACAGTGTCTAGTAGGCATTCAAGTTCTCCGCTGTCTAGTAGGCATTCAAGATGCGTGTGTGTGTGTGTGTGTGTGTGTGTGTGTGTGTGTGTGTGTGTGTGTGTCTGTGATAAAGTGATTACACTCTGCAAAATATTTGCAACAAAAACCCATCTAGCTGCAACAACTATAAAGAAATTTCCTTTCTTTTTCTGTGTACCTATTTACTATGCCTCCCCACGGGACAGAGTTAGACACCAGGGTCGTTTTTTAACGTGGAGAAAAGGTACAAAAATAAAAATTCTCTCAGTCGTGAAGGATTTCTCCTCCACCGAAAGAGAACAAGAAATAGAAGTGCAGCATCTGAAGAACAGATACTACACTTTGATCTTGTCCCGAACACTCGAGGAATGTAATATTTCAGGTTTGCTTCCTAGAACCTTTCTATTGAATTCGATAATCTGGGCGCAATTTCGAAAGAACCCCTTTATTTTATCCACGGGGGTAGCATCTTCTTGTTCTGTAAGCCATAAGCTCATAGAAGTCCTAAGTGCTATTCTAAATATCGCTCGCACTGAGGATTGCATCTTCAACCTGAAGAAAAGTGTAACTTACAATTGAATTTAACCAAGTACTTTATGCGTTATGTCACGGATCTTTTGGCGGAAAAAAATTTTCGGGTCCAACAAAATACACCTGAGAAAAATCGGAGGTTACATCGGCCCAAATATTATGAAAATAGCACTCAATATGAAAACAGTAGTCCGAAGACTTTAACTAATACGAACTCTTAAGGTGTGTCCATCATAACTGACAATTTCATTAGCCCTTATCCTCGAGTGGCTTATGCAGCCTTGGTAAAGGGTGATTTGTTAGTAAAACACAATGCTTGTGTAGCTTAGTGATGTGTTAAATCAACGTATTTCAGGTGAAAAACTTATTACGAACTTGGATGCCATGAAGTAGTATTCTTGTGTTGTAGATGAAATCATGGTTAGCGTTCTCCATTAGCCTCGGTCCATTGTTGGTCAGATTCCTCTGAAGACGATCATATGATTTGAACTTGTCAGAATTCAGAATTACCTTCCCCCATCGCAGCTGCAGTCGAATAACGTAAAGACCATAGAACCGCTAGAGATCCATCCTCCTCCATGGCCATCCAACGTCCTGCTGCCGTTACTGTTACTTTCTCCTAGCTGCATGTCTTAACTAAGACTAGGGATATATCTGTCCCAGTGAATTAATGCGCCTCCAGATACCAACCTAGAGAATATTTTATGATGGCGCGGTACATACAGCGCCTAGTCTTCCCAAATGGTTACCCATATGGTACTGGCCAGGCTCATCGTTGCTTAACTTCAGTGATCTTAACTTCAGTGATCTGAGAACCGGTGTGTCAACGTAGTTGTACCATTTAGTACAAATTCCTAAAAATTACAAACAATTATCCCGATATGCTGGGTACATTTTTAACAAAATTCATCCACAATTGTGTTTTAATATTTTGGGAGTAAGAATAGAGGTATTGCAATTATTTAGTAAAATTGCTCGATTGTAGTTACCGCCCCTGGATCTTGAGGACTCTTCAATATTTAAAAATAAGATAAAGATATTCATATTTTACTACAACTTGTTTTTCTACTGAACATTTTTTCGTAATTTTGTCTATAAAAATGGCGGAATTACAAATATTTATTAAAAAAAAATAATCGATTGCAGTTATCACCCTTGGATCTAAAGGTCTTTATCTTTAAAACATACGATAAATGTATATTTATTTTTACTTGTATTTATTTTTCTACTGGACCATTTGGCGTAATTTTTCGAATGTATACTAATTTCGATATGACACATAAGTACGTAATAATGTTTTCACCTGAAATGCGTTGGTTCGAAACATCAATCCCGCCCCCCTGAAAAAAACAATTCACTGAGTGACCGTAAAGTACCTAACCTTATTGAGATTTCGCCAAATAATTGACACAAACATTACAAATGCCATTTCAATAAAGACAAACTTTATTCTTTATTCTTTGTATACAGACTTTGGATTTATCCGTGAAGCAAGGGAACTTGTAAGTTTTCTATTTCAGACACGTTGGCTGGTCGCCCGGAAACCTTTCCTTAGGCCATTCCTTTCATCGGTAGACGTAGAGGCATAAGTATAAAAAAGAAAGCGACGTTTTGAAAAAGAAAAAAAGTGCTTTCTTTTTTTTGTCCGTTTGGTGCCTGCCCAATGTTAAGACTCCATCCAAAGAAATTGCAAAAATAATACTCTTACATCGTACACTTTGAACTAACCGCCACACATAATCGAACACACGCACATACATACATACATATGTGGGTATAGATAGATAGATAGATAGATAGATAGATACATACATACATACATACATAGATATTTAAAGATGGCGTACCAATATATATATTATATATATATATATATATATATATAATATATATATATATAGATAGATGGTCAAAGATGGCGTAACTAAAAGAACACACAATCTAAACTCTATTACGATTTTCCGATTTTGTAATCGTGCCCATATTCCTTGCATTTCCTTTTAAAATTGATGAGTTCCTATTCTTCTGATGAGTAAAGGCGGCATGAATAAAAAAAAAATGATATATTAATTACATGAATGACTCTGCGCTACGAAACAGGTGTTGTCAAAAACTGAATATTTTAACATGCTTAAAGAAATAAACACTAAGATAAACAGTATCTTGATAATTTATATTGTAATATGTCTTCCCCGACAAATTTTACATTCACATTTATAAAACTACATTATGTGCCATGCTCTGGTGAACTCACAGCCCTTGTCTCCTTTCTGACCAACACTATAAGCCGCAAAATCGTATCCCTTCTCTGTTGAGATCCCTAGATGCCGGAAAGCATTCTACTTAAATTTGTTCTTTCGGTCGGCTAGACTTGGAATGTAACTCGCTGGTTTCTGCTTCTCTGACTGTACTGACATGCAGAAGTTTAAATGTAATATGAACAGACATCTCGCTACTCAATTCCCCACAATTACGTGTTAGACACAACCCTAGGTCAGAGTGGCAACACTAATTGAGTAAACCAGACGAGGATAGATGTAGAGAAGTTGTATTCTTTTGATACTTTAAGATATATGTTAGGGTTTGTGTTCCTTGGTTGAATTTGAATGAAATGAAATACGTATTAGATACGTTTGAAGCCAAAACAACGCATTTTTAAAAAATAAACAGATATTTATTTTGTTTGAAATTTATATTGAAATTCATAAAATGTCTTTTTTTTCTTTTTTTTATACACGGTGGTCACCACTTATCAAGGCCCGGAAGCCACTCAGGGATAAGGGTTATTGCAAGTACAGTACGTTAGTGTGGAGATTTAATGAAGTGTTTACTTAAGGGGACGGTTCATTAGGAATTTGTTAACGTTGGACTTGAAGACATCCAGGTTGTAGTCAGGTGGGAAGCAGGCAGACGGAACAGAGTCATTTTTGCCATGTTGTTGTTGGAGCATAAAATCAGCAAGTAGAAGTCCGTTTGGTGGTTTTACGGTAGTCTTTTCAAGTATCGGAACGGTACGTTACTCACGCAAAATTCGAGTTAGGGTTTCTGTTTCTTTTCAATCAACGCTTCTATAAAAGGAACACAAAACCTAACGTGAATTCCGCGTGAGCAACGCACCGTTCCGACATTTGAAAAGACTACCGTAAAAACAACAAACGGACTTCTACTGATTCTATACTCCAAAAAAACATGGCAAAAAAGAAAAACATACTGAAGATGATGTTTACCTTCGAAATATATTTATGAATTCCAATTTCAAGCAAAATAAATATCTGTTTATTTTGTAATAATGCCTTGTTTCGGCTTCAAACGTATCTAATGCGTATTACATTTTAAAAATATATTTTATTCATGTCGAAACTGTGTTTGTGTTTTGAATTGAAATTCTCCATACAAGCGAAGTTCCATTCCTCGGTTGCCGAAGACGTAAACTGTGAAATGTCTTAAATTTTTGATGAGTTGGCCGACGTGAAATGAACAGTGCTTAAATATTTAACATCGGCATTCTGGTCGAATTACGTAATCACATTCTTCAAATTTCTGGATTTTATGGCGAAATTAAGAAAAACAACTTGGAGAGTACTGTCAGGAAAAGGAAGATACACACTTATCAAAAAGAATCTATACAATCCAAGCTATCATTTTAGACGAATATTTTTTGCGTTGTATTTCAAATATATGTGTATACGGACATTGCTTCTTTATGACCGATTAAATACGTTAAACTTGCTGGTAATGTCAGGTTGACAAGAAAGTTATTGCGTTTTTTTAACTTTTTAAATTCAGATGAACATATCTCGGCTCAAACAAAAATGTATTGATCGAAATAAATACCATCAGAATCAACACAATTTTGCCAACGCAAAAGAAGTGTATTTATGCCAGTAATATAAACACTGCGCGTTCTGGTGGCAATAAAGTCGCTGAAGACGTTTTTGATACCGCTCATGTTTTTGAAACATTTCTCACGCAAAAAATTGTTGAGATGATTTTAGTGCAATTCTGGCTTCGGGAAGTGTCCTGGATCTTCGTCGGCGTCTAACCACCGAGCTGAGCGTCGCAGGTTGTTGTAAAGAACTCACTTCTCATCGCATGTCATAAACACTTGCGTAAAACAAGTGGAGATGACATTTAATAACAGTGTTTCTTTTTGGTCAATTCGCGAGGCAATTATTTACCAAGTTATTTTGCCTTTCAAATCTCTCTCAAGCGGGAGGAAATCGCCGTATACGTCACGTCTAATTCAGAAGCAAGTTCTCGGACAGTTGTGCGGGGAGTGGCTTTAACTAAGGCTCTTAATTGATTGTTGTCAGCATCCGATGGCTGGCCATTACGCTCATCTTCAAGACTCTCGTCGCCGCTACAATTCTACTATTCCTAAAACCACCATTGTATTGTGCGTTCAGCTGTGGTTTCTGGACCAAACGCTCAATTGATATAATTGAAGCAATGTTGACATAGCGATCCCGATTAAGAATAAAAAATAAGAATGATCAACTTATTTAGTATAAAAAAAACAGTTTATAAGCGATCAATAAAATCTTCAAAGTGTTAATGATTTTTTTTTTCAATCAGAGACTGAATAACTAGCATAAAAAGCTTCAATAACCAACGATTTGTTTAAAATGAAAGTGAAAAAAAAAAAGAATACGATCAAGTCAAAATTATAGTGGAAATATACAGAAAAATTTTGTCATTGTGACCCAGACAAAAGTTCTCTGAAAATAAGACTGGGTTATGAAATTAAAACGGCGGACTGAATCAAAATGCGTAGTATATATATTACAAAATATGTATTACAAAATTTCCTCAAATAATAGATTTTATATTAAAATAAAATACGTATCAATTGCGCTTGAAAGCCAAAGCATAACATAATATTAGGAAAATAAATAAATATTTTACTTGTTCGAAATTTATAACATAAATATATTTCAGAAAGAAAACAACGTACTGAAGATAGAGTTTAGCTGCGAAATATATTTATGTTATAAATTTCAAACAAGTAAAATATTTGTTTATTTTCCTAATATTACGTTGTGATTTGGCTTTCAAGCGCACTTGATCCGTATTTTATTTCATTCAAATTTAACCAACGTTTCTATATGAACTCTCATCCTTGACGTTATTCTCGCGTTGCCTACGAACTGTTCCAACATTTCAAAATACAACCGCCAGGATACAATGCACGGCTCTTTACTTTTCTTTCTCTAACTTTACAACATGAAGAGAAAGAAGAAAAGGAAAGAAGAAAAGAAAAGAACATAATGAAGATGGAGTATAATCTGAAATATATTTATGTTATAAATTTCAAACAAGTTAAATATGTTTTATTTTCCTAATATTACGTTGTGATTTAGCTTTCAAGCGCACTTGATCCGTATTTTATTTTATTCAAATTAAATCAACGTTTCTATATGGAATTTACACCCTTGACAAGATTTTATATTGTTTTTCCTGGGCAACGCCTGGTTCCCATTATGATGATCCCAATGCAATAAGAATACACTATTGTTGTTTGCTTGGATAATGTTTCAAAATAGGCAAAGACGTTGCGATATTAAATGAATTGCTTTTTCATATGACGCCGGGAATTCGCATCCTCTCAGTAATAAAAAAGAAAAAGAAAAAGAAAACGGCTTTATAATCACGTGATAAATGTCCGTGCGCGGCGAGCGTGACAGCAACGGGGCAATAATTGCTTCCGTTTTGTACCGTTCATGTCGAGTCTTGTTTCGATCGACGGCGACGACGACGGGACAAATTCGCAGTGCATTATGGGACGCATGCGCATTGCCTTTCTCTCTTCCACTGAACAAACTGAACAAAATGAATGCTATTTTCATGGTGGACATCCATCAAATACGTACTGTCCACTTTTTCTTGCTATATTAACGCGACGTCAAGTGCTTGGGATTCACGGGTTTAAAATAAATAAGAACATAAGTACGTCATCATCACCAGCACCAGCAGAATCATCAGCATCATCAGTATCATCGTCATCATCGTAATCATCATCATAGTCATCGTATTTATCGTAAAAATAATAATAATAACAACAACAACAAAAAAAATAATAACAATAATAATAATCAGCAGCAGCAACAGCATAATAATCAGTATCGTCATCAAAAGCATCATCATCATCATCGGCATCATGAGCATATTCATCAGCAGCAGAAGCAGTAGCGACATCATCATCATCATCATCATAATCATCATCATCATCGTCATCATCATCATCATCATCATCATCATTATAACTGTCATCAGCATCGTCATCATTAACTGTCATCCGAATGATTGTCACAATAATAATAATAATAATAATAATAATAATAATATACTTATCCACAAATTCTCTATCCTTCCCCACATCCCCTACCCCATCCCCTTCATTTACCCAATCACCGCCACCCCCGCCACCTCCAAAAAATATGCCAAATAGCCGAGAAGGGGCAAGGATGATGGAAAGACCGAGGAGAGAGTACTGGCCAGACCTCCGCTGGATAAGTTCGAAGAGAACTAGATCTCGGGGTGGTTTATTGCCACTCCAATTTCAGTGGAGACCAACAGCCACTGCTAAAGAGAGACGGTGAACGGCTGTTGCGAAAATGCAAATTCATTTGCAAATGTTATCAGCAGACGTGGAGAGCACTGGAAATTGGGGAGAATTGTTGTCAATAGGCTTCCAGAGAACACCACAGACTGTTTTCAAGGAGTGATCCTTTATGATCTGTGTAAAAGCTCACTGTGAGCCAATAATAATAATAATAATAATAATAATAATAATAATAATAATAATAATAATAATAATAATAATAAATGAGATTAATAACAATAATAACAATAATAATCATGAAATAATAATAACAACAATAATAAAAAATAATAATACCAATAACAATAATAATAATAACAATAATAACAATAATAATAATAATATAAATAACAATAATAGCAATAAAAATAATAACAATAATAATAACAATAAGATTAACAATAATAATAATATTATAATAATAACAATAAAAATAAAAATAATAATGAAAATCATAATAATAACAACAATAATAAAAACAATAAAACTAATACAATAATAATAACAATAATAATAATATAGAAATAATAATAACAATAATAATATAATATCAATAATAATATAATAATAACAATAATAACAATAATAACACTAAAAATACCAATAATAATAATAATAATAATAATTATATAATCATAATAACAATAATAACAATATTAATAATAATATTAATAAAAACAATAAAAATGATAACTATATTAATAATAACAATAATAACAATAATAATAAGAAGAAGAATAACAAAAATAATAACAATAATAATAAAACAACATAATAATAATAACAATAATAATAATAACAATAACAATAATAATAACAATAATAATAACAATAATAACAATAATAATAACAATAATAATAATAACAAGTATAATAATAACAATAATAATAACATTAATAATAATATTAACAATAATAATGATAACAATAATAATAACAATAACAATAAGAATAAAAGGAAGAAAAATAATCATAATAATAATAAAAATAATAATAATAACTATAATAAAAAATAACAATAATAATAATAATGACAATAATATTAATAAAATAACAATAAAACCAATAATAATAACGATAATAATAATATTAACAATAAAAATAAAAACAATAACAATAATAATAATGATAATAATAAATATTAATAAAAATATTAACAATAATAATAACAATATAATAATAACAACAACAATAATAATAACAATATTAATAAAATAACAATAATAATAACAACAATAATAATAATAACAATAATAATAATAATAACAATAATAAAAACAATAATAATATAATAATATAATTATAACAATAACAACAATGGAAATACCATTAATAATAATCATTCTAATATAATAATAATAACAATAATAAAAATAATAATAATAATAATAACAGCAATAACTATAATAATAACAATAATAATAACAATAATAATAACAATAATAATAATAACAATAATAATAAAAATAATAATATTAACAATAATAATAGTAACAATAATAATAACAATAATAATAATAACTATATTAATAATAATAACAATTTAAATAATAACAACAATAATAACAACTATAATAATAATAATAATAATAGCAATAATAATAATAACAATAGTAATAACAATAATATTAATAACAATAATATTAATAACAATAACAATAATAATAACAATAAGAAGAAGAACAATAATAATAGCAATAATAATAACAATAATAATTACAATAATAATAATAATAATATTAATAATAATAACAACAACAATAATAATAATAACAATAAAAACAATAATAATAATAATAATAAATAACGATAATAATAATAATATTAACCACAATAATAATAATAATAATAATAATAATAATAATAATAATAATAATAATAATAATAATAATAATTTACTAAGCAACACAGAAATGTTTGCTGCTCGACGATTATCATGATTATTCAAGCGAAAATATGTTCTAGAATAATCACAATATTTATAATTTATATATTAATACGATGTTATAATACTGCGTGTTATTTATTTTTATTTTGTGGTCAGGCTTACATCCGAATAATTCAATTGTTATAGGCTAGAGTTTCATTCGTCGATGCCTCCGTTCAGTCTCGAAAGACAAAGGATACACCATGTAGTGGCAGCTGCACGTGTAATTGTGAGGCAAGGGTTGCTCAATCACCAGCCACACCTCTCTTGAATCGGTACTGTTTGGGTCCAGAGGTAAGGAGAAGTCCATGACGACTGGAAACAATGCTGAGATAAGCAGAGAGCGCGTACACTGGTAGTCCCAAATGGTCGCCCATTTAGTACTGACTAGGTTCAACGTGCTTCATTTCGGTGATCCAACGGGAACCGGTGTGTCAATGTGATTATGGTGAATATCAATAAAAGTGATCATACGAAAAAAGTCTGGAACTTTATTGAAAACACCTCGTATATCTGGATTGTTTCCTTGAGAAGCACATTCGTATTATTTGGATTGTTTGGACAACTATTTCCATCTTACTAGTTATTCTCACAACGTTTCCACCGATATCAATATATTAATACGATAGCGTTTGTGCTATTTATTTTTATTTTTCTGTGTCACGCTTACATCCGAGTAATTTAATTTTTATGGACTTCCTTTTTTGGCAATAAATAATTTTGCCAAGAATTCTTCATAAGTTTTGCTTTCGATTTCGATTATAGCGTATGGCACTTAAGTCATTTATTTATTTGTGGAAGTCTGGATAACATGGGGGATGTAAATTGCGTATGAATTTTAGAGTTTCTATTATCATCTAGTGGTGAGAGTATTCGAGTGTATATATATATATATATATATATATATATATATATATATATATATATATATATATATATATATATATATTGAGGGAATTAGACCAACAGTCTTAAGAGCAGAGTTTATTTTCATGTACTAGTAATGTATTAATACTATTAAAAGAAAACAGTGCTCGTTGTAATGTAGATATATAATAAGCTCAATAGGTATATATATCCTAGAGCTATATTAATATTGAGTAAAATCATTCATAATTTTGAATTGAAAATCAGTTTCAAAAGGAAAACAAACAAAATCAACTAAATTGTACGATCGTTTCGGAAACGATGTTTTTTATTGAAATAGAAAATATGTCTTGAACTATAATTTGCTAAAAAGATTTTCTTCAATCTAAGTCTCCTCATCGGCAAATGGGGAGGGGTCAAAGACACACAAATTAACCTAGCATTTTTTGTAGTAAGGCAGATATCCCTGGAAAAAATTTTTAAAGATAAAGAAAAAGAGGTTACTAATTTTATTTTGATAAATAAAATAAAAAATAAAATGATGCGCAACAGATACTGCACCTTAACTGCGCACGCAAGTTTGAAGCCAAGGTGGAAACTCCTGTAGTGATGGGGTGAGACTACACCAACACAGAGGTATAATGCATTGAGGTCCCAACTAGTCATCGTCAAGACTGACGGACTACATGATGATGATGATGATGATGATGATACATACACACACATACTTATATATATATATATATATATATAAGTAGTAGTTCAAATAGTCTTAATATACGAATTATATATTGATAATTTTTTGCAATATATATATATATATATATATATATATGACCTCATTCACTCTTTCACTCTTTCATCCTAAAATAGCGAACATTTCTGTAAAAGTCTGAGGAAGCTACAGACGGCAAAAAAAACGGCCGAGTAGCTGAAACAATAATGTAACTTAACAGAAAGATACGGTAATAAAAAATAAAACGCATATTTGCTCTACAACAGTATTGAGCATTTTCTTCAGTTTTTATTAATTACCATTTCTACTAAACTATATATATGTATACATATATATGTATATATATATATATATATATATATGTATGAAATTTATTTATACAAACATTGATGGCTACACATGTGCATACATGTTTCTGTAATCACCCGCGTTGGGGGATTATGTCTTCAGGCCAAGAATTATCGTCGGCCTGAAGACGTAATTCCCCAACGCGGGTGATTACAGAAACATGTATGCACATGCGTAGCCATCAATGTTTGTATAAATAAATTTCATATACCTGCTCTGTTTACTCATTGAGCACTCTTTGGTAGGCACATGTTGTTTCATTGGATGTACTTGTAGGAAACTAAACTCTACTGGCTAAACATATATATATATATATATATATATATATATATATATATATATATATATATATATATATAAGTAGTAATATTTCAAATAGACTTAACATACGAATTATTTATCCTCAGCCAAGTTGTAATAATAAAATAAGTTGATACTTTTTGCAATGTGAACATATATAAAATAATCATGAACACGAGGTGGCACACATATTATCTTTTTACCAATATTAAGCAGCCATGAAACCCGAGAATGACAAGCCATCTAAGCAACAAATTATTGTCGACAGTCGTCCATAACCGTTAATAGTCGACGTTTTTGTTTTTAATGGCGATAATTTCTAGCCGGAAGCGGAAGTCGGCCAAGCGCGCAAACAGCGGCAAAGGCAAAAAAAATATGATAACTATAAATCGATCGACTTGTTTTATGCTGTCAACCAACGTCTGAAAACGCCGCAAGGTGATATTTCCGATGGAACTTTAAAAAGGTGTTCCTTCTTAGAGAGAGGAGAGAGAGAGAGAGAGAGAGAGAGAGAGAGAGAGAGAGAGAGAGCTAGCTTTCAAAAAGACCATAACACTTCCATAAATAGAAATACTTATTTAATATTTTGCCGCCTTACGTCAAAAACTGTTATTTTCATAAAGTTTCGATCAGGTTCTGGACAATTTAAAATGTTTTTTTTTAAGAAGTCTTCATTCTGTTTTTCTACATTACTGGCCTGAGTGCCCGGCGTTGGCTGGGTGTTTGAAGATGTGTGTTGAACAAAAAAAATGTGGTAAGAGGCATTTAATAATTTTATAATTTACATAAAAATGAATTAAATGACCCTAATTATGATATAATAAAATTATTAATTTTTATGTAAATTATAAAATTATTAATTCCATCTACTAACTAACTAACTAATGAATTAATTTTATTCAAACAATTTTCACTACATAAATATATGCAAATAATAGGGGAGAAATAAGTTCAATCCAGCGACTGACACCCTTTCTAACTCAACAATAAACAACAACATATGCAAATAATAAATAAAATATTTATCAATATTCAAATTTTATTTTTAGCTTCAATATTTTAAGTCTAAAAAATTCTTATTTTTTACTTTACTAGAATATCTTGTTCTTTACTTTTCCAGATTGAATTTCTTGTCCTTTACTTTTCCAGGTTTAATAAAATCTTTAGAATATTACTTTTCATGCGCGCATTTTTCCATATAATCCATGATTTTTCCAGGCATTGCTATTGTATTAATATATAAATTTATAATATTTATTAATGATTGTCAAAAAAAATTAGCTCTCAAACACACATGTATGCAATATTTATCATTCAATCACAGTAGTTCCGAGCCAGGGTCTCTACCGAGACTGCGGTTCATGAATTCGTGATCTGTATAGAGTGTAAACTAACAAAAAAGAAAATGGCACTCGGTGTCTTTTTAGATATTGTTGGAGCTTTTGACAACATACCCTTCAGTAGTATATTCAAGTCGCTACAAGAACTCAATGTGCCACCAGTACTCATCCGATGGATTGAGTATATGGTGAGGCACAAAACAGTTCAAGTAGAACTACTGAGGGCAACTGTTAAAAGGGAAGTAGTTAAATGAAACCCCCAAAGTGGGATTTTATCACCTTTACTATGGAACTGTATGCTGAATCCTCTTTTAAAGGAGTTTAAAAATAGGAATATTTATGCCCGGGCTGATGCTGATGACATCGCAGTACTGGTCGCGGGTTCAAAAGCATCATTGGTCAGACGCATTGCCAAAATGGCATTAAATATTCCTAATAAATGGTCTAATCGAAATGAATTAGAATTCAGTAGCCGTAAAACAGAAATGGTCTTGTTTACATATAAAAGGAATTGATAACTTGGTGATCTTTTTCTGAGTGGACAGAAATTGAAACCTTCATAGGAGGCAAGGCTGTTAGGGGTAATCCTGGACAGTAAGCTAACCAGGAAAAGCCACATAGAAAAGATTTCCTCCAAGGCGACTGCAGCCCTTATGCAATGCAAACAAATTGTGGGGAAAACCTGGGCAGTTAACCCGCATGTAATGAGGTGGATATACATTGCTATGGTATGTCCCATTTTGTCGTATGCATGTGTTTCCTGGATCCGCGGGACAAAGAAACTGTACTTGAGGAAGAAACTCCAGAAGGTATAAAGACTTGCTTGTTTAATGACTTCTTCAGCATATCCGAGCACACCTACTGGAGCATTGGAGATGCTGTTGAATATCCCTCCGATTAAAGAATTCCTGAAGGCAGAAGCGATACGTGGATCCTATAGAATAGATCTCATGGGTCTGTGGTGGTCAAGATCTGTTGGGACTACTGGAAAAACAAAGAGTCACGTGGATTTGTGTAATGAGGCTAGGAAGGAACTACCGCTCTTGCATGTGCCGGGTGACCTTATGACTAAAACCAGCTCATTTGAAAAGCATTTCACATGTATGGTTTATGACAGAACTTGCGCAAGAGATTACGAAAAAGAGCTGGAAAGCAACGTAATCAAATGCTATACTGATGGATCTAAAATGAATGATAGGATTGGTGCGAGTGTTTATATAGAATACTCAAACCACCTCACCTGTCAAAAATCTTATTATCTTGGTAAACTGAGGACGGTCTTCCAGGCAGAAGTCTTCACCATACAGGTATCATCGGATACAACACCAAACACCAGTCATGAGCTGGCACCATTGGATGTGGTACCAAACACCACCCCCACCTTCACCGAAGAGCAGGATCTCAGACCTAAGTCTGACAAGTCAGCTCTAACATTCGGTAAACATCACGACAAAAACCGAAGAAGAAGGAGAGATAGCGCATGTTTAAGGCTTTTGAATCTGAGGTTCTGATCATGGAAGAGGTTCAGCAACAGGAAATAGCTATCCTTTCAGATAGTCAGGCAGCTATTAAAGCATTGGAGAATAGTACTGTAAGATACCAAACCGTACTGTGCTGCATTGAAAATCTAAACCATCTAGGAAAAGAAAACCGCATATCTATTTCATAAGGAGAGTTAAAAAAAATTAGTTATTAAAAAAAAAGTTCGGTTTTTTAATTATAAAAAAAAAACGATACACGGGATTGAACCTAAAATCTTTCCACCAATCCCCCGTACTCTAACTGTTACGCTAACATGTCATATTAGCAAAATAGCAGTAAAAAATATTTATATACAAAAAAAGTTATGCAAAATAAAAAAAAGCGTTAGTCACTTATGTATGTACTTACTCTCCTGTTTGTGAACCCACATATTTTGTTGTAACTTTTTTTCTACTGAACCAATTTTCGAAATTTGTTTTTTCAAAATGTAGCTAATGAGGTGTTCTATCCAACTATATAACCTGTTTGAAATTTGGTTTCGAACGGAATTAGTGGTGGGGATTTGAATGTGTCTCGATTCATTCAATTTCGGACTCAAGCATATATTCAACCATTATCGTGGTTGAATGATATTGCATCCAATCTATCTATCTATATGTATAAAAGTGAAAATGTCTGTCTTTTCTCTATGGTAGTTCAGGAAGATTATTATACAGAAAGGCATTACTTTACATATTCACACTTGTTTAATATATACATATGCACATAACCTTATGAACAGTACATATGGCCTGAGCAAAGGCGGGGGAACTGCTAGTAATAATAAATACGAAATCTGCATGGATTAAAATATATTTAAGCGTATTTTATGACTAGGTCATGCTGGGGGTAGGCACTACTAGTTTATATATAAACAAGCAGGGAGACCCGACGTTTTCCTATATTAAATGATAATTTCAAGATGTTGACCATCTTACCTTTTATTCCTTAAGTACATTGAGATTCATCTCAAAGTTCTTAAAGGAATAAAAGATAAGATGGTCAACATTTTTTTGAATATTGACTTTTGTCATGTATTTATATATGCTCTGTAGTTACATTGAGCTTCATAGATAGAAAGCAATGGCTGCATTGACTCAGTGTTGACAAGTTATAAACTAATCCGGATTATGTTTTACTGTTGTTCATATCGCTCTTTACTTTTTTATTATTACATTTTCACCCCAAACAAGGCACACTGCCACTTTGATGTAGGGGGCTGCTATCAAGGACCTAAGTTACAAGGGGACTATGTAGGGAGTTGGGCAGCAAGATGTCGGTTCGCGTTACACTTGGACTTCTGCATGTCAGTACAGTTGGGGAAGCAGGGACCCGGAAGGGAATTCCAAAGTCTAGCAGTTCTGGGGAAGAAACTACTGGAGTAGAAAGCTCTCTTACATCTAGGGGACTCAACTGTGAAGGGGTGGGATTTAGCTGCTTGTCGGGTTTGTCGGGGGTATTTACGTCGAGGGGGTACAAGTGCTTGCAGTTCGTCGAAGAATGATCTCCCTGACAAAGTTGTCTGTGAGATGGGTATATATGCTGATGACACCACGCTCTATAACAAACAGGACAGGAAAACAAATGAACACATATCTAAAGAAATGGCAGAAACACTAGAGGATGACCTCCAATTGCAATGGAATGGAGACAAAAATGGATGGTCACATTCAATGCTGCCAAGACTAAACTTGTTTCCTTAAATAACTCCAAGAAACCTTCTCTAGCAACAATAGCAATGGCTCTTTATCTGAAAGTACTTCTTTTAAACTCATCGGTCTAACGTTCACAGGAAACATGATTTTGAACAATTACATTGAGAGCATTGCCATGACCGCTGCGAAAAAGGTAGGTTCTCTCTACTGTGCTAGAAAGCTACTAACGTACGAAAGTATCCTGTACCTCTGTAAGGCCACTATTCGCCCATGTATGGAGTATTGTTGTCATATTTGGGCTGGTGCATCTGCTACTAGTCTCTCACTCCTAGACAAGGTTCAAAAGATAGTCGCCAACCTAATAGGTCTTGAATCGTCATCCAAGCTTCAGCCGCTGTCCCGTAATGTAGCATTCCTCTGCCTGATCTACAAGTACTTTAACGATGAATGTTCCGACGAACTGCAAGCACCTGTACCCCCCTCTACGTAAATACCCCCGACAAACCCGACAAGCAGAAAAATCCCACCCCTTCACTGTAGAGATCACTAGATGTAAGAGAGCCTTCTACGCCAGTAGTTTCTTCCCCCAGAACAGCTAGACTTTGGAATTCCTTTCCAGGTTTCTGTTTCCCCAACTGTACTGACATGCAGAAGTCCAAGTGTAACGTGAACCGACATTTTTTTTATTACATTTTTTTATTACATTTTCACCCCAAGCAAGGCACATTGCCTCTTGGATGTATGGAGCTACTATTAGGGACACAGGCTACAGGGGTACTAGGTGGGGAGTTGGGCAGCAAGATGTCGGTTCACGTTACACTTGAACTTCTGCATGTCAGCTCATTCTGTGGCCTTTCATCGTGTTATAGTTTTAAAAATGTGTAAAATAATTTACGATTTTTCCAAAGATTCTCATTTAAATTTTATTCAGAAATGTTTTAATTGTCATTTTATTGAAGAAATGTTTAAGAGAATGTTCGTTGTATCAAAAAATTTTTTAAATTATTTCTGTTATTTTAAACAAGTTAAAAATACTTTCTTTTTCATTGAAAAGTGTTTTAAAATATTGCTTTTGTTTTATTCTAAACGATTTAAAACAATTTCCGTTTTACTAAAAAATTTTCAAAATTATTTTCGTTTTATGAAGCATGTTTTTAAATTGTTTCCATTTTCTTACAAAATGTTTTACAACAATTTCCGTTTTATTCAAAATGTTTTGAAATAACTTATGTTTTTTTTCTAAATGTTTTAATATAATTTTCCGTTTTATTAAGAAATTAAATAATTTCCGTTTTATTCAAAAAATTTTAAATAATTTCCGTTTCATTCAAAACGTTTTCAAATAATTTCCGTTTTATTCAAAATGTTTTGAAATAATTTATGTTTTATTCTAAATGTTTTAATATAATTTTCCGTTTTATTAAGAAACTAAATAATTTCCGTTTTATTCAAAAGTTTTAATATAATTTCCGTTTCATTCAAAAAGTGTTCAAATAATTTCCATTTTATTCAAAATGTTTTGAAATAATTTATGTTTTATTCTAAATGTTTTAATATAATTTTCCGTTTTATTAAGAAATCAAATAATTTCCGTTTTATTCAAAAATTTTAAAATAATTTCCGTTTCATTCTAAAAGTTTTAAAATAATTTCCGTTTTATCAAAAATCTTTAAATATTTTTTCCGCTTAATTCAAAATATTTTTAAGTATTTCAAAATGATTCCGTTTTATTCAAAATGTTTTAAAATAATTCCCTTTTTATTCAAACTATTTCTTGATCCACAAAAACAAATTTCTATGTGGAAACTCAGAACTTTTGAATTGAAAATTCTTGTGAATGTTTCGAATTTGAAATCAAAATCTTTGATTAGACAATTCCATGCTTGGTTAGTTTCTATTAACTTGAACGCTGGAACAATGACAAATCTGGGTTGTGTGTTTTCATGCGAATATATCCGTTCGTTGATTTCCCAAATGAAAACAACGTTGCTTATTTTGAATTGCTTTGATAAAACGAACCACGAAAACAAAATTGCTTTCAACGAATGGATCAGGCGGCGAGGACGTTTCACACAAGAACAGACATTGTCATCGTTGGAGACAGAAATATGAATAACACTGTCTGCGAAATATACCGCCAGTTTCATTAATCTCAGTACACAGACCGAACGTGTTTAGTCAATATTCTCGGCACTTATGCAGAATACGAACCGTGTTTTTTTAATAGGATATCCACTTTAATATAATTTCAAATTCATTCGAAAACGTTTCAAGTAATTTCCGTTTTATTCGAAAACGTTTAAAATAACTTCTGTTTTATTCAAATTAGTTTCAAATTATCTCTGTCTTTTAAGTGTTTGAAATAATTTCTGTCTTATTTAAAATGGTTATAAATTATGTTCCGTTTTATATATATATATATATATATATATATATATATATATTATTTTCATTGGAATTCTTTGAGATAAGTAATTTGTATTTTTATTTATTTATTTGCAGACTGTAAGATTCATTCTTATAGTTGTTGTTGTTGTTGTTGTTGTTGTTGTTTCATCACGTTTCTGTCAACTATTCATCTGGCCTTCTTCAGGTGATGAAGATAGCGGTTTCAGTCCTAAGCAAAGCAAGCCAGGAAATTAATTGGCCAAAACGTGGTGAGGCGATAACAATTATGGAAGGCAGGAATTATTGAGGATACAGTTGAGAGACCCAGCATTCCTATCCCGTCGCGGTTAACCACCTGAAGAAGGCCAGAGGAATAGTTGGCCGAAATGTCGTGAAACAGTAACAATAACTATGGGGATGAGGATAAAAGCCTGCAAATAAATAAATAAATTTCCGTTTTATTCAAAATGGTTTAAAATTATGTCTGCTTTATTTAAAATCTGTTGAAATTATTTCCTTTTTATTTTTAAAAATTGTTTAAAATAATTTCCTATTTTATTCAAAATGTTTTTAAATTGTGTCAGCTTTATTCACAATGGTGTCAAATTATGTCTCTTTTAATTTTTAAATGTGTTTCACATAATTTTCGTTTTATTCAAAATGGTTTAAAATTATGCTTGCTTTATTTAAAATGGTTTTAAATATTTCTCGTTATGTTGTTCAAAAATCTTTCAAACAATTTTCGTTTTCGTATTATTTTAATTCATCGGACGACTGTTCTAATCTTCAGTGTAATTTTCACAACGATTCGGCCGATGTAACCTCCGAAATAATACGAGTAACGAATCCTCATCTCAAAGATTCAGAAACGTCGATTTTCCTTTTATTTAAACGAATTCTTGGACCACGATAACAAATTTTGAGGTGAAAACTGGGGATTTTGGAATTGTAATTTCATTTAAATGCTTTGACTGACAAATAAAAATCTTTGATCCAACAATTCGATACCTGATTGGTTCCACTAACTTTAATGCTGCTTCTGATAAAACAAAGCATAATTATCTTCAACGAAAGGACATTTCACACACTGACAGACGCATTTGATGCTGGAGACAGAAATATGAATAATAATCTAAAGTCTGCGATTGCCTTTAATTTGAATCAATTTCATCAATCGCCGCACAAAGACTGATCGTATTAGGTCAATCATTGGGTACTTTCGCAGAATCCGGGGTAGTGCTACATTTGAGATTTTTTAAAATTATTATTCTTATTCGATTTCTCCAGTGTTTTCTGTTTAGTAAATTGTTAGGTAAAAGTAGAGAATAGTTTTTTTAAAAAAATGATTCTCTCTCCCATATTTCTCTCTCTGTCTTTTCTTATCTCTCTCTCTCTCTCTCTCTCGCTATCTATATTTCTCTTCGTGTCTTTCTCTCCCTGCATCATCTCTATTACACTCTCCCTTTCTCAATTAGTCGTTCATTACATCTATATATATATATATATATATATATATATATATATATATATACTAGTAACTCCTGTGTATACAGCATAATCACGCGAACAATTTGAAGTTGAAAGTTTTTCAATTTGAAGTTGAACTATTTCAATGTAGAATTGAACATTATTTTTTGAAGTTGAACGTTTTTCAATTTTAAGTTGAACGTTTCAATTTGAAGTTGAACTATTTCAATTTGAAGTTGAACTATTTCAGTGTAGAATTGAACATTATTATTTGAAGTTGAACATTTTTTCAATTTTAAGTTGAACGTTTCAATTTGAAGTTGAACTATTTCAATGTAGAATTGAACATTATAATTTTAACTTCAACGTTTCAATTTGAAGTTAAATATTTCAATTTGAAGTTGAACTATTTCAATGTAGAATTGAACATTATTATTTGATGTTGAACGTTTTTCAATTTGAAGTTGAACGTTTATATTCATATAGAATTACGTCGGTGAATTTAAAACTGATGAGCTGGAGAGCATCTGGGTAGACTGAGGGGATCTTCACAGAATATTTTCAAATTTTCTGGCTCAATTATCAGCAAGCAGCAACTACACTATCCTAACCGGACGATCTGGCCGAATCAACGTTAAGTTAGTGAAATGGTGTATTCCCACTGATTTGAATAGCTCGTACAAAAATAATTTAATTTTTTTAATTCTCTATGACCGAAGTCCAACTTTAAACTAAAATGCTTGACTTCCAAATTATAGGTTTCAACTTAAAATAGAAACTATTCGATTCAAAATTAAATCGATGCCTCCATTCAGTCTCGGAAGACAAAGGATACCCCCTGTGCGGGTAATTGTGAGGCAAGTGTTGTGCAAAACTCAATCACACCTTTCCTGAATCGGCACTGTTTGGGTCCAGTGGCAAGGAAAGGTAAATTTTCATTACTAATGATTATTATATTGTCCAATTTCTACTGTACACTCTTTAACCCTTATCCTTGAGTGTCCTCTTGGCCTTGATAATGAGTTGATACCTATGAAAAAAAAAGAAAAGAAAAATTCCAATGTGAACAAGTTCTAATTGAATCGTCCCCCTAAGTAATCCAAGTTACAAAATTCCCACTGTTTACTATGCTAAAATCACAATGACTAATGTATACCTATTAAACCCATATCCTCGAGTGGCCTCTGGGCCTTGATAAGTGGTGACACCCTTGTAAAAAAAAAAGGTCGGTTGTTTGATTGTTTTTGTTTGACGGCATATCAACCTTTTTCAGGTTATTTAATGTAGAATCTAGTTATTTTGAGGAACGATTTTTATGAAGTATATTTGTTTTTTTAAGTCGGATTCTATTTAACTCATAGTTGGGACCATAACAGGTACTACCACTCCGGGTCAGAGTGGACCTGAGATCAATGGCAATTAAAGGGTGGCTCCACACTCCCCAAGCCCGCAAGGTGGGGCCTCATCATCGGATATAGTTTTAGGTCATATCCAGGACCGAAAAGTCCAGGACGACTGGAAACAATGCTGAGATAAGCGGAGAGCGCATACAGCACCTGAAAGTCCCAAATGGTCATCCATTTAGTACTGACCAGGTTCAATGTTGCTTAACTTCGGTGATGCCAACGGGAACCGGTGTGTCAACGTGATTATTCCAAATTAAATGTTGAATATGAAATTAAGCATTAAATTACAAAAATGAAATTTCAAATTGAAAATGTTTTAATGGGAAACAAATACACTTTAAATGGAGAGAGATAAACTACAGATAAACAAAGTTGAGCTGTAGATTAAAAGTTTCGATTTAGAATTAGAAAAGATCAACGTACAATTAGAAAAAATTCATTTTCAAATCAAAAAATCTTTCTTTAACTGTTTCAAATTAAAATATTACTTTTTTCATTACAAATAAACATGTTAATCTACAAATTAAAACGTTTTAACTTAAAATTACAATGCTTGTCCTGATATTAAATGAGTTAAACTTTTAATAGAAATATGTTAAGCTCTAAATAAAAAAAATAGATAAACTTTAAATAAAAGGAAGATCAACTGCAAATTACAAACTTGAACTATAAATTATGAATCAACAGTAGGCTCTCTAACGTGCAATATTGACTATAATGTATTGTGGACTGCCACTTCGAGAGTCATGTGACGCTTCCTTCCGGTGCACCACAGTGGGTTCCCAACTAGAGCAGGCAATCAATCAATTTGAGATGAATTTTATATATAATGAGAAAATTAAGCTAAAAAATAAATTATCGATGGTATAAGAGGAGCAAACAATACAAAAAGTTAAGAAAACAAAGTAAAACATTACATATGAAACTAGTACGATATCAAGTTAATAAGAGTTACAACATGAGAAATACTGGAGAAATCTCTTTAAGCCATGGCATTTCGAAGCTAAATGTTTATTGTTAGAAAAGAAGATATTTTTCAGATTAGTATTGGAAAATCTGTTCATAGAAGAGTAATATAATGTGGATAAAAGAAAGAAGAAACAAACAAAAAACAATAAACACTAATATATATGTATATATATATATATATATATATATATATATATAGTTATAAAATATATATGGCGATTAAGCTACACAGAATATTCCGCGTTTTACCCACTCTAGGACTCTTCAGGCTTATACTTACTAACTAGCTCTACCTATGTATTGAGCACTTTTGAAGTAAATACTTAAAGTTTACGCATAAATTTATACTTTCGTATACTAATTTTATGTGAGTAAATTAAGTAGTTATATATATATATATATATATATATATATATATATATATAGATAGATAGATAGATAGATAGATAGATAGACTTGTATGTAATATGCTGGGTTCGTGTAATCCAGTAAAAGGATATATTTTTAAAAAAAACTTTTTTAAATAACTAAGGTTTTTTTAAGGAAACTTCTTATGACTTTGTTTTTAAATAAGGATACGAAAATTAGGTGATATATTTATATTTAAATGGGCTTCTCACGGAGGTTATCCCTGAGTGTATGTTTTTCACATGCTTCTTTTTCCGTTAAGGGAATTTTTCTTTCTACTTTTCCTTTAAACAATGTTCTATTGTCAAGAGTGTTTTTATTCATAATGTCTGAAGAAATGCTGGTTCTTGTGAAAATTTTCAAACGCCATAATGTTTGAAATTGTCGATCTGGCATGGAAACAATTGTAACGTAAAATGAAATACACTTCTTGTTGCTATCAACACCTTTTTTGAAGTCTTGATTTTGCTTATACAGTATATATATATATATATATATATATATATATATATATATATATATATATATATATATGTACATATATATATATAATGAAAAGAAATTTTCTTTTAATTTACAAAAATATAAAATAATTTCAAAAAAATTATGAAAGAACAATGCGAAATTGGAAAAGTTTAACTTCAACCTAGAATTTTTCAGGTTTGTTTTACTATACATATAGATTCGAAAATTTGTCAAAAAAAAAACAAATATATGACAAATAAATGCTATCAAAGGCAAGATAAGTTACTTTTCTACCAAAACTGGATAACTTTTTAGAGTTTTTATTTTATGTAAAATGTTTAATCGGTTCGAAAAACATGCAGTGTTTAGCGGTATATTTTAAGAAGATAAATGACGACTAGCTCGCTGTTGAACACGTCAAGTTTGGGAAGATGAATTAAAATTGTCAGAAACCCACCGAATATATGTCAGCCTATGCCACGGTGACATATATTGAATGAGTTTCTAAGAGTATTTTGTATAGATTTTTAGTTTGAATTCATTTTCCCAAACTTAACGTATCCAACAGCGAGCCATTTGCCCTTTTCAAATATACCGAAAAAATGTTTTTCGACCGATTAAACATTTTACATTAAATAAAGACACTAAAACCTTATCCGATTAGGTAGAAAAGTAACTTACCTTGCCTTTGATAACATTTATTTGTAATGTATTCGTTTTTTGACAACTTTTTCGAATCCATGTGTCTATACGTATCCAATTTTTTTTTAACTTTAAATGTTGAACTTAAAGTTGCAATCTCTGACGTGATAGTAGAGAGGTTCAACTTTTAATTAAGATTTGTTTAAGTCCAAATTAAATACTACAATTGCAATTGCAGAAGTTCCAGATCAAATTAAAAAAGGTTCGTCAACAAATTAAAAAGTTAAATTAGAAATCTGTAGGGATGAACTTGAAATTAGATTAATTTAATTCCGAATAAAAAATTTAACTTCAAATTAAAAAAAAAAAAAACATCAAAAGTACAAAAGTCAAATAAGGACAAATCCCCTTCTCTCCCGCCGTCACGGGATTATAATTTCTAGAATTTCATGACGTCCTTGAAATATTTAATCCCCGCAATGAGATGTCAAAAATGGAATTTTAAAAAGTTGATTTTCTGTTGATCAAAAATGCAAAATACTGTTTTTATATGTATTTCATGTGACTGACATTTAAACAATATTATATATGTAAAATGACGAGTGTGTGTAAATGTGTCCGCAACTGGATTCTTTTTTCCTGAAATTAAAATAATTGAACTTTAAATTAATATATATATATGTGTGTGTGTGTGTGTGTGTATTTGGGTGTGTGTATATATATGTGTGTATATATATACAAATATGTGCATCTTAGCTAGACTAGCATGACAATTTTTCTATCTGTAATTATTAATAAATCAGATCTCTTCAGGCGAAAATTCTGTCTTTTTATTCAGTTATTTATATCGAAAAAGAAGAAAAAAACTTTCTTCGAATATATTCTTAACCTAGATTATTATATGTGGCCAATTTTGAAAAAATAGATATAAGAATGTGTGTAATACCTTCGTTATTTTATTTCTTTATTTATTTTTTACATGCATCGCATTAATTCAATATCCGGTATTTTACGTTGCTATAGACATTTTTACTTTCAGATATTTTTTATCAGCAATTCTCGAAAGAATCCTTTTTCACTTTTATACATACATGCATGGTTGTGTGTGCGTGTGTTATTAAATTACACGTTTCAAGCCCAAATTAATACCATGCATACTCTTGTGTGCTGTGGTTTTCGTTTTCTTCACATCTTCTGTTCTGCTCATGTGATTAGCGATCGCCGAGGACGCGAACACTGGTTTACAATTATAAAAAAATTAAACAATACAAACTTACAAGAGAAAACAAAACTCCGAAAGATCGTGGAATGATCAGTTGTACTATGAGAATGCGCGATAAAGAGTCTTTAAACGTTATTTCATGGTAACTGACTGTCGATACATCTTTAGTTCATCAACTGCTAAAACTCTACCCGGTCTGTCGATAGCCACAACGTGTCCCCAAAGGATCGCAAACTGTAAGCTGTGGCAAACTAACTCAAAAGTAAATACATTGACTTCAGGATCAGAAATCCTATGTCCAGTTTTTTTTTGTTTTTGTTGTTGTTTTTTTTTGGGGGGGTTGTCTTAGTCTAGGCGAAAATCACTCGTTCTGTCGGCCATTCCCAACTGATTACCCATCTTACTTCCGATATTTACTATTATTCTAGATGTTTTACTTCTGACAACTTATTTCCTTTTTTATAATTCAGGTCCTAACGTTCTCCGGAGACGTCCATGAGTAAAAAATCATATAATCAAATGAAAAGAAGCGAATATAAAAGTTCACAATATCATCTTGAAAGTGCACTAAAAAAAGCACATGCATGTTGACATAAATATGTGGTTGCACCAACTTTGACTGGTTTCACACAAAATAGTTGTGACGAATTAAAGAGACTGAAAAGACTAAGATGGGAGAGAAAGAGAGAGAGAGAGAGGGGGGGAGTATCAATTAGACCTCCACTAGAAGAATTCAGTGAATAGTGGTGCCTTTGAGATGATAATTTACACTCACATTCCAGAGAAGACTAACGGACAGTGCTAGTAAGAAATCAATGGTAATCGAATGTTGCGATAATGCTAAATGATTATCAATGTTTATTAAAAGAGTCGAAGATTGTTAACAATTTGCGAAAGTTTTTTATCACCTAAATTCAATAAACGCCAT
>NC_136521.1:49851430-49903930 GCF_053919585.1 Euprymna scolopes
TTTGTTTACGATAAGCATTAATCATCAAGTAATATTTCGATAATCTAACATAAAATCGACCAGATAATAAGAGTCTCTCCGCCATCTTTAAAGTGTCCTTCGCAAAATGGTTGATAAGGAGAATGAAAATAATTGACAAACACTCGAGACGTGTCACGTGACTGTCGCAGCCAATGATCGCGTCTCATTCCTTTAACTGAATAAAAGAAGGAAATAAAGAAGAAAAAAAAAGAAAGCGATAAAAATAACAACGAGTTGAACTCATTTAAGAAAATTTTCAACTTTCATATTTATTTGATTTTTCGTTTCTTGCTCGTTTCTGTTTCAGTTTCTGATTAATTAATTTTTCTCGCAAGTCGACCAATGCGAAAGGAAATCGATATTCCTGTTCGGAAAATCGGAAAAAGAGAAGAAAGATGGTTGAGTTTTGTTTCCATAGCGATTCAACCAATGTCTCCGTGAAATTCCAATTACAGGAAATCTCCGATTATCAAGAAAGCCTAAACGTGACAGTCGTGAAATGCATAATTTGAAGTCTTTTTAGACACTGGCAAGTTGACTCGACGTTGCCCGGAATTGAATGATTTCACACTCCCATATTTTTATTGTCATTGAAATCGGTGCAATCGTATCTAGTGAATTTGAATATCTCTATTTCGACTTTTATATAAAACTTTGTTTTTGTGTGTGAGTTGCGTTCCTTAAGGACCCCGAAACTGCTGGGCCGATTTTTTTTTTTTTTTCAGTGTCACACAAATGTATTTATGTTGCCTGTCATTGTTTTAGATATATTTGGCACCGGAATATTTTCGATAAGTATCGATAATCGAAAATATCCGATGGTAGAAGAAACAGGCGGTTTTGACTAAGGTTAACGCCTTATACAGCCTAACATCACAAGCGCATTTGAGGAGTTTTATTACAACACACACCGAAAGTCCCGACATTATAAAATGAACAGTAGGTTCTTTGGTATGACAGAGGCGCGTTCGAAATGAATGTCTCTGTTTAGAACACAGTTGTACCCAGATACTTGAATGTTGAATTTTAAACTTTAATTCAGGACATTAAAATCGCACAAGAAGAAAACCCCGGCATATAAAATCAACAGAAGGTTATTTGATATAACAGAGGCGCGTTCGAAATGTGATTTCTATTATTCATTCATCCCCCCCTTTTTTTTTCTTCGTTACTTGGTTGATTTTTTTAAAAATAAAAGGTAGCTTACTTCAATCTTGACAGTCTATGGATACACACTGTAAGGGTGCCTGCGCGTGAAATTTTGTGGCAGGAGGTGCGCAATCTCCAACCACGTCTCTCCTGAGTCGACATTGTTAAATACCAGTGGCAAGTGAAGTACAGGACGACTGGAAACAAATGCCGAGATAAGCGGAGAGCACATACAGCGCCTAGAATTCCCAAATGGTCACCCATCTGGTACTAGCCAGGCTCAACGTTGCTTAACTCCAGTGATCTGACCAGAACCGGGGTGTCAACGTAGATATGAATAATTTTTTTAAAAAAGGAATATTTAAAATATGTTTTTGACTACGAATCTGTGTTCTCCTTTCATTCACCTCCGCCGTTGCATGTATCTTATTAACATTCCATTCACTGCTCAGTGGATATATGGACAATTAACCAATACATAACTCCATATCATGTGAACATTTCCGCTCCATATGTTTTTACTTGATGGGATAGGGCTGGGTGACGCATTTCCGTTGGTATACTATCTTACTCCTGTTCATGCAAATTGCTGAATTAAACATGTAATAATAGAAACAGAGAGAGGGAGGAAGAGAGAGAATTAAATAAGTTCAAATGTATTGAACTAAAGAAAACAATATTTTTTTCCAAAAGTGCTCAATACATATGTAGAACTATAAAAACTAAAATTATATAAGCATCAGGAAAAAAAACTACATCGATTAATCAACGTTTCGACGATGTTGCTCTTAAGTTATGTTGTAAGGGGTTGAACAAACAAAATTGTTGAATCCCTGACGAGACGAATAACATCGTCAAAACGTTGCTAAATTCGCTTAAGGAGTTTTAATGTTGATATAATGTCACTTATGCAGTGTTTTATCCCCACAAGGAGAATCGTCAGGTTAAAATGTACTTTAGCCTGACGATCCTCTATTGTGATAAAGCACAGCAGACTGTGTAGCTGAATTGCCATATATATTTTCAAAACGTACTATATATATATATATATATATATATATATATATATATATATATATATATATATATATATATATATATATGTATGTTGGCAGGATTTTTTTCTTAAGATATCGTTAACTATTACAGATGACGTGTGTGCATATTTTCTGGCATCCTTTGTAGACGCCGAAAGAACTGAAACTACGAGAGTACCTTGCGGACAGGCAAATTTGTCTACCAGTTTCAGCAGGAAATTTGTAAATTAATCAGTAATCTATGAATTAGATTTAAAATTAAATTAGAGAAAAAAATATGTAGACACGAGTCATCTGTAATATTTTACGATATATATATATATATATATATATATATATATATATATATATATATACTAGACTATATACATATACTATATATATATATACTAGACTAGACTACCCGTGACCCGCTGGGTCAGTATGTTATATTAGCTACGGAATGAGCGTGACACTTGTGACGTAAAGAAAAGATTTTTTTTTTACATAATAGAAACATTTCTATGAAAGTATATTAAAATGAGAAATCACGGATGGATCACTCAAACATGAAAAAAAAAATCCTCCCTATTCGTGTAAAGTTATCTATTTTTCCGAATAATCGCTCAAAAATCGAAAATTAAACATGATTTTCCTATGAATCGAACGCCGACGAAAGTCATTTAGCAGCAAAAACGCACATGAACCTACCGATGAGAAATATAAGAATGAAAAACCCATATTGGAATCCTTCAACCAAGTTATAGAAACTTAAAATCTAAAAAAAAAAAATAATTAATAAAACCCGCAGCAAAAAAATAAAATCTAAATAAATAAAATTAAATAAAACTAATATTGAAACAGATTAGAAATGTGTCAACAAATTCACCGTTCTCACATAACCATTTTGTATCTAAAAATGTAAACAAAAAATAAAAAAGAAGGAAGGAAGGAAAAGGGACGGATAGAGAGTAGTAGTAGTAGTCTTGGCTTTACTACAATTGTTCTTATGTTTTTCAACGGGTTAAAGTTGTTTAGTTGTAAGAAAATAGCGACGGTATAGTTGTAATAAAGAATAGTTGCAAAACACCCCCACTCTTCCCATGTAAAATAATAATTTCGAAATAATAACGTTAATATTTCAGTGCGCAGGTCAAAATCTGCAAAAAGAAGCGATTTGTGTTTATTTGTTTACGTTGTTATGGGTTAATGTTTATGCGCGCATAAACCGGAAAGTGGGCTACATCACTCGTTACAAGGTTATTTGAGTTTTATAATTATATATATATAATTTTTTTTTGTGTGTGTGTATTGATATTTATATTAACAACCCTTTTCTCTATTTATTTCAAAAGAAAATATAACTTTGTTGTACATGGGTCGTGGAATTGCATTCATCTGTAAAATATCTAACTAATTTGCATATTCTTTTAAACATTCATTTTAATTAACTTTCTAATAGTTTTTTCGTGGTCTTTTATTGGATGATCATCTTTAGTTAACTATTACGTATAATTATATTCATACAGATATTCTACATGATTTATATTTGCGTAATATTTGCGTAAAAAGGTTATAGTAAACACAAACCTCTTTCTATATATATCAATGTATGCGTATATGTATATATATATTTGTTTTAAAAAAATTGCCTACAAAACTCCTCTGTCTATAAAACTGAAACTTAATTACTTGATCTATTTAAGAAACTTTCTTGTGTTTGCTCAGGTGGCACAGTACTCGCCTTCCATGCAAGAGGCCCGGATTTCGAATCGTGAGTTCATATATATCCAACTGATGAACCCAAATAATGGCGAAACTCGATTCTTGGAATTCAGGTTTCTTGACTGTCATAACTCTTGTGAGCAGCGACGTTACTTAAATGTGAAAATAATCATATATATATATATATATATATATATATATATATATATATATATATATATATATATATACTAGCAGGCTATCCGGCGTTACTCGGTCGTAAAATATGCATAAATATTATATTTTATTCCATGCAATTTCGCATTCATCATTATAGAGCCAATTCTCTATTGATTATTATCGAATATATAGTAATGGTTTCCAAAGTTATTAAAATATATGATTTGGGTGCCATCTGCCAGTAGCATAAACTATAAAAAAACTACATCTGTAAATATAAAAGCGAAAATGTATGTATGTATGTATGTATGTATGTATGTATGTGTATTCGCTTTTTTTGTGTTTCTACTAAAGGCTTTTTTTCAGAGAAGCGGTCGCTCGCTTCACAACTTTTTAAAACTTTTTATATCATATATAAACCGTAATATCTCACAGTTAACAACGAAGCTCGCCTGTCTATTTAATTTGCTCGATTTCGGGAAGATAAATATTCAACATTTGTCGCTCGCCGCATGTGGGTTAGTCTTTTTCCTATAACATCTTGGGGGGGGCTGCATTCAGCAGTAAATGAAATCCCGCAGTCAAACTTGACCTCATTAACTCATTAAAACGGGCCCCTGCTAAATCCAAGTAATTAAATAAATTCAAACGTGTTTCCGTTAGCATGTCGCGGTGGGGCAATGGTTAACGTCGCACGTTTTTTTTTTTTATTCTTTAATTTACAACTTTGCCTCAAGGGTTCGGGTTCGATCCTCATACTTACTTTTTTTAACCCCACTCCCACCCCCGGAGTTTACAAACACCGAGGCAACGCCGGGTACCCCTCGCTAGTCTGTATATATAAAAGGCAAGTGCGGCGCGCGCATTTTTGTATGTCCGAAAAAGGTTGTTTTTTTTTGGTGGGGTTCTCGGAGGGTATTACTATCGCTTAGAAGAGTTTATATACTCTCTAGCTAATACTATCTAGGATTCGCGAATGCGCGTCGCGTCCAGATTTATTTACAGCGAGTTTTACACAATTCTTGCTATTTCGACTTCTCACGTGGTGATTCGGCTTTTTTCGTATAAAATTAGTATTGAGGGAGGGGTCTTCCCCTCCCCCTCGTTTACAGAGAGACAAAATTATTCGTGCTCACCTCATGATGGTCCGTGCAGAAAGAGACTGAGCTAGAAAGGGAATTATGGGAATGCATTTCTTTGTATCTCTACGCTCAAATCACCACTCGGCCATGCTGTTAGAAATCGTTGCACTTATAAATAGTGCCACAGGTTTTACCGTCATATCAGACAATTGCTTTCATTTGGACATTCCTCTAATAAAGAATGGGTTGATTTTCCCGAACACGTTTGGAAAACAACAAAACCAGACAATGTTGGGTAAAAATTAACAAACCCAAAAGAACTATCCCGCAGTAAAATTAAGCGCGGAATTAAATTCCGCACGCACCTGCCACTTCTGCGGCTATGAACGTTTCATTCACTGTGACGTGATGTTTGACCTCATTAAACACGCACCTATCACATCACTTTTTAACGATTTTATTTTACGCACTCTCCCTTCTCTGCCATCGTAGTGTGGTGGTAAGTCCACAGCCTATTAACCTCAAGGGTTCGGGTTCGAGCGTACGTACCTATCTATCAAAACGTTTTTTTCTTTTACACCTACAAATACCCGGGAAACGCAGGGTACCCCCGCTAGTCTATATATATAAAAGGCAAAATGGGTGCACGCGTTTGTGTATGTCCACGAAAGGCTTTTTTCGCCGAGGTTCTCGCGTCGGTTACTATTTTGGAGAAATTCCCTTATACTCCCTAGATTATACTATCAGATTCGAAAACGGTTGTTGTATCTATATATTTATTTTGATTGACTTTTTAAAAAAAATCCCTGGTTTCCAGTGTTTGTTTGTATTCCTTTTATAAATAAAGCGAAACTGGTCAAAGCAAATGCGTCAGCCTGGCCTTCGGGCCGGGACATCCAGAAAAAAAAATCAGCTTTGATCAATGTGGGAGTATCGCTTCATATCTGAGAATTGCTATTCATTTGGACACTGCCAGAGTATCCCCTTTTTGTGGGGAGCTAGTTTTCCCCAACATCGTGGGGAAACAAATAAATAAACGGGCAGAAAGCAGGAAGTTTAACTGGCCTTCAGCCAGCTATAAAAGCAAGGTTCATTTCCTGCGCCTGCATGATTCTTAACTTTACTATCAGTTTCTGCAAGTCAACTTTTTGATTGACATCGTTAAATTTGAACTCTTTTATCTTCCTGTCGTGTCATAGCGTATCGGTAAGACGTCAGGTTTTTCTTTCACTTTCTTTTCCGCTTTCGCGTCACGGGTTCGAGCCTGCCTGCCTACTACCACTTTTTTGTGCTCAACACATAACTTCAAACATCCGAGCAACACCGGGCACCTCTGCTAGTATAATAATAAGTGAGAAATGAATAAGAAAACAGAAGATAGTCCTAATTTTATAGGATTTTCCGGACGAAGTATGGAATACAGACCCCAAATGACTTCAATGCGGATATAAAAAGAAGCAAACAAATCAATCGACATCGGTTTGCCTTGATCTTCGAACACATATATATATATATATATATATATATATATATATATATATATATTTATATATTTACACAACTTTAATTTGATGTTTTTGATTTAATATAATAAAAACGTGTTGTATTTTTTATTCACGACAAAGATTGATTTTGTTTATTTAGAGTGCATTTATATATTTACAAACCTTTTAAAGTTTCGAGATACGGAGTGCGTTTTACAAAATTTATATATTTAGAAAACGTTTTTAACTTTTCAAGCGGATTTTCGCGAATTGATATTATTATTATTATTATTATTATTATTATTATTATTATTATCATTATTATCATTATTATTATTATTATTATCATTATCATTATTATTATCATTATTATTTTTATTATTATTATTATTATTATCATTATTATTATTATCATTATTATTATTATCATTATTATTATTATTATTATCATTATTATTATTATCATTATTATTATTATTATTAATAATATTATTATCATTATTATTATTATTATTATCATTATTATTATTATTAGTATCATTATTATTATTATTATTATCATTATTATTATCATTATTATTATTATTATCATTATTATTATTATTATCATTATTATTATTATTAATAATAATAATGATAATAATTATAATAATAATAATTATAATAATAATAATAATTATAATAATAATAATAATAATTATCTTAATAACAATAATAATGATAATGATAATAATATTAATAATAATAATAATAATTATAACAATAATAATAACAATAATAATAATTATAATAATAATAATAATATTGATAATAATAATAATAATATGATGATAATAATAATAATAATAATAATAATAATAATAATAATAATAATAATAATAATAATAACGAATTATATTATTTATTCGCAACCAAGATTTATATCTTTTTACAAAACTTGTTGTGCAGAGACGGGATCACACAATTTTACAACAGTTAAAAACAATAATAAAAAAAGAATCGAATTATATTATTTACAAAACCTCCATATCATTCATATCTTTTAATAAAAAATATCAATTCGCGAAACCCCGCTTAAAAATCTAAAAGGTTTACGACTATATAAATGCACTCTACTTAAAAATCACTCATAGACAGAAATAAAATATATAACTCGTTTTTATGATTATTTTTCAATCAATCAAGCCCAAACTTTATTTCAAGATGTTTAAATATATATATAAAAACACGCACTCTTTCTGTTTGATGTCAGTGTGGGAACTGCATGCCCAATTATTCGTGAGAAGCTGAAGATGCGAAAGATTTGCGCAAAGTTTGTTCCAAGGTTTCTCCATCGTTGTCCGGGCTATTTTACCAAGGTCTGGACTATATATAGTCCAGACCTTGCTTCCTATGACTTTTGGTTATTTCCTAAGCGCAAGGAAAACCAAACAGGCGGTCGTTCTGGGACAATTGAGGAGATGAAAATGGCTGAGACGAGGGTTATTGACACGCACACACAAGATAACTTCCACGGGTCCTTCCAGAAGTTGTTGTGTCTGTACAACAAGTGCATTGCAGCCGGAGGAGATTACTTCTAAGGACACTGGAGTAAAATATATTTTTTTAAAGAGATTCCAAAGGATATCTTACTGAACTTCTCTTGGCTCACTACTAGCACCACCTTTTGACAAATTTTGAATCGCACCTACAACCATTCTAATCCTTTTCATTTTTTTTTATAAACTTTTATTTTTCTTTCAATTTTTCTTTCTCAACTGTTTAAAAAAATTGAGCTCACCAGCAAAAATATATACTTCTATATAATTAATATTTGCTAACGCTTGAGACTCTGAGGAGAAGATCCTATCTTTGAAACTCCATGGAATTAGGAACCTCTCACCTTTTAACCATATTCCTTCTTTTGAATAAAATTTGTAAATTAAATTCTACAATATTTGGATTTTTTCTATTTTATATATATATATATATATATATATATATATATATATATATATATATATATATATATATAGATATATAGATATATATAGTAAGTTATGAAAATATATATGGCAATTAAGCTACACATAAGCCTGGCGAATTCTCACGAGAATGAAACGCGGAATATTCTATGTAGCTTAATTGTCATATATATTTTCATACCTACCTCTATGTATGTATCGAGCACTGTTGAAGTAAATACTGAAAATTTACGCATAAAATAATATCTTTGTATATGTTATGTACTTAAAATAGTTTTGTATATATATATATATATATATATATATATATATATATATATATACACACACATATATATATATTATATATATATATAAATATGCGTGCAGACATTTAAATGACCCATGTAAATTATGCCTCCATGAAAAATTTGCTATCCTGTACTTTAAAGAACCCCAAAATCTATTAAACTGTAGACGAGAAATAGCAAACAATTGTGTTCACAAAATAAAACTTACTCTAGGATAGCGATACAAAATAGCTTTAAAACTAACAAAAACAATAGAAAACAAACAAATAAATAAATTAAATAAACATGAATATACATAAACGACCACACACACACACACACACACACATATATATATATATATATATATATATATATATATATATGTGTGTGTGTGTGTGTGTGTGTGTGTATGTGTGCATGTATGTGTGTACACATATGTATATTTATATATATAAAAAAAGAGCAGAAATGAGGAAAATCGTCTGCCTTAAACCACTAACCTAGTTCTAAAACAGATCCCTTGTTCGATAAAATGCATGCCCATTGGCTGATAGGAAGGGGCGCGGTGGATACTAGAAAGCTGATTGGCTAACTAAAATCCTCAACATATATAAAAAAGAGAAACAACCACAGAATTCGCGCATAAGCCTGACGAATCCTATAGTGGATGAAACGCCGAATATTCAGTGTAGCTTAATCGCCATATATATTTTATAAATTACTAACTAGCTCTACCTACGTATTGAGCACATTTTAAGTAAATACTTAAAGTTTACGCATAAATCTATACTTTCGTATATTAATTTATGTGAGTAAAGTAAGTAGTTATATATATATATATATGTGTGTGTGTGTGTGTGTGTGTGTGTGTGTGTGTGTGTGTGTGTGTGTGCTGGCGAAATGAGGAGAGCAGTGGAGAGTGACTGGTATGTTCACTGTGTTTGGGCTGCGTTTTTGTAGAAGCCGTAAAGCGACAGACTGGCTGGAGTCATCACGTGACATTTTGGGAGGCAAAGATGTCTGCGCTCCTGATTGGGATCAAAACTATTGTGTTCAGCAGCGATGTTTATTTTCGAATCAAGTCGAGAGAATCGAAGAGATCGCCGACTGCACGCGAACCTCTTCGATTCGATCCTCAAGCAGTTCATTCTATTTCCTGTCAGTGTCTCTTTTCAGTTCGCATCGGGAAAAAGACACGCAAGTCTCTTTGGTAAGCAAGAAATCAATTGGAACCAAAGCGCAACTCTGGAATAATGGAAGCTGGACCGCAGATACAGTGAAACTATAGCCCTATCCGTTTTAAAGAATATATATATATATATATATATATATATATATATATATATATATATACATATATATTTTCCCTCTCTTTAACAGCGCCACACACCCCTCCTTTTTGAATTTCCAACGACTTTTACCGGTTTTTTTTTTCTGAAATAGAACTGCGTCACACTTTGCACGTGAAACATTTTCAAATATTTTGCACTGGTATTTGTTGTTTCTTAATCTCATTCATCCAGAGGAAATCTCGAAATAAAGACGAAACGTTGATGAACACATAATAAGGTTTGTTCCTTTTTATTTCTCTATTTTGTTGAAATACCTTTTCCATTATTTTCACATATGTGTGTGTGTTGTTTTAGTAAAATATTTTACTTTTCGTGCATACCAACCCTTTTTGTTTAGAAGCTCAATATATGTTGAATATAACAATAGAGCACGTATAAAAGAATAACAGCATTGTCACATTCCAAGATCCAAATATTTATTTTGCGCGCAAAGCAGCTTCTCCAGCGTGTTAACATTTCGGTACATTTTTTACAGCTCCGTTTCGTTATACAGAAACAAACACCTATTATTATGCCAATATCGACTCTTCTCGCGCATACACTCTCCAGACAAATTCAAAATTCTTTACTAAGATAGAAAAGTGCATGACAATATAAAACTAAAGGGAGAAAAACAGTTCATAGGAGATTCAACATCATGTGTTTGTTTTTTCCGGCAGCTATCTTTGTTCATCTTATATATATATATATATATATATATATATATATATATATATATATATATATATATATATATATATATATATTCTTTGAAGGTTTTAACCTTTAAAACTATACAAAAAATATTTTTTATCATTCGTTAGAAAACCATCTAGTCAGTAAGTTATTTAATCATCTGCAATCACTGCATCAACTCGCTCTCGAATTTACTATAGTATCAATAATTTATTTTTCAAGGGATCATCAGTTGTTTACCATGAAACACTGTTTCGGGGATTTAATATATATATATATATATATATATATATATATATATATATATATATATATAGTCATTCACAAAGAGTACTGTTTCGCTGTATCACAGCTCATCAGTGCGGCTAGACCAGTACCTTTTCCTTGAATATAATGCTCGAGCTGCTTGTTTTGTTTGCAAACAAACAACGAGCCTCGCATTAAAGCCATGTGCATAATAATTTGTTTGCCTAACGGTATTGATGATGTCTTAAAATAGACAAGTATATTTCTTTAATTGCAGGTTTGGAAACTATCGATTACGTGAGTTCAGTTTGGTTTGGCAACTCATCACGAAGAGAATGACACCGGAGAAAGTCGCGTAACTTCATTTTAATGCACTTTCAAACATTTGATGTACAACTATGATCATTAAATATGAGCAATACAGTAGTATAGCAGAATATAGTTAAAATCTTTTTCCCTGACAACGTTACTTTTAAAACACTGCACCCCTGTGGAACTCTGTTCCGTCTGCCTGCTTCCCACCGGACTACAACTTGGATGTCTTCAAGTCCAACGTTAACAGATTCCTAATGAACCGCCCCCTTAAGTAAACACTTAATCAAATCTCCACACTAACGTAATGTACTTGCAATAACCCTTATCCCTGAGTGGCTTCCGGGCCTTGATAAGTGGTGATCACTGTGTAAAAAATAAAACAAAAAAAAACACCTGTACTATCAAGAATATTAGTTGTTCTAGGCCTTCGGGCCGGGATCAAAGTGTAGTATTTCTCCAAGCAGATACTGCAAGCAAAGACCATATGTGGTGGAAACCTCACATAAAAGTTATTGGTCAATGTAGGAGAGACCCTTCATACCAATTGTAACTATCCAGCTCCCCTACTAGTCCTCATTTCCCCTTCACTCTCTACATCAAAAAACGGCCTTGTGCCTAATTTGCTCAGTGGGGAAGCAAATAAATACCCTGTTCTACAGATGCTGCAGTTAAAGTAATTTGTCCCGGTAAATGGAGGGGAAACCCTCTGTACTGGGATAATTATTATTTTTGGTCCCAACCAGAGTGTCCCTTTTGCCTTTTTTTCGAGGAGCTGGTTTAACCCCACATTAAAAACGACCTCGTGTCACATTTTGCTTTGGTGGGAAAGCAAATAAATACTAATATTAGTGACGTATTAGTAACGCCGAGTAAATACATCTGCTTTATCTAATTTGTTTAGCGCTTCAGATTAACTAATACTACTTATCACATTTAATAGTGTTTTTTTTACTAATATGACTCGGGAGCAACACAGATAATAAAATACAGAGAAGTAGGACTACTATATACGACTATATGTACAGAGTGCTTCTGATGCCACTAAAATAAAAATGGCGGATGCGTCCAAAGCACTACGAAAATTACCTTTTTTTCTAGGTTCTGATACTTTGTACATAGTCCGAAGAGAAGCTTAACAAACGTTAAATAATTTTAATAGAAAATGCCGAGATAGAGAAATACATCAAAAATATAATGTTTCATTTCCAAATTATGGCTGTCAAATCCGATCCCCGCCGAAAGAACCTGCTCCATATCTTCATATAAGTTACAATTAGAAATTCAGTGTTGCTTATACTATAAGTGTTATTGTATGTGTCAACAAAAGCGTCTATCTTGTGCAATGTGTATGTGTGTGCAATACATACAAAAAAGCAGTTCATTAACATCAGTCTGTCTAGCGCACAGGTAAAGAACATACCTCTCTCTCTCTCTCTCTCTCTCTTTCTTTCTCTTTCTTTCTCTCTTGTGTCGTCTTCTCTTCTCTTTATCCAAGTTCATCTTTCGTCGATGGAAACCAACAACAATGGGTTATACATTTGGTATAACTTTATTTGCGCTTCGTAGTTGGCAACGGCTTCTTTTGATTCCTACATTATGATAAGGTCGCGTTTCTCCCGGCCTCCAAAAGCGGAGACGATATCTTTCGTGCTAAATAGTCTAACTCTCATCTCTTACTACAAACTCTAAACTAAAAATGTTATTAACTCACGTAACCAAAGACAAAAATCAGCCGATCCATTTTGTCACGCATTTTGCTTATTTAGCTAACATTCCAAGTAAGCATCCCCGATACATATTTACCATAAATATTTTATCTGTAAAAATACTTTATTCGTCTCGATACATAATCGGCAAAAATATTTGGATCAACCCACATTTGTCAATGCAAAAAATTATTTATGCCAGTAACGTAAAATAAGTTTCCGTTCTGGTTGAGATGAACTCGCTGAAGGCGTTTTCGATATCGTTTAGGTTTTTGAATCATTTCTCACGCAAGTGGTAGTCGGTAGGTGAGAGGTCTGGAGAGTATGGCGGATGAGGCTAGGTTCCGTAGCCTAATTTGTTCAACTTTTTCAGGGGCGTTTTTAGCAACGTTCGGTCAGGTATTGTCGTGGAGGATAATTAAACCTTTTCTGTTGACTAATCTCGGGGTTTTGTTGTCGAAGTTTCTGATGAATTTCATCCATTTGGTGACAGTAATTCTCCGCCATAATGGTTTCGCTTACATTAAAAAAAACTGTAATAGACGAGACCGGTCGCAGACTACCAAACAGGATGAGTGCTACTTTTCGCCCTTTTCTCACCAAATTTAAGGTGATTGCAAATTTCTCAGCCAATCAAATGCTTTATTTAGAAGACAAGCGGTGCAACTTATTAACAGACTATACCAAAGCAGATAATCTATTTTAGGAAATAATGGCGGTTATTTATTAATATGCGCATTTTTAGATACGTGCTTTTAAACAAAATAATATGTGAGGATGGCGAAGTGGTTAACAACACAGACTGGTAACCTAAGTGTGCTGAGTTCGAATCTAGTTCATTTCACAGAAACACTTTAATTTGGGGATGTTGGCAATCTTTACGTGATATCTCCTGTAAGTTAATAATCTCTTTCTAGAAATAATTCGAACTAGAACTGACTTTCGTGAAAAACACTTCTCTAGCTGAAACCACTATCAATAATTCTCCCAATCTTTATCTGTGCCTAAACCTAAACGTAGATTCCATGAACAAAGATTCTTTCTTAGAACTGCACACCTGTGGAGCTCTCTTCTGTTTCCTTGCTTTCCAGCTGACTACAATTTGGTCGTCTTCAAGTCCAATGTAAACAAGTTCTTGATGAGCCGTTCCCTTAAGTAATCCAATTTACCAAATTTCCACTGCCAAAGATTTCAACGATGTTGTCTACGATGCACTCATTAACCCTTATCCTCGAATGGCTTCTAGGCCTTGATAAGTGGTGACTCCTTTGTAAAAAAATAGACAAAAATATTGGGGAAACCATTTCCAACAATAGAATCAATGTATGAACTATGAACAAATTAACCCAACTCTTTATTAAACACTCTATGCAGCAAAATACGTCTATAAACTTTGTCATGGAATATTTATATCGGCGCTTTATTATTTGAATCCCCTAATTTAGAGCAATACCCTGTTCGTAAATAAGAAAACCATTAACTTTAGCTTTAAATGTAAAAGAAATCTTAGTAAAACAACCCTCAGATAATTTTATATTAGCATAAGCATGACGGACCGAAAAATATCAGGTTGATGCGAAACATTTTTCACTTTTAAAACACGCATTTTGAAAATGAAAAACTGTGTTATTGAAAGATTTTTACTCATTACAATAAAGACATTGTTTTCTATAACGCTTCCATATACAGAGTGGCCCGCTTGAAAGTAGCCCAGAAAAAAATGTAGTAGAGAATAGAAACATTATTTTATTGTTTAAAATTACCTGTAGTGTTATATATAAAAAAAATTGCCGGAAGTGTTCCCCGTTGACATCTATGCATTTCTGAACAACGTTTGCAGATACTGCCTGTAGATCTTCACTGGTGACTCTCCTGATAGCGTTGGTAATGATCGAGTTTAGTTGGTCTAAATTGTGAAGATTATTTGCATAAGATAAAAATCACATGATGACGAGTCCGGGGAATGTGGTGGCCATAACCCTCTTCTGTAAATTTGCCATGAAAAGTTACCAGGTTGGTGCAAAAATTTTTGAACTTTTAAAAACGCATTTTGAAAATAAAAAGCTGTGCGTTTTTTTTTTTTTGTTGTTTTTTGTTTCTTTTTCTATAACTTCATATATATAATGGCTCAGTTAAAACTAGTCCAGAAAATGTAGTAGGGAGAATTAACATTCTTTTATTGTTTAAATTACTTAAAAGATGCTGGAAGTGCTCTCTGTTGACATCTATGCATTTCTGGGCATGTTTAATAACGTTTGCAGATACTGCCTGTAGATCTTCTCTGGTGATTCTCCTGATAGCGTTGGTAATGTTCTCCTTTAGTTAGTCTAGATTGTGAAGATTATTTGCATAAACTTTTTGTTTTAAAGTCCTCCAAAGATTAAAAAAAAATCCCATGATGACAAGTCCGGGGAACGTGGTGGCCATAACTCTTTTGCTTATTGTTCTCTCTTCCATAAACATTCCATGAACTCGTGTCAGTGATCTGTGAGACGTGTGCCATGTAACGCCATCTTGTTGGAAAAATAATTGCATTTTGTTTTGTGGTGTCAGTTGGTCGTACAGAGAAAGATTAGATAGATCGGGCTACTTTTAAGTGGGCTATCCTGTATCAACGAGCTTATAAATGCCTCACATATAGAATTGTTTATGGTTTGGTTGTGAAATATCAATCCAACTCATGTTTAATCTCCTTTCCTGATGTAAACTTAGCGCCATTTAAAATAAAATTTTATACTCGAAGCAAGTAGTAATCTAAGGGAGATAAATCAGGAGAATATGAAAAGTTAGGGCAATATTTCCCAACCAAATTCTCCACGATCTTTGTTAATTAGTGCTGTGTGAGAACAAGCATTATTATGAAGGGCGATGACTCTGTTTCTGCTGACTAAAGAAGGTTGTGTAACATAGCGCGGACGGCTATATGCAAATACCGGGCCGTGAGCGAAATGACGTCACGGTAAGGAAACAGAAGACTATAGAAAAAAGAGAGCATGTTCGAGAAGACGATCACGTGAGAGTTGCAAAAAACTCAGCGTCGTCATCTTCCCTAACGGGGATATACATGCGACTTGGAATTGCTTGTGAATTTCATACATCCATGGAACTTCCTCTTTTGGAGGAAGCCGGTTAAACCCGCATGAGACTAGTCCCGTTTCCATTTTTCCTGTAAGAATGTGCACCAAAAATATCATAATAGTTTAAGATGAATCAGCAAAAACATTCGAACTGATAAAATTCTAAAAGAAAAATTTTCCTACACTTTCTTAGCATATCCATTTCTTGTAAGAAATATATTTCCGTAATAAATTATGAGCACTAAATAACGGGGAGTAACTTTCAAATGATTCTCGACTTTAAAGAAATGTTGTGTCCACTAAATCTTTCTAAACGAGGCGAATCGTATCGCATGAACCCTTATCGATTTTTGTTTCGTTTCGTCCTATCGAATTGACCCCTTTCCCCTGACCAGCATTAGATTTAATGCAAATAGCAAAAGAGATATCTGAAGAATGATTCACGCTCAACTAAAGATTTTGTCGCTGGCGCCAAAAAAAAAAACGCGGGGACGACTCTTTAAACACTTTCTTCTTTCTTCTGGCAAATTTTCGCTTTTATTTCGACATTTGCCAATATATCTAAATAAAAGGGGCGTTGTCCGTTGGGTGGGAAGGTTTGCGATTAGGCAGTCTGTAATGATTAAGAGCGAAAAAACCTTTTCAGCAAAATACTGCATGCGAGTTGCATGCATGATTATTGCATGTAGGAGTATTGCACATGAGATACATGCAGTAGTATTGGATTTAGATTGCATGTATGAATATTGCGTGTAGATTGCATGCAAATTGCAGGTATAAGTATTGCATGTAGATTACTTCTACGCGTATGGAATGCAAATTGCATGTACGAATACTGCATGTAGATTACAGGTATGAGTAATGGATGTAGATTGCATGTACGAATATTGCATGTAGATTACAGGTATGAGTAATGGATGTAGATTGCATGTACGAATATTGCATGTAGATTACAGGTATGAGTAATGGATGTAGATTGCATGTACGAATATTGCATGTAGATTACAGGTATGAGTAATGGATGTAGATGGCATGTACGAATATTGCATGTAGATTACAGGTATGAGTAATGGATGTAGATTGCATGTACGAATATTGCATGTAGATTACAGGTATGAGTAATGGATGTAGATTGCATGTACGAATATTGCATGTAGATTACAGGTATGAGTAATGGATGTAGATTGCATGTACGAATATTGCATGTAGATTACAGGTATGAGTAATGGATGTAGATTGCATGTACGAATATTGCATGTAGATTACAGGTATGAGTAATGGATGTAGATTGCATGTACGAATATTGCATGTAGATTACAGGTATGAGTAATGGATGTAGATTGCATGTACGAATATTGCATGTAGATTACAGGTATGAGTAATGGATGTAGATTGCATGTACGAATATTGCATGTAGATTACAGGTATGAGTAATGGATGTAGATTGCATGTACGAATATTGCATGTAGATTACAGGTATGAGTAATGGATGTAGATTGCATGTACGAATATTGCATGTCGCTGTATTTACGAATATTGCATGTCGCTGTATGTACGAATATTGCATATCGCTGCATGTACGAATATTGCATATCGCTGCATGTACGAATATTGCATATCGCTGCATGTACGAATATTGCATGTCGCTGTATTTACGAACATTGCATGTCGCTGCATGTACGAATATTGCATATTGCTGCATGTACGAATATTGCATATCGCTGCATGTACGAATATTGCATATCGCTGCATGTACGAATATTGCATATCGCTGCATGTACGAATATTGCATGTCGCTGTATTTACGAATATTGCATGTCGCTGTATGTACGAATATTGCATATCGCTGCATGTACGAATATTGCATATCGCTGCATGTACGAATATTGCATGTCGCTGTATTTACGAACATTGTATGTCGCTGCATGTACGAATATTGCATATCGCTGCATGTACGAATATTGCATATCGCTGCATGTACGAATATTGCATATCGCTGTATTTACGAATATTGCATATCGCTGTATTTACGAATATTACATGTTGCTGTATTTACGAATATTGCATGTTGCTGTATTTATGAATATTACATATCGCTGTATTTACGAATATTGCATGTTGCTGTATTTACGAATATTGCATATCGCTGTATTTATGAATATTACATATCGCTGTATTTACGAATATTGCATGTTGCTGTATTTACGAATATTGCATGTTGCTGTATTTACGAATATTGCATATCGCTGTATTTATGAATATTGCATATCGCTGTATTTACGAATATTACATATCGCTGTATTTATGAATATTACATATCGCTGTATTTATGAATATTACATATCGCTGTATTTACGAATATTACATATCGCTGTATTTATGAATATTACATATCGCTGTATTTATGAATATTGCATGTTGCTGTATTTATGAATATTACATATCGCTGTATTTATGAATATTACATATCGCTGTATTTATGAATATTACATATCGCTGTATTTACGAATATTGCATGTTGCTGTATTTACGAATATTGCATGTTGCTGTATTTACGAATATTGCATATCGCTGTATTTATGAATATTGCATATCGCTGTATTTACGAATATTACATATCGCTGTATTTATGAATATTACATATCGCTGTATTTATGAATATTACATATCGCTGTATTTACGAATATTGCATGTTGCTGTATTTACGAATATTGCATGTTGCTGTATTTATGAATATTACATATCGCTGTATTTATGAATATTACATATCGCTGTATTTATGAATATTACATATCGCTGTATTTATGAATATTACATATCGCTGTATTTACGAATATTGCATGTTGCTGTATTTATGAATATTACATATCGCTGTATTTATGAATATTACATATCGCTGTATTTATGAATATTACATATCGCTGTATTTACGAATATTGCATGTTGCTGTATTTACGAATATTGCATGTTGCTGTATTTACGAATATTGCATATCGCTGTATTTATGAATATTGCATATCGCTGTATTTACGAATATTGCATATTGCTGTATTTATGAATATTACATATCGCTGTATTTATGAATATTACATATCGCTGTATTTACGAATATTGCATGTTGCTGTATTTACGAATATTACATGTTGCTGTATTTACGAATATTGCATGTTGCTGTATTTATGAATATTACATATCGCTGTATTTACGAATATTACATATCGCTGTATTTATGAATATTACATATCGCTGTATTTACGAATATTGCATGTTGCTGTATTTATGAATATTGCATGTTGCTGTATTTACGAATATTGCATGTTGCTGTATTTATGAATATTACATATCGCTGTATTTACGAATATTGCATGTTGCTGTATTTATGAATATTGCATGTTGCTGTATTTACGAATATTGCATGTTGCTGTATTTATGAATATTACATATCGCTGTATTTATGAATATTACATATCGCTGTATTTATGAATATTACATATCGCTGTATTTACGAATATTGCATGTTGCTGTATTTACGAATATTACATGTTGCTGTATTTACGAATATTGCATGTTGCTGTATTTATGAATATTACATATCGCTGTATTTACGAATATTACATATCGCTGTATTTACGAATATTGCATGTTGCTGTATTTACGAATATTGCATGTTGCTGTATTTACGAATATTGCATGTTGCTGTATTTACGAATATTGCATATCGCTGTATTTACGAATATTACATGTTGCTGTATTTACGAATATTGCATATCGCTGTATTTACGAATATTACATATCGCTGTATTTATGAATATTACATATCGCTGTATTTACGAATATTGCATGTTGCTGTATTTACGAATATTGCATGTTGCTGTATTTACGAATATTGCATATCGCTGTATTTATGAATATTGCATATCGCTGTATTTACGAAAATTACATATCGCTGTATTTATGAATATTACATATCGCTGTATTTATGAATATTGCATGTTGCTGTATTTACGAATATTGCATGTTGCTGTATTTACGAATATTGCATGTTGCTGTATTTATGAATATTACATATCGCTGTATTTACGAATATTGCATATCGCTGTATTTACGAATATTGCATATCGCTGTATTTACGAATATTACATGTTGCTGTATTTACGAATATTGCATGTTGCTGTATTTATGAATATTACATATCGCTGTATTTACGAATATTGCATGTTGCTGTATTTACGAATATTACATGTTGCTGTATTTACGAATATTGCATGTTGCTGTATTTACGAATATTACATGTTGCTGTATTTACGAATATTACATGTTGCTGTATTTACGAATATTGCATGTTGCTGTATTTATGAATATTACATATCGCTGTATTTACGAATATTGCATGTTGCTGTATTTACGAATATTGCATGTTGCTGTATTTACGAATATTGCATATCGCTGTATTTATGAATATTACATATCGCTGTATTTACGAATATTGCATGTTGCTGTATTTACGAATATTGCATGTTGCTGTATTTACGAATATTGCATATCGCTGTATTTATGAATATTGCATATCGCTGTATTTACGAATATTACATATCGCTGTATTTATGAATATTACATATCGCTGTATTTATGAATATTACATATCGCTGTATTTATGAATATTACATATCGCTGTATTTACGAATATTGCATGTTGCTGTATTTATGAATATTACATATCGCTGTATTTATGAATATTACATATCGCTGTATTTATGAATATTACATATCGCTGTATTTATGAATATTACATATCGCTGTATTTATGAATATTACATATCGCTGTATTTACGAATATTGCATGTTGCTGTATTTATGAATATTACATATCGCTGTATTTATGAATATTACATATCGCTGTATTTATGAATATTACATATCGCTGTATTTATGAATATTACATATCGCTGTATTTACGAATATTGCATGTTGCTGTATTTATGAATATTACATATCGCTGTATTTATGAATATTACATATCGCTGTATTTATGAATATTACATATCGCTGTATTTACGAATATTGCATGTTGCTGTATTTACGAATATTGCATGTTGCTGTATTTACGAATATTGCATATCGCTGTATTTATGAATATTGCATATCGCTGTATTTACGAATATTGCATATTGCTGTATTTATGAATATTACATATCGCTGTATTTATGAATATTACATATCGCTGTATTTACGAATATTGCATGTTGCTGTATTTACGAATATTACATGTTGCTGTATTTACGAATATTGCATGTTGCTGTATTTATGAATATTACATATCGCTGTATTTACGAATATTACATATCGCTGTATTTATGAATATTACATATCGCTGTATTTACGAATATTACATATCGCTGTATTTACGAATATTGCATGTTGCTGTATTTACGAATATTGCATGTTGCTGTATTTATGAATATTACATATCGCTGTATTTACGAATATTGCATGTTGCTGTATTTATGAATATTGCATGTTGCTGTATTTACGAATATTGCATGTTGCTGTATTTATGAATATTACATATCGCTGTATTTACGAATATTACATATCGCTGTATTTACGAATATTACATGTTGCTGTATTTACGAATATTGCATGTTGCTGTATTTACGAATATTGCATGTTGCTGTATTTATGAATATTACATATCGCTGTATTTACGAATATTGCATGTTGCTGTATTTATGAATATTGCATGTTGCTGTATTTACGAATATTGCATGTTGCTGTATTTATGAATATTACATATCGCTGTATTTATGAATATTACATATCGCTGTATTTACGAATATTGCATGTTGCTGTATTTACGAATATTACATGTTGCTGTATTTACGAATATTGCATGTTGCTGTATTTATGAATATTACATATCGCTGTATTTACGAATATTACATATCGCTGTATTTACGAATATTGCATGTTGCTGTATTTACGAATATTGCATGTTGCTGTATTTACGAATATTGCATGTTGCTGTATTTACGAATATTGCATATCGCTGTATTTACGAATATTACATGTTGCTGTATTTACGAATATTGCATATCGCTGTATTTACGAATATTACATATCGCTGTATTTATGAATATTACATATCGCTGTATTTACGAATATTGCATGTTGCTGTATTTACGAATATTGCATGTTGCTGTATTTACGAATATTGCATATCGCTGTATTTATGAATATTGCATATCGCTGTATTTACGAATATTACATATCGCTGTATTTATGAATATTACATATCGCTGTATTTATGAATATTGCATGTTGCTGTATTTACGAATATTGCATGTTGCTGTATTTACGAATATTGCATGTTGCTGTATTTATGAATATTACATATCGCTGTATTTACGAATATTGCATATCGCTGTATTTACGAATATTGCATATCGCTGTATTTACGAATATTACATGTTGCTGTATTTACGAATATTGCATGTTGCTGTATTTATGAATATTACATATCGCTGTATTTACGAATATTGCATGTTGCTGTATTTACGAATATTGCATATCGCTGTATTTATGAATATTACATATCGCTGTATTTACGAATATTGCATGTTGCTGTATTTACGAATATTGCATGTTGCTGTATTTACGAATATTGCATATCGCTGTATTTATGAATATTGCATATCGCTGTATTTACGAATATTACATATCGCTGTATTTATGAATATTACATATCGCTGTATTTATGAATATTACATATCGCTGTATTTACGAATATTGCATGTTGCTGTATTTACGAATATTGCATATCGCTGTATTTATGAATATTACATATCGCTGTATTTACGAATATTACATATCGCTGTATTTACGAATATTACATATCGCTGTATTTATGAATATTACATATCGCTGTATTTACGAATATTGCATATCGCTGTATTTATGAATATTACATATCGCTGTATTTATGAATATTACATATCGCTGTATTTATGAATATTACATATCGCTGTATTTATGAATATTACATATCGCTGTATTTACGAATATTGCATGTTGCTGTATTTACGAATATTGCATGTTGCTGTATTTACGAATATTGCATATCGCTGTATTTATGAATATTGCATATCGCTGTATTTACGAATATTGCATATCGCTGTATTTATGAATATTGCATGTTGCTGTATTTATGAATATTACATATCGCTGTATTTATGAATATTACATGTTGCTGTATTTATGAATATTACATATCGCTGTATTTACGAATATTGCATGTTGCTGTATTTATGAATATTGCATATCGCTGTATTTATGAATATTACATATCGCTGTATTTACGAATATTACATATCGCTGTATTTATGAATATTACATATCGCTGTATTTACGAATATTGCATGTTGCTGTATTTATGAATATTGCATGTTGCTGTATTTACGAATATTGCATGTTGCTGTATTTATGAATATTACATATCGCTGTATTTACGAATATTACATATCGCTGTATTTATGAATATTACATATCGCTGTATTTATGAATATTACATATCGCTGTATTTACGAATATTGCATGTTGCTGTATTTACGAATATTACATGTTGCTGTATTTACGAATATTGCATGTTGCTGTATTTATGAATATTACATATCGCTGTATTTACGAATATTACATATCGCTGTATTTACGAATATTGCATGTTGCTGTATTTACGAATATTGCATGTTGCTGTATTTACGAATATTGCATGTTGCTGTATTTACGAATATTGCATATCGCTGTATTTACGAATATTACATGTTGCTGTATTTACGAATATTGCATATCGCTGTATTTACGAATATTACATATCGCTGTATTTATGAATATTACATATCGCTGTATTTATGAATATTGCATGTTGCTGTATTTACGAATATTGCATGTTGCTGTATTTACGAATATTGCATATCGCTGTATTTATGAATATTACATATCGCTGTATTTATGAATATTACATATCGCTGTATTTATGAATATTACATATCGCTGTATTTATGAATATTACATATCGCTGTATTTATGAATATTGCATATCGCTGTATTTACGAATATTACATATCGCTGTATTTATGAATATTACATATCGCTGTATTTACGAATATTGCATGTTGCTGTATTTACGAATATTGCATGTTGCTGTATTTACGAATATTGCATATCGCTGTATTTATGAATATTACATATCGCTGTATTTATGAATATTACATATCGCTGTATTTATGAATATTACATATCGCTGTATTTATGAATATTACATATCGCTGTATTTATGAATATTGCATATCGCTGTATTTACGAATATTACATATCGCTGTATTTATGAATATTACATATCGCTGTATTTACGAATATTGCATGTTGCTGTATTTACGAATATTGCATGTTGCTGTATTTACGAATATTGCATATCGCTGTATTTATGAATATTACATATCGCTGTATTTATGAATATTACATATCGCTGTATTTACGAATATTGCATGTTGCTGTATTTACGAATATTGCATATCGCTGTATTTATGAATATTACATATCGCTGTATTTATGAATATTACATATCGCTGTATTTACGAATATTGCATGTTGCTGTATTTACGAATATTGCATATCGCTGTATTTACGAATATTACATATCGCTGCATGTACGAATATTGCATATCGCTGTATTTACGAATATTGCATGTTGCTGTATTTACGAATATTGCATATCGCTGTATTTACGAATATTGCATGTTGCTGTATTTACGAATATTGCATATCGCTGTATTTATGAATATTACATATCGCTGTATTTACGAATATTGCATGTTGCTGTATTTACGAATATTGCATATCGCTGTATTTACGAATATTACATATCGCTGCATGTACGAATATTGCATATCGCTGTATTTACGAATATTGCATGTTGCTGTATTTACGAATATTGCATGTTGCTGTATTTACGAATATTACATATCGCTGTATTTACGAATATTACATATCGCTGTATTTACGAATATTGCATGTTGCTGTATTTACGAATATTGCATATCGCTGTATTTACGAATATTACATATCGCTGCATGTACGAATATTGCATATCGCTGTATTTACGAATATTACATATCGCTGTATTTACGAATATTACATATCGCTGTATTTACGAATATTACATATCGCTGTATTTACGAATATTACATATCGCTGTATTTACGAATATTACATATCGCTGTATTTACGAATATTACATATCGCTGTATTTACGAATATTACATATCGCTGTATTTACGAATATTGCATGTTGCTGTATTTACGAATATTGCATGTTGCTGTATTTACGAATATTGCATATCGCTGTATTTATGAATATTACATATCGCTGTATTTACGAATATTGCATGTTGCTGTATTTACGAATATTGCATATCGCTGTATTTACGAATATTACATATCGCTGCATGTACGAATATTGCATATCGCTGTATTTACGAATATTGCATGTTGCTGTATTTACGAATATTGCATGTTGCTGTATTTACGAATATTACATATCGCTGTATTTACGAATATTACATATCGCTGTATTTACGAATATTGCATGTTGCTGTATTTACGAATATTGCATGTTGCTGTATTTACGAATATTACATATCGCTGTATTTACGAATATTGCATATCGCTGTATTTACGAATATTACATATCGCTGCATGTACGAATATTGCATATCGCTGTATTTACGAATATTGCATATCGCTGTATTTACGAATATTACATATCGCTGTATTTACGAATATTGCATATCGCTGCATGTACGAATATTGCATGTCGCTGTATTTACGAATATTGCATATCGCTGTATTTACGAATATTACATATCGCTGTATTTACGAATATTGCATGTTGCTGTATTTACGAATATTGCATATCGCTGTATTTACTAGAATTGTATAATTCAATAACTTGAGTGTTATTTCATCCGCCCGTCATACCAATAATTTCCTGGGTAAGGTTAACACTTTTGTCCAAACTTCCAACTTCCAAACTTCTGTGTACGTAACGCACCTTCTCTCAACTCCCAACAAACTTCTGCTAATTCAACTTATTTCTTCGAAATCCAACTTCAAAATGAACGTCCCTCTAAAAAATCAACCCTCTTTTATTTCCAACCAGGAGCATCTCATTTGCATATCGGTCACATTGCAGGCATATAAAGAGATAAGGCAGACATTTTTGTTTCTTTCTTCTTCATTCATTTTATTCCACGACCGACCCGTTGAATTATGCACACGTGCTAATTAGGGAAGTCGCACGTTTCCCTACAAATTGCATGTCGGTGTATTTTCGCTGTATTTACGAATATTGCATGTCGCTATATTTAAGAATATTAGTATATATATATATATATATATATATATATATATATATATATATATAGATATATATATGTATAGGTATATATATAGATATATACATATACATATATATACATATATATACACACATATATATATAAAGACTTGTAGTTTGTTTTAAGCTTTGAGTGAAATATATATATGAAAGAGTAGTAGTCGAACATATTAAGATTTCAAACCCTCAACAACGTGGGCAGCAATCGATTTCGTTTAATTGCTACTGCTACAAGTACTACTAATTTTTGTTATTAGAGTATTTGAGGATTTTCTCCATTACAAAATCATCAGTATAATAACAAGAATAATAAGAGTAATTTCGACATAAACTTTTCCCCCTGTTTTGGAGCGATAGAAATATGTTTTTATTTCCTTTTAAATGTTTATAGTGTAGAAATAAAATAATTAAATCCCTCAGTTCGCTAATAAGCAAATTTTTAGTATTTGAGACATTGCTCTGTATTGTATACTTTTTTTTTTTTTTTTTTAAGGTTTTCGAACAAAATCTCTTTAGAATCCTCCTCGCCAGTATTATGGGCGACATGAGTTATACTTCCTTAAGATTCCTCGTCACCAGTGTTATGGGCGACATGAGTTATACTTCTTTAATAATCCTCTACATCACTGCTGTGGGCGACATTAGTTCGGATCCTCGTCACCCGTGTTGTAGACAGGTAAGTATGCAAAAAAAAAAAATCTGTATTTTGTGAAGATGAGATATATTGAAAAAGATAAATAATACAACGAAGAAAGGGCGTTATTGCGTTTCATCAAAACTTTGGAATACTTAATTATATATATATATATATATATATATATATATATATATATATATATATATATATATATATTTATATATATATAAACTGTTTAATATATTAAAACCTATTATCCAATGGCAATGTACATCTATCAATAAAAATGAAGCCATGTAAACTGACTGAAATATTAAGCAATTTCTGTAATCGAACATTCACATATATTTGCAAAAACCAAAACAACAAGGAAAAAGATTTCATCATATTTGTATTTTTTCGAATGTTACAATTGTTTCGACATCAATTAAACAATTTTAAACTATATTGTTCAAAAATGTTCGAGGTTGGCATCTCATCAGACTTATTGAAAAAAATACAAGGTTAATACGAATCTGAATATATTTTCATCCTGTTATTAACGGTACCAAGTAGTGTGATCCGTTTCATTGTGTTTTAATAAATCCTCTTGCAGCGTTTATGAAATTTTTGGAGGCCCTATTTTCGTATTTCTGTTTTAAATTATGGTGAAAACTATTAAACTTGAACTATCTTGAAACCGGACATGATTCTGAATTAATGAGATCTGTATTAATTTAATTTATTTTGTGTGTGTGTGTGTGTGTGCTTTATTAATTTCTCAGCTACAAGTAATTTGGTTGGATTTCACGTTTAATCTCTTTTCTAAACTTAACCGGAAAAATGATTTCGTATCTTGTGCTTTTCCGTTAGTATCCATCGAGTTAAATTTTAAGCTGGGAAATCTATTGCTCTTACAAATCTACTGCAATGTAATTGTTTTCTGTACAATAAAATAAATAAAATAAGATAAAATAAAATAAATAAATCTATATTCCCTACTAAGAGCTTAGGATGTTGATATTATTATTAATATTAGTATTTATTAATTTGATCTTTTGTTTACACTTCGGCGACAGATTCAGTAAAATGCGTTTCAAGGGGGATAACTCTGAATTGCTAATTTTTTTTTGTATTCAACGATATTTGATGTTTTAATTATCTTAATTTTTAAAAAATTACACTTAATTGTGTTATAAGTCATCCTGAGCTGTTTGTTTAGTGCAATTGGTTTTATATTTTGTTAGTTTTTTAATGTTAGGCGGTGTCTTCAGACTTTCATTTAACTATTTATATTTCCGATCCCTGGGCAATTTCTGCAACGTTTCCCTTAGAATTCACTTTCCTTAGGATCGGATTTTTACTTACAATTTATTTCAAAAGGATTATTTTAATTACAATGGGGGAAAATCTTCCTTTCATATTAGTTAATTTATATACAGAGCCTAGCCTTCCCAGATGGTATCTCATCTGGTACTGGTTAATCTCAACGTTGCTTAACGTCAAACGTCAGTGATCTGGCGAAAACCGGTGTGTCAACATCATTGTGCCGTATATATATATCTGTAATATAAAGCTGAATGTGTGTGTGTGTGTGTGTGCGCGCGTGTGTGTGTGTGTGTGTGTGTGTGTGTGTGTGTGTGTGTGTGTGTGTGTGTGTGTGTGTGTGTGTGTGTGTGTGGTCACGAATAGGCTCCTATATGGTTGACTATTTTAAAAAACTGGTTATATATAATGATAGATGTATCAAGACACAGGATTGAATATGTTTGATCTGGCAGAACGGTCGTTCATCATAATTGTGGCGTCTGCGTTCGCACCTGGTCCACAAAGTATGGAAATAAATTTAAAAATTAAAAAAAAAGGTTTACATGTTTTTTTTATATAGATGTACATAAGAATACTTTGATAAGTATGTTTTAACTTAAATAGGTATGGTATAATAAAATTGTGGGGTCTGCGTTAGCGCCTGGCCTCCATGGAATGCAAATAAGCACAACTTTTAATAAAGACTTTTCATATCTGTCTGCGTAAGTATACTTTGATAATTATATTTCAGTTTGAAGAAATATGGTATAATAAAATTATGGGGTGTTCGTTCGGGCTTGATCTCCATAGAATGGAAATATGTCACAAAGTTTAACAAGGTTTTTTAATATAGATCCACAGAATATTGTGATAAGTGTTTCAGTGTGAAGAGGTATGGTATAATAAACTATAGGGTTTATCTATTTTATTTTTACTTTCATCATATTTTGCTTTGGTTTTGATACCCCCAAATTCGAAACTATCTCTTTACAACCCTTCCTTTTCATAACCTATCATACTTCCATGAATCAGAACCCAGTCAACGACGGGTACTTTTGCTAGTATATATATATATATATATATATATATATATATATATATATATATAGGGCAAAAAAACAAAAACAAAAGCTAAATGGAGGCCATCTAGAACATCGAACGGAGAAAAAAAAGACCAAAACCCTAGTGTTTTGATGTGATGTTTTGAATATAATAAACTAGTTATGACCACAGTTACATTTCATTCGGACAAAACACTAAGAAACGGGGCCTAATTAGAGTTGGGACCGGTTTTTTTGCGTTACCCTGTATATATAAGGTGATCAATGAAGTCTGTAAGGGTTCTTCAAATGGCGATTTTTCGATATAATAAAAACCTCGACATAAAGTTGAAACTTAGATAGATACCCTCGCGAAAGAGGCCTTACATTCATTTCTGACCACCATCCCTAGCTTCTTTCCGCCACTACCACGTCATCCTGAATACCACTACGTTCTTCCCTCCCTCTCGTAATTTCCTGTATCCCAATGTTATCGTCTCTATATATAAAGCAATACTACAATGCTATTTGAAGCTAGCATCGGATGCATGCAAGAATACATGTAATTTTTTAAATCAGTAACGCATCTGACATATTCTATCTATTCGAATTACACAACCTGACATACACCAATAAAATATTAATTAAAAAGTTAATGAATTTATAAATAATTATGTTAATCGTCATTGTTTGAATCTTTCTTGATTAAATTTTCAAATATGGCCGCTTTTATTAATTTCCCGTCATGTAAAACGCATGAAGCATACTGGCGCCATCTTAGATTTTATTGATTAAACAAGTGCAGATAACTCTTATTGTAGTTCAACCTCTTAAATATGCTGTTTCCTTTATTAATGTTTGGTTTTATTTGGTTAATGGGATATCAACCTTAATGCGTCATATAATGCAAATTACCTATAATATAAATCTCACCTGTCTTTAAATGTATGTATGTATGTATGTATGTATGTATGTATGTATGTGTGTGTGTCAGGTCATGTCATATGCTACTGGTACCATGTAACCCAGTACTACCTGCCTCATGGTCGGGTTACCTGTGACTAAACTGGTTCCCCCACCAGACTTGTTTGGTGAGGAGGGTGGCTAGTCTCCCTGAAGGATTAAAAACAAGACCTTTCAAAGGGAGAGTGAACCCTTTTTCGGGGTCAACGGCCAACTAGCACCGTGTGTGTTTGTGTGTATGTATGTGTGTGGTGGGGTGGAGAGGGCTCCCGTAAGCCGTGGTAAAGGCAATATTTCTAGGAGAAGCAAATCTCTGATTTAAAAAACCATAAAGCGGGAGACCAGTACCCGCATTAAGCGGGTCTGCAGTTTAACTTGTTGCTGGCTATCTTGCTCTTGCTTGTTGCTGGATTTCAACATTTTGAACCGAGGGAGAAACTTAACTGTCGTACAAAGCTAAGACTCTGTAACATAATCTGTGTATAGATACTCCCTCAGGCATTTGTCTATAAAAATAGTCCTGTGGCGATGGAAAAGTTGTGACGCATGGAGGCTTGAAATGCTGGAAGCATGCAATAATTGATCTCAATGACCGTCTTCAGTGTCGTGCCTGCTAGAGCGTGTGAATTCACCGGTAGGGCTTAAAAAAAAAAGAAAAATGTCATTTTTGGGCTCATGGATTTTAAGTGTCTGACGGAGTGGCACTCGTCTGACAAGACGTTGCAATCAATCATGTATGTATGTATGTATGTATGTATGTATGTATGTATGTATGTATGTATGTCCAAAACTTTCGATATAGGCGACGGATTTTCACGAGATCGGTATCGTTTGGAAGCCGACCCTTCGGACTACAAATATGAAAAAAATTGCCTGAAAACATTAATTTCTTCCATAGACGCAACGGCATAGACGTTATGTTTTTTTTTCATGTTCTTTTCCTCCTTCGCGTAACGGGTTCGAGCCTGCCTACTACCACTTTTTTTTTTTTTTTGCTCAACACACGCATTCAAACATCCGGGCAACGTCGGGCGCCCATGCTAGTAAATAATTGTAGAATTATAATTCCTTTTTTTTCCGTAGTTTTTTTTTTTTTTTAAATCAGCTCAAGTACTGATCTCTCTATTTCACAGTCTCTAACTGGGAGGTGACGGCGGTCTACTGGTTAAAGACTCGATCTAGCGACCTGAGTATTTCAATTTCGAATCCAGTTTCTTTTCCACAAAAATCACTTTTACTAAAAATTAATAACCTGCTCGTGTCCCCTCCCGTAAGTATTCGATGTCCTTTTAGAAACGATTCTGACTAGAAAATTATCGGGGAAACCAAATCAAACAATAAAATCGTCAGGTTCTTATTTATGACTAACCTGGGTGCCCGGGGTTATCCGGATGTTTGTAGGTGTGTTTTGAGCGAATAAAAAGTTGTAGTCAGCAGGCAGACTCGAAACCGTGACGCGAAGGCGGAAAAGAAAGTTGAGGTGTGTGTAAGGGTGTTAGTTGAGCAAAAAAAAAAAAAATGAAAGAAAATTGCGAACGAAAGAAAAAGTGGCATTTGGCAAGCAGGCAAGCTCGAACCCGTACCGCGGAAGAGGGAAAGAAAGTGAAAAAAAAACTGACGCGTTTGCTGTTGCGCCCATCGCCAAACAGTTCAAATTAAGGCTAAGCAATCGAAAAGAGGCGATGACTTTCGAAAATATCGTCGAAAAAAAGCAACCAATCCCTGTAACAAGTGTCCAGCTGAGGGTGAAGGAATTAATACTTGGGACCAATTTTTCGATATTTGCCGTCCGAAGGGTCGAGCTTCAAAACTGTACCGAGCTTATGAAAATCCGTCATCTCTGTTGAAATTTTTTGCAAAAAATACATACATACATACATACATACATTTAAACAGACAGGAGAGATTTATATTATAGATGATGACTACATTTATATCTATATCTCCTTATGTCTGTCTCTTTATGCACGCCTCTCTCTCTCTCTCTCTCTCTCTCTCTCTCTCTCTCTCTCTCTCTCTCTCTCTTTCTATCTATCAATCGTTCTGTCCCTCTCTCTCTTAGAAACACTATTTTTCATTTTTTCATTAGGTTCAATCGGGAATATGACATTTTACAATTCAGGTTTGCTTTCTCTTTAACATCAAATCAAATCGTTTTATATGCGTTTTCATATCAGTACAAATTATTGTAAATTATTTCTTGTCTACAATTGCTTAAAATAGTTATAATGTTTGTATGTAGCTGGGGGTGAATTTGTGACTTTCATATAAAACAAAATGTTTTCATTTATATTAACAGATATAGGCAAGGGCGTCACTCCTCTACCTAGATTACTCCACTTATTCTTGATCCTCAACTTATACAGGGTGAAACGATAAAATTGCCGCCCTAGAAAAGACGATATGATTCCATTTCCGTTTGATGATAACCGGTTTTATTTTTGTTTGCTGATCATCTGCTAGTTGGCTAGTTGTGTACAAATCCCAAGAGCAATAGGAGCCTTCCATGATGTCTGAAAGTGACACAATATTTAAAGAGCGGAATCGGGGATGCGCCGCTGTACAATTCGTGCTCTCTACAGGTCCAAATATGACAACAGGACCATTGCCAGAACGTTCAAAATGCACCGAAGGATTACCACGAATAACAGAGACGTGCCCAGGGTGATGAAAACAATGTTTTCGGTCATGGCTTTGGTGTTGTGAGAGGTCATGTTGGTGATGTTCGCGACGTATGATCAAACGAAGTAGTCTAGCGAGTTCAGGTTCAGGAAGGGAGACAATGAGACAAGGTTACAAAGTCATTGTACTCCTTTTGAAGCCAAGCATGTGTATCTTTGGACTTGTGAGCCGGCGCCGAGTCCTACTGCCACACTCAGGGTTTGCCAGCGGCCGCATAATTGCACCAGGGGATCACCACACTCCTCAGTACACTTCGGTGTTGATTTTCAAGCCGATTTCGAAGATTTGAGGTGGCATAATGTGGTCCTCACTTGAAACCACACCAAAGACCATAGCCGTGACCAGAAACTTTGTTTTCATCACCCTGGGCAAGTCGCTGTTATTCATAGCAATCCAGCGATGCATTTTGAGAGTGATGAAAATGGTCCTGTTGTCATACCTTGGATCGGTAGAGAGCGTGAGTTGTACAGCGGCGCATCTCCGATCTCTCTCGTTGAACTTTGTGTCACTTTCAGACATGATAGAAGGCTCCTATCATTCTCGTTCTTTGTACACAACTCGCCAAATGGTAGATGGTATGCAACAAAAAAAGGAAAGGAAAGGCGGTTTTCATCAAACGGAAATGGAATCATGTCGTCTTTTCTATGACGACATTTTTATTCTTCCACCCAGTAAATGTATGTGAACTTTGTTAATATTTACGTTCCAATTCATGTTGCGGGTGAACGTTAGGCCGAGAAATTTGAAAAATGGGTTCTTATGAAGGGTATTATTTTTTTATAGGCAATCGCTGGTTGTGGAGTCTATTTTCTGTAGAAAAGGAACAAAGTGAAGAGAAGACTATTGATTTTTATTATCTTGTAAATGAGAAAACCTGTGCTTGTAGGGCAGCATCAATAAATCTTTCAGATTAAATGTTTCATATATGAAGGTGTTACTTTTAAGATGGGGGAAAATAGAAGAAAAAAATGGCCGCACTATGGCAATAAATCACTAAGTTATTCAAGCATTAAAATCTGTATTTCTGAATTTAACGACCCCCACCCCACCCCCGTGATGTTGATTCGGTATAGTCCGGCGGCTTACGTGACCTGCCGGAATACGCCAAGCGGTGATCAAATTTTAAAAGGCTACAAAAAAGAAAACCAGTTATCATATAGTAATCTGAAAAAAAAATGCTAATATAATAAATCAAAATAAACACATTAACTTACGGTAAGATTAATTTGGGGGGGGTAATCCGTAGCAGCAGATGAGAACAAATGTTTTTTGTTTTTTTGTTGATTGGGGGGGGGGATGTACGAAATGTTTTATTGTATTTTAATTTATTTTATTGTAAGAAATCTTTTGGGTTTGTATTACTGTACACATAGATTCAAACAAATGTTATCAAAGGCAAGATAAGATACTTTTCTACCTAACTGGATAATCTTTTAGTGTTTTTATTTAATGTAGCATGTTTATTTAGCTCGAAAAACAAACAGTGTTTACCGATGTATTGGAAAATTAAAAATGGCGCCTGAATATCTCTTTGACACGGTAACTTTAGGGAAAGGAGTTAAAAATTAAAAATATACAAAATACTATCAAAAACCCACCGAATATATGTCAGCCTATGCCGCGATAACATATATTGTGCGAGTTTCTAACAGTATTTTGTCTATATTTTTATCTTTAACTCTTTTTCCCAAACGGTAGACTATGTTTCTCTTTCTTTATTTGACTTTTAATTAAATTTATTTAATTTAATTTTAAAAATTAGCTTCAAATCGAGGAGGCAAAAAGAAACTCCGCAGCAACAAATGAGCTTAAAACCAGCTTAAAATATCCACCTTCAGCATTTCTAATCGTAATTGTTGTTGTTCCTAGGTTATACAACGTAACATTTAGTCCATATTCCTTCGAGTCTCTCTTAGTGATCGTCAGGAGCTCATTAATCTCCACCTTTCTGGTTTATCCAATCGATAAATCGGCCGCAGATTGAAATGTGATGAGAAAACGGTACGAATAACTAAATCTGGTCGTTCTAGAGTTACTTGTTACGGGGAAGACAATGCTATCAAGATCCGCAACCCCAGAAACAGATTTGAAACGGCTCCCCAAATCCAACAATATAATCTTGTCAAAAGGTTCTCTCTCTCTCTCTCTCTCTCTCTCTCTCTCTCTCTCTCTCTCTCTCTCTCTCTCTCTCTCTCTCTGTGTATCTCTCTCTCTTTCTCTCTCTCTCTCTCTCTCTCTCTCTTGCGATACTGTGTTGCAAGACGCAAGTCAATGATTTCTGTAAAAAACAGAAAGCACCGTCTTGACTTCATCAGATGCAATGAAGATTATTGGTCGAAAGTAAGTTTTAGCGATGAAAACAAGTACAATACTAGGTGCACAGTTTCAACGCTGCAATGTGATGGAGGTTCAGTTTTGTGCGAGGTTTTATTAGTGCCAATGGTCCAGGGCGTATAGGTCGCTTGCAAGGTCGAATTAATTCGACCAAGTACATTAATATGTTGACTGGGCATTTTTTATCCTAATTTGGACGGAATTTGAATGATAATCCCATCTTCATGCAGGATAATGCTTCCATTCACACAGCTTCCAATGTCAAGAGGTTCATTAAAAAGCATGATATTCTATGTTTGGATTGCCTGCACAATCTCCAGACCTCAATTTTATCGAAAATGCATGGCATTACATCAAGCAATAGCTAGGCAATGGTAAAATTTCAAATCTGAAAGAACTTTGGACAAAAATTAAAGAGAAGAGGGGTGCACAGACTAATTCAAGAGAATGTCAAAAAATTTGCAGGTTGTAAAATTGCAGAAGAGCTATGCTACTAAATAGTAACTAGTTCATTGTGTTCCTGTTGTATTTGTGTCGCATCAATGTTTTAAATTTACATTCAAATAACAATTTTCCATTGTGCGGAGTTTCTTTTTGCCTTCTCGAATTCAAGTTATTTTTTTTAATTGACGTAAAAATTACGATACTTCAATTAAAACTCAAATATAAAGAGGTGAAATTATAGACGAATTAAAGGCGAATCAAATGAGGTATAGTTTGTTTAAACTGTTACATTCAATTTAGCTTAAATTTGCGGTTTTTGAAAAAATGACAAGTGCGGACATTTTTTTTGGGGGGGGGAGCGGAACTTTATATATATATATATATATATATATATATATATATATATATATATATATATTATATGGAAAAATGCGCGCATGAAAAGTAATATTCTTAAGATTTTATTAAACCTGGAAAAGTAAAGAACAAGATATTCTATTAAAGTAAAAAATAAGAATTTTTTAGACTTAAAATATTACAACTAAAAATAAAATTTGAATATTGATGAATATTTTATTTATTATTTGCATATGTTGTTGTTTATTGTTGAGTTAGAAAGGGTGTCAGTCGCTGGATTGAACTTATTTCCCCCCTATTATTTGCATATATTTATGTAGTGAAAATTGTTTGAATAAAATTAATTCATTAGTTAGTTAGTTAGTTAGTTAGTTAGTTAGTTAGTAGATGGAATTAATAATTTTATAATTTACATAAAAATGAATTAAATGATCCTAATTATGATATAATAAAATTATTAATTTTTATGTAAATTATAAAATTATTAATTCCATCTACTAACTAACTAACTAACTGATGAATTAATTTTATTATATTATATATATTATTAATTTATATATATATATATGTGTGTGTGTGTGTGTGTGTGTGTGTGTGTGTGTGTGTGTGTGTGTGTGTGTGTGTGTGTGTGTGTGTGTGTGTGGTTGTTCCAGTATTGAAACAACCTTATTTAAGGAGTAAGGATTAAATAGCTACTGGACGAAAGTTCCGCACCAAAAATGTTGTTTTATTATATCCCCCTGTTTTTTTTCTATTTTTTTTTTTTTTTTTTTTGCTAATTCCATACGCATAACTTTTATATTCTTGTCAGTTTTTACTATTTTTGAATAAACTCAGACCTACTCTCTTCCCTTTTAAATATCGTACTATATCTAGTTTTTATATAATTTTATATACAAATATACATGTGCGTGTTATATATATATATATATATATATATATATATATATATATATATATAGTCATCCACATACAGTACTGTTTCGCTGTTTCACAGCTCATCAGTGCGGCTAGACAGGCAACTACTTGACTGAAACCCGACCGCCTGTACGACATTCAATGCTCCTAAGCATTACGCTAATTGACGGCTGCTGTACGAGTCGTGAATTAACGATGTTTTGATATCGTCCGAAATACCTAAGCTCGATTTTGTTTACACAAAGAGCATCGCTTTATACGCTATCACTTATTTGAATATTGTGTATTTAGGCAGCATGTTTTTATTTAGACACGCATTGTTGAACAGCACGGAGTGTTTCTGCTTAATGCCCTTTTTTTGTAAATTTCTCAATTTTTCGTATGGTAGTTCTAATATCTCGGTCAAATTTATGTAAGAAATTTCCATATTCGTTTTTGTTAACTGTTTTTTTGCAAGTACTTTTTATTGATTTTCTTCAGTCGTCTTAAGTTTTTGATTACTACTTCGTTTAAAATATAGCTGCTTTTATATTTTAAAATTACTTAAAATAGTGAAGCGTCTCGTGTGCAAAAAAGCGATGGTTAAGCAGAATTACCCCGTGCTGTTCAACAATGTCTGTCTTAATATATATATATATATATATATATATATATATATATATATATATATATATATATATATATAAAAGCAAACGCCAACCCAAAAACTTAAAGCACATCCTAACTTCCTCAAAACTCGTTCCACACACTACAAAATGGGTTACAAAATACAACAAACCGCGATGTGGAGTATGTGACATAATAATAGAAGGAAACACATACACGTTCAAAAACCCAGCACAAACATTCAAAATAAAAAAGGATCTAAATTGCACCTCCAGAAATGTAGTATATGCACTAAGATGCACAGCATGCAACAAATCCTACATAGGCGCCACCAAAAATTTCAGCAATAGAATGGCCTTTCATAAGAGCAACATAAAAATTACAGATAACAGACATCTCTATGTTTCAAAACACGTACACACATGCAGTGGAAACAGTTTCAAAATAATGCCAATCTTCCAAACAGACAATTATTTTTATTTACTTACACAGGAAATAAACTTTATCGCAAGATTCACTCCTGAACTGAACAGAGCCTAATACCAACACACAAAAAAAAAGGAAATTGAAATACAAGGCACATTCGCATGCACATCTATATACATATACACACCCACACATAAATCAGAACCGACACATTAAAACACACACGCGCGCGCGCATACAACCACACACAGACATAACACCCCTATCTCTAATACAACACACTGAACAATACCAACCCTACTTTACCTCGAAACCAACAACACTAGGAAACACCTAGAACCATAGTATAATATCTGTTCCAACACCTCGCTCCTCCCTCAGTCAGTGGAGGAGAAATATCTCATGACTGAGACAACTATCATCCCTTCTATCATTCTCCGCCCATACCTATACCCCTCCAATTGGCCCCTGGCCTCTGGGGAATGAGATCTTCCCCACACTAGGAACCGATCCTGGGTCTGGCCATACCCACATGGGGAGACAAATACATAGAAACATTAAAAATCCCATATACATATTTTAAATACACCCCTCTATCTAAACAAACATAATATAAAGAATACCTGAAAAGACTAAAACGAAAAATCACAATACTAAAATCTAAGAATCCAAAAAATAAATATCAAAATAGAATGAAAGCACCCCTACCCTTATTTCAGAAAAGCTGGTTCTCCCTCCCCCCTCCTTCCTCACACATACACATTAGTAACGACTAGGGAAGCAAATAACCTCATAATACTATAAAACAGTACACACATTTTCAAACCAATAAAAGAAAACACACACACACACATCCTACCCTAAAGGAAAAGAAAAAAACACAAGCAGAAAGAGAGAGTGAGAGAGAGAGAGAGTGAAACACAACACAGGAGTGACCACAGCCGACTCGCCACAGTCCAATAAAAGAGTAATAAAAATTGAACATTCCAATGAATAGTACACAATTACACGTTTCCACCTCTTGGAAACACTTTAAATGAACTACGAAAATGCTATTTTTACATCTCCAACACATTTTGAGAATAATTTCTGAAGAGGACGCTTCACAGAACGTCTGAAACGCGTTAAAAACGATTTCAATGATTTAAAAACATTATTACAATGATCTAAACATAATTCTCAATGAAAAACCAAGACACGGAATAAAATAATTTTAAAACATACACATTGTTGGTGACTACCCCCTTATTTAAATATATATATATATATATATATATATATATATATATATATATATATATATATATATGAGAAGGAAACACTAGATAAATGGATAGTCCTTAATCCGCGGAGTTTTGAAGAAATACTCTCCTTCTCATTAGAGGGTAGGAATTAGCAAAATGCGGGATCAGATTTTGCATGCAGAAGTATTTGATGAAACAGCAAGTAAGTCAAAGATCTTACTTGAAAACAAAAAAAGTTAAGCAGAGGGAATATGTTAAAGAAAAAGGTGATTACACATGAATGGATAGTCTGGTGGAAGATAAAATATCCAGTGACGGTAAAATCCAAATGTAAAACTTCAAGAAAGTTAAAAGAATTTAAGTTAAAAGAATATATATATATATATATATATATATATATATATATATATATATATATATATATATATATATATATATATATATGCAAGAGTTGGAGGGGGGTAAGTGTTGGATGAATGGTGTTTTATTTGCGTCGATTGCATGCAGGTTTGCAGCAAGACGGTGAATAGCGAGTTTGGGAGTGGGGGAGACAAACGCGAACTTCCGTGGGCGTCGATAGAAAAGACGCAATGAGATTAATTTCATGCTTCGAAGATTTATTTAGCTAATCCGACGGTTTTACGATTAAAAGATTAAAACCGGAGAAAGGCGAACGGAAAGACTAGATAATAATATCCGATGCAGACATACAGACATATATATATATATATATATATATATATATATATATATATATATATATATATATATATATACAATAATTTATATATATACACACATACATATACACACACAATAATTTATATATATATACACACACAATAATTGATATATATATACATATATATACATATATATATATATTTATATATATATATATATATATATATATATATATATATATATATATATACGAGCAAACAGTTAATTAAACATGTTAAAAAACACTTTGAAAAAGAGTTAAAAACATATTTAATCTGAAAAGGAAACACTAGATAAGTGGATTGTCCTTAATCCGCGGAGTTTCGAAGAAATACTTTCCTTCTCATCAGAGGGTAAGAATTAGCAAAATGCGGGATCGGATTTTGCATGCAAAAGTATTTGCTGAAACAACAAGTAAGTCAAAGATCTTGATAACAAAAAAGTGAAGCAGAGGGAATATGGCGGAGAAAAAGGTGATTACACATGAATGGACAGTCTGGTGGAAGATAAATATATATATATATACAGACAATAATTTATATATATATATATATATATATATATATATATATATATACAAACTATTGTAATTTGCTTTAAGCATTGCTGATAAATTAGTATATAAACACAATCACACATAATAGACCTGCGTTTTTGAAACGTTTTTTTTTTTTGTTGCGATCCACAGCAATAGCTACAGTTTACATCGCAACCCATAATACTGAGGTAGGTTCATTCATTCAGCGTCGACAATTTATATGCACAGTTTTATCATCTGCTCGTTGTTTTATTTATTTCTATGAATAAAATAATATTACTTGAAAAAACAAAAAATATGAAGGAAATTCAGACTCCAAGGTAAAGTACATAATATTAAAAACATGTTATTGTGATGAATGTACTTGTTTATTCATAAGCAGCTGTTCACAATTGTGAACACAAGAATACAATGCTACACGAATATCAGATGCAGATTTGAGCATGTTTCTGTCCTTTATCTTTCATTGAGTTAATGTGGAAAATCCCAATTCATACAAGTAGGTAGCCGTGGAAAAATAACAGTGATAGGATAGCCTTTTTATTTAGTAGTGGAAATTCCCCATTTGTTCTTAATCCAAAATGAGCACAAATTTAATTTACATTTTAAATTTAAATCATTTTTAATTTCTCAAAACAATTTTAAGCGTAAAGGAACAACTAAGATGCAACAATTCAGCTTCCTCTTCAGGTAACAAGTTTAACTCAATTATTGATTGAGGAATTTGGAAACTAAATGGATTTTTCATTCAAAGACTTTTCTTAAATGGTTTAAATTTCACCTCAAGAAAATAAGTTAAACTTTTAGATAGGAATTTAAGTATTGACAAGATTTCGAGTTTTAATTCTGCTAATATGTTTTCGTAGAAGAAACTCTCAGCAATGTTTTTTCAACAAAGTATTATGTAGTTAGAAACAGGAGAGATTATCTGTTATTTATCTTTGTGTAGATATATCTCGATTTGGCTATCTATCTATCTATCTATCTAGCTAGCTAGCTAGCTATCTAGCTAGATAAATAAGAGATGAAATGTGAAGCTATGTTTTGATAAAAGTTGTCAAAACATATTGAGGTGTAAAATGGGCACATTGCACTTGAAGTTCTAAACATAGCTGACCAGAAGGACATGGTTGTTACCACGTTATTAGGTTAATTGAATATTGAGTGCAGTTGAAATTTGAACGTAAAGAAGGGTTCACGGGTTAACGGTTATTTCACCCACCTCTTTGGGAGCGAGCCGACGTGTCTCTAAGTCGAAGATTAGAATTAACCATAAGGAAAGATCCTCACTTTCCATTCTTCTGCGTTCGACAGGTGAAAAGTGAATAAAACCAACCATCGTTTTGGAGTGAAATGCATCCGTTCCAACAGGTTTCCAGCTTCCTTCCAAGAATAGATGAAATCCAGGTGGACCACAAGATCAACGACGTAGGAGAAAAGAAGGTATATTGAATAAACGGATGAAAAACACACACACGCATATGAACATTTAGACGATCATGGAACGAACTCAAATAGGACACAAAGATAACTTAGGTCCAGCTAGTGAAGAGCAACTAGATAGAGAATAGTGACACGTATACGCACTCGAAACCTGACATCGTAGTAAGTGTAAGAAACATAAGAGTTAAGATGATCGTCTTTAAGTCATCCTTGCCATATCCTCAATATTTTCTGAAAACCTTCAATATATTCAATATGTTGAAATATATTGATGCTTTTTCCTTTGGCATTATAAACAACTGATGCAAACGTAAATTTGGCATCATAAACAACTGATGCAAACGTAAATTTTGTATCATAAACAACTGATGCAAACGTAAATTTGGCATCATAAACAACTGATGCAAACGTAAATTTGGTATCATAAACAACTGATGCAAACGTAAATTTGGCATAATAAACAACTGATGCAAACGTAAATTTGGAATCATAAACAACTGATGCAAACGTAAATTTGGCATCATAAACAACTGATGCAAACGTAAATTTGACATTATATACAACTGATGCAAACGAAAATTTGGCATTATAAAAAACTGATGCAAACGTAAATTTTGCATCGTAAACAACTGATGCAAACGTAAATTTGGCATAATAAACAACTGATGCAAACGTAAATTTGGCATTATAAACAACTGATGCAAACATGAATTTTGCATTATAAACAAGTGATGCAAACGTAAATTTGGCATCATAAACCACTGATGCAAACGTAGATTTGGCATCATAAACAACTGATTCAAACGTAAATTTGGCATTATAAACAACTGATGCAAACGTAAATTTGGAATCATAAACAACTGATGCAATCGTTGTTTATGATTCCAAACGTAAATTTCGCATTATAAACAACTGATGCAAACGTAAATTTGGCATCATAAACAACTGATGCAAACGTAAATTTGGGATTATAAACAACTGATGCAAACGTAAATTTGGCATCATAAACAACTGATGCAAACGTAAATTTGGCATCATAAACAACTGATGCAAACGTCAATTTGGCATTTCAAACAACTGATGCAAACGTCAATTTGGCATTATAAACAACTGATGAAAACGTAAATTTGGCATTATATACAACTGATGCAAACGTCAATTTAGCATTATAAACAACTGATTCAATCGTAAATTTGGCATTATAAAACACCTGATGCAAACGTAAATTTGGCATCATAAACAACTGATGCAAACGTAAATTTGGCATCATAAACAACTGATGCAAACGTAAATTTGGCATTATATACAACTGATGCAAACGTAAATTTGGCATTATAGACAACTGATGCAAACGTAAATTTTGCATCGTAAACAACTGATGCAAACGTAAATTTTGCATTATAATCAACTGATGTAAACGTAAATTTGGCATTATAAACAACTGATGCAAACATAAATTTGGCATCATAAACAACTGATGCAAACGTCAATTTGGCATTATAAACTACTGATGCAAACGAAAATTTGGCATTCTAAACAACTGATGCAAACGTAAATTTGGCATCATAAACAACTGATACAAACGTAAATTTTGCATCATAAACAAGTGATGCAAACGTAAATTTGGCATCATAAACAACTGATGTAAACGTCAATTTGGCATCATAAACAACTGATGCAAACGTCAATTTGGCATTATATACAACTGATGCAAACGTAAATTTTGTATCATAAACAACTGATGCAAACGTAAATTTGGCATTATAAACAGCTGATGCAAATTTTAATTTGGCATCATAAACAACTGATGCAAACGTAAATTTGGCATCATAAACAACTGATGCAAACGTAAATTTGGCATTATAAACAACTGATGCAAACGTAAATTTGGCATCATAAACAACTGATGCAAACGTATTTGCTGCCTTAGAAGAGTGCCCAGCATATCATTTTGCGACACATATCTGACATAAACTAAAGGTGTAGCACAATTTGTAATATGAAGTAATTACATCTTGCTATACAGTAAAACCCTGAGATACAGTGGCTCTAGGTTACGATGTTGAATTCGATGTTTCCGGCTCCTGCTTACGGTATTTTCCTCACCTTACGATGTTATTTATAATGTTATTTTGATTATATACATGTATATTATATATGTTACTGTATTTTCTTACTATTTTCTTTTTACTATGTACTGTATAAAATTTTGCTTATACCTCGGCATACGGGATATCGTCTTACAATCCCCAAACCGGAACGGATTAATGCCGTATCCCGCGGTTCTACTGTATTGCAATCTTGCAATAAGCATTTCTACTAACTGCTCTGAAATTGAACAAATTCTGCGTGATATTGTATTGTCACTGACAGGTACCACTGTAAATTTTTCAGCAGATTTATCATCAAACATAGTATGCACAATATTCAAATATGAAGGAAGAAGAACCTTTTCAGCTAATGTGTGGGATAGTTTCTCTTCTCCTACACGATATGTAATTAGATATGATGACAATAATGTTTTCTCATTAAAAGTTGTAAATTGACAAAAAGAAAACTGTAAATCTTATTTTCTTTCTTTGAAAATATTCGATGGACTTATTTGAAAGTTCTGTTTTTTCCGTCTTTTTTGTTTTGAATGGTTTGAAACTCTAATTAGCAAGACTATCATACCAGATTAAGAACTGAGGCCTGTCGTTTCCATTAGGGTTAGCGTTAAGAGGGATGGAAAGACAGAGAGGAGGGAGAAAAACAGAGTGGAGAGAAAAACAGAGACGATAGAGATAGACAGACAGAGAGAGAGTGACAGAATGAGAAAGAGCGTCAGAAAGAGAAAGAGTGACAGAGAGAGAGAGAGAGAGAGAGAAAGAGAGAGATAGAGGGGGAAGAGACAGGGAGAGAGAGATAAAAAGCGGTAGAGAGATAAAGATCGATAGAAAGAGAAAGAGTGATAGAAAGAGAGAAAGAGATAGAGAGAGGGTGAGAGAGAGAAGGAGAAAGAGATAAAGAGCGACATAAAATGAAAGAGCGTGAGAGAGAGAGAGAGAGAGAGAGAGAAATATTTTTCATAAGTACCTCCTAAAGATTAAGCATTAAGGTCTGTCATTTCCATTCTAATCCACCCATTTCGTAAAACCATATTGTAAATATTCCTCATTGTAATGTCTTCGTAGTGACATCTTTTTTATTAGATATATCGAAAGAAGTCAACGTTCGCAAATTTTTAACAATGTTTACCTTCAACAATGTTCGTAGAAGATGCTTTCCACATGTGTTTGTTTCATTTGATTGTCCGCTTTTTTCGAATAACATAACAATCCACCATTGGGGTTCTTTCTGGATGAAAAGAAATATATATTAGTTAGAGCTATGTTGTTACAGTATGAAACCAAAGGGTTTGTCCACCTGAGTTCTACGTGACCACGCCGATGGTCACTCGAGTAGGAGCGTGAAAATGTTTTATTCAGATTATTTTGACCAGCATAGAAAATTTATTTTATTTTATTTTATTTTATTTCCGTAAAATATCCAAATTATTCGTTTTGACATCGTCGAATGGTGATTGTGAGCAATTACAATAATCACAAAAAAATGAGAAATTAATTACTTGTAATTAAGCGAATCGTCGTTAACTTACGAGGAAGCACGTTTTCAAATTGAAAACGATTATAAAGATCGATTGGAACCATTTCTTTTTTCTTTTTTCTTTTTTTTAAGTTCAAATCAATTAGTGATGAAAATTGTTTGGAAATATGGACTGAAAGGAGACATTATATTTATTCCACGGAAATCGTGGGTTTGGTCGAGATTTATACATTTGCAAACCAATAATTATCTGCGTCGAAAATGCGTTTCCACCTCAGGTGGATTCTTCACGCGTCTATATATACGCATTTGTTCATTTGTCCGTCTCACTGTTACGCTCTTTGTTTGAAATAGTATCTACGTCTGTCACGATCTATGTTCCAAAAGGATATCGGCCTATCTAGAACAGACTTTAAGATAGCACATTTGTTACGTAAATAGAGCAGGTAAACATCACACAATACCACTTCCGCGTTAGACTAGCTCCATATGGAGTCAATGTTGTTTCCTCCTCGGGTTGCCTTTCATGAAATCTATATTTTTTTGTTTCGTTTTAAAACTTGTTTACATTGGACTTGAAGACGACCATCAGAAAGCAGGTCACTCGAACAGAGTTCCACAGGCGGACAATTCTAGGAAAGAAACTTTGTTTATGGAATTTGCGTTTAGATTTAGGCACGGATAGAAAGTGGGGAATTGATGATAGAGGTTGTTTTCCAGAAAGTTTGGCAATGTGGTACCATACATTGAAGCTCGGGCAAGCACCTGCCATAAAAATAACAATAGAGACATCTATTGTCAAAATAAAGTAGTAAAACATCTCACCATACTACTCCCGTTTAAGACTTGCTCAATATAGAGTCAATATATTTTCCTCTTTGAGTTTACTTTCTTGAAATCTGATCTCTTTTTTTTTCTTTTTTTTTTCTTTTTGTTTCCTGCTAAATGTTTGGTTTTCAGAGATTACTTGCGGAATTGGTCGTTCGAACATGTCAGGCACGGTATTCATCAACCCCTCTTCTGTACAGCACCCGGGTATCTTTCATTTCTTTTTTGTAACGTTGTACACCTTCTTAAACGGTATCGTCACATTTTAATGGACCCAACACGTTGTAGACTCTGTCGCAAGGAAACAGAAAAAAAGGAAGAAAATCGATGCACTTTTTTTGTCTTTTTTTACAAAATCTTTTATCTTTTATATTTTCAACAACGAATTTTTCTAAATATTCACACGGTTTATATCCCCTTGCCTCTGCTCTGACGCTATCCAGACATTTCGAACACGTATCTAATCCAGCTTCTCCGAACACTCGTGTCTCGAACTCGTCCTCTTTCGCTCTCTCGTGTATCGGACATGTTTTTCGTTCTCTCGTGTCTTGAACACGTCTCTCTCTCTCTCTCTCTCTCTCTCTCTCTCTCTCTCTCTCTCTCTCTCTCTCTCTCTCTCTCTCTCGGATATCTTCTTTTTCGTTCTTTCGTGTCTCGAATATCTTCTTTCTCGCTATCTCGTGTCTCGGATATTTTTGTTTTCGTTCTCTCGTGACTCGAACACGTTTCTTTTCATTCTTTCGTGTCTTAAAACACGTTTATTCCGCTCTCTCCTGTCGCGGACACGTTTTTGTTTTTTTTATAATCTCGTGTCTCGAACGTGTCAAATATGAAAGATGGAGGTGGAAGGGAATAATGCTTTTTCGATTGTCTGCAATTCGTTTAAGGGTTAACATCCATTTTGTCACTGGATGTTGGAAATTGAGAACTATCAACAACCTCGTTGAAATTCAATGTTTTTTTGTTTTTTTTTTTAAGATATTTTTAAACTGGAAGTAAAAAACACACACACAAATAGAGTGGATAATTATATATTAAAAACAATACATATGCCGCTCCCAATTTGGGGGTATCAAATTGGTCAAAGTGAAAATTATTCCCAACTCGCATTTAGGTAAAAATGCACTTTCGTATAAATAATTGAATTTATTCAAAAAGCATCGCAAAAACACAAACAAATAACACACACACACACACACACACACACACACACACATACATATATATATGTATATATATATGTATATATGTATATATATATATTTATATATATATTTATATATATATGTATATATATATGTATATATATATATATATATGCATATATATGTGTATATATATGATGCTAGATTCAGCCACTCTGATGAGTCGTGGACGACGAAACAAGTGTCAGTCGATAATTAATTTTTTTAAAATAATATATATATATATATATATATATATATATATATATATATATATATATATATATGAGTAAAAATAACATACAAACGATGGTTGACGTTATGTTATTTGAGAAGGAAAACCGAGAATTAATAAAAAAAATTAAAAAAAAGTAATCAACGTTTCGTCCCTATTTCAGGAGACATCATCAGGATTTCGTAGGAAAAATGTAGAAGAAACCGATTACAGGCCACATGCGAGTGAAAAAGGAAAAAAAATCCTAAAGCCCTTCCCATTCTGGGTAGAATCTATAAATGTGCGAGTGGAAGGGTCGGATTATCTATACATATATACACACATTAAAACGTTATTCACGTACGTATATACATGCACATTTTTATATGTATATATATATATATATATATATATATATATATATATATATATATATATATATATATATATATACTATAAATTATCGGGGGGAATTTGATTTTATTTTAGTCGCTCCCCACTTTTAAATTTGCTTCCCCGTTATATATATATATATATATATATATATATATATATATATATATATACTAGCTGTACCCTGCCACGCGTTGCTGTGGCTCAATTTGGTGTAATGGAAAATTCTAATAAAAAGAGAAAATGCATGTTTCTTATATTCTTAGTACAGCAATCCACTCTAAAATAAAATGAGAAAAATGGTACTCTTGCAGAATTGGATCCTGATCCTCAGGATTACCGTCAATCATGGCTTGGGCTCGACCAACAATCAGTGGATAAAGCTAACGATGAAACACTAAATGTATTATTTTTTTTCTGTATACAAAAATGTGAGTTAGTAATTAATATTTGAGTGATGGGAGGGGGTTACTATACACAGATTCGAAAAAGTTGTCCAAAAACAAATGAAAGCAAAGGTAAGGTAAGTTACATTTCTACCTAACTGGATAATTGTTTAGTGTTTTTATGTAAGGTAAAATGTTTAATCGGCTGGAAAAACAGAAATGGTTGCAGACTGTTGAATACGTTAAGTTTGGGAAATTGAGTTGAAAACTAAAAACTATACAATACAGTGTCAAAAACCCACCGAATATGTTACCATAACATAGGCTGACATAATCGGTGGGTTTGTGACAGTATTTTGTATAGTTTTTTTAGTTTTAACTCACTTTCTCAAACTTAACATAATCAACAGTGTCCGCCACCATTTGTATCTTTCAAATACTCCGATAAACACTGTTTTTCGAGCTGACTAAACGTTACATTAAATGAAAAGGGTTTGTATTAACAGATACAAAGAAGTTGTCAAAAAATGAATATATAACAAATAAATGTTATCAAAGGCAAGAAAAGTAAATGTTCTACCTAACTGGATAAGATTGTAGTGTTTTTATGTAATGTATAATGTTAAATCAGTTCAAAAACATGCAGTGTTTATCGGTATATTTGAAAAATACAAATGGCAGCAGACTGTATCGAACACGTTAAGTTTGGGGAAATTTTGGGAAAATGAGTTTAAACTAAAAAACTATACAAAATACTGTTTGGAACTTACTCAATATATGTTACTGTGATGTAGGCTAACATATAATACATTGATTTTAAATTTTGATCGATACAGGTAACGACTTTTAAGAGTCCCTTTTAGTGATTACCTGGTTTGATGATTATTATCTGCCCCAAAAATACGGTATTATTTTACTTTAAGGCCCGTCTCATTATCGTATATAACGAAATATTTTATTTTAGATTTCAGTGTACTAAAAACGAATCTGCAAACCGTTTCCGTCGCAAAAAGAAAGTTTTCATGATATGAAGAAATTACTTTCGAAAAGTGGGTGATCACTTTTCAATTTAAATTTAACTTAGAATGAGCACCCACTTTCTGGCCACCTGAGAGAGGGGCATTTTTCTGTGTGTGGGGGGTGTTTTGGCGGCCGACCCCCCGCCCCTCCAACCAATTTAAGCAGGTAATTTTAAATTTTCCAAGGGTAGAAAGAAAGCCCCCACCCCAAAAATCGTGGCCACAAAGTGGGTGATCATTTTACGTTAAATTATTATGGAAAAGTGATCCTTCACTTTTTTAAACTAACATTTCTTCATATCTTGGAAACTACTCGTTTGCCTTAATTATAAAGGTTATTTTCGTTTTCAGCGACCCCGAAAACCTATCGGAGTGGTAATTTTAAAGGAATTTTCGAGGGTGGAGTAATTCCTCATATTTACCTTTTTTTTTTCTTTTTTTTTTCCAATGACATAAGAAATTAAGAATTAGACAAATTTATGGTGCTAATGCACTTACCGATCCGTACTATTTTTTAAATCGTATTTCCAAGTTTAATTAAAGTTTTTTTTTTATTCAATTGTATTCTAAATAATGTTAATGCTTCTGTACTGTTCCTTGTCTGCTTAAGTTTAATTTTTGTTTATTAAATTGTTAGGTGAAAGTCGAGAATAGTTACAAAACACCCTCTTCTCTCCATGTTAAGAACGGCTTTTTAAATAATAACGTTATTATTTCAGCACGGATCAATAAGTGCACGAGTACCCAATTTCTTTAATAAAGAAAAAGCATTCATATTTTAAAATAGATGCAAAACTCCCTCCCCATGTTAAGAATAGCTTTCTAAATAACGGTATTATTTCAGCACGGTACCTTCTTTGCATAAGTACTATCTTTTGTTTATTAAATTATTAGGTGAAAATATAAAATAGTTACAGAACACTCTCCCTTTCCCATGTTAAGAATGGCTTTCTTAATAGCGTTATTTCAGCACCATACCTTCTCTGCATAAGTACCATCTTTTGTTTATTAAATTGTTAGGTGAAAGTATAGAATAGTAACAAAACGTCCTCCCCATGTGTTAAGACAAAAAAAATGTACTTTACCAACCAATCTTATATCGAAAAACAAAAAAAAAAACTCAAAAAGCAAGCGACCTTATATAATAAAGAAAAAATGTGTAAATTAAAAAATTAAAAAATTTGGAAGATAAACAAATGAATTATGTTTTTTTAATAGCGTTATTTCAGCACGGTATCTTCTCTGCATAAGTACCATCTTTTGTTTATTAAATTGTTAGGTGAAAGTATAGAATAGTAACAAAACGTCCTCTCCATGTTAAGAATGGCTTTTCAAATAACGTTATTATTCTATTATTATATTATTATGACTGTAGTTTAGGTGGAAAAATAATCTCGAACCCTTTATCACATAAAAGGAACTAATTTCCCTAATCACCGGTACGTTACTATGCCAATAATATATAAAGAATAATATAGGTATTTCAGAAGTTGTTTTTGAAAACAACTTTAAAAAAAAACAAAAAAAACTTGTTTATATTGCTTTTAATTAAAATTAAAAAAAGTATTTCGTAGGTTACAATTATGAAACGTTCTATTCATATTTAAAATTTTGTATGTTCCGTGTTGTTTTTTTCATTCTACTCAATGAATACCTTTTTTAATGATGAACAATACATAAATAGAAATAATAAATTATCAGGCCTCTTTAAACAATATTTTCTTTAATTTTTTAGTTCAAAATTGAATCACGTGATTATTATTCACGCGAGTAGTTATAAACGATACAAATTAATATTAAACGCGCGTAATCTCTTGCAATTTATTATTTCTGTTTCAAATTTAAATTTATTTATTGTACAGTTAAAAATAACACGGAACATATATGAATAGAACGTTTCATAATTGTAACATATGAAAACCTTTTTTATTTCTGTTTCTTTTTTGTTTCTCTGCATAAGTACCATGTTTTGTTTATTAAATTGTTAGGTGAAAGTACAGTACTCATGCAGAGAGTGATCCGTGTTGTAATAATAACGTTAATATTTAAAAAGTCATTCTTAACATGGGGAGGGGAGGGTGTATTTTAACCTTACAATTGAATAAAAAAACATATAATAAAACTAATTAAACCTGGAAATACGATTTAAAAAATAGCGCGGAAAAAAAACTGTACTTTACCAACCAATCTTATATCGAAAAACAAAAAAAAATCTCAAAAAGCAAGCGACAAACTTTTTTTTTTGCCTTATATAATAAAGAAAAAATGTGTAAATTAAAAAATTTGGAAGATAAACAAATGAATTATGTTTTTTTTTGTTTTGTTTTTTTTACTTATCGAGTTAACAGAAAATGAAATCTTTCGTCAATTCGTGGCTGTGAAATGAATCGAACCGGAAGTTCAGTTTTATCAACAGAACAGATTCGCAGTAACGGTTAAAAAATATATTTATTTTATTTAATATTTTAATAATTCGCGAGGTAAATTTATTTTAATAACATAAAAACATATCTCGGCTCTAAAGATGGGTTGTCTGAAAATTTCAAATAAATTGGT
>NC_136521.1:49908930-49933930 GCF_053919585.1 Euprymna scolopes
TTAGTAGGGTGTATTCCAATTCTTGCTGTAGCTGTTCATTTGAATCTGAAATTATAAAAATTGGCCAATCATTTCCTAACATGTACAGCAATAACATATTGAATTTTTAAGAGGCTACGACAATTTCGAATACTTGTACAAAAAAAGTGTGAAACTTACTAAAGGCACTTCGTACTTGAAAAACTGTTACGAAAGCAAACAGAATTGAGAAGAACCTGTGTTGTGTCTAAGAAACGTCATGAAACAGGAGAAATGTTTTCTACAAAACTTGCAAAATCAACACTAGACAAAAGAATCGGAAATATGGTATAAATCATTTAAGATTCTAAATGCATGCATAAAACGTAACTTAACCAAATAAATAATAAATAAATAATATATACGGCACAATCAAGTTGACACACCGGTTGTCGCCAAATCATCGATGTTAAGCAACGTTGATCCTGGCCAGTACAAGATGGGTGACGATTTGGGAAGGCTAGGTGCTGTATGTACCGCGAGGTAAAATACCAGGTTGGGAAACTGGCGCAGTCTATTCTTCTTTCGAGGGTGGATGGGCCTCTCTTAAGCCGTGGTAGGCACCCTATCTAGTGATGGCGTCACGATAAAAAAATACCCTTGATAGTCCTGGTGAAGCATCAAGTATTCAGCTACCGATAAGATTCGAATTACACTAAAAACTCGTGTAGTGAGTTCAATCTCGGCTACAGCCGCGCTAGATTGGATAATTAAATAAGATGGCGTTTGTTCGGTGATCCCAATTCTGAAACCCATCAAGAAGAAGAAGAGGTCATTGCGAGGATATATGACACTTTCGACATCGAATCATTCCAAGCAGCTCAAAAATACTGTCGCCGATTAAAGAAACAAAAATAAAGTTTACGGATCTTTTAATTATCCAAAAAAGAAGATGGTACTGGTACCCCTTGCTGAATAAAAACTTTGGAGGGGGAGTGTTTTGGGGGACTTGCCCATTCACTCGTAATGGACTCTTCTAATCATTATAAAACAAACCTCAAGTCAAAACTCTAGTGGGGAGTCATCCGACCTATCGTGAGACAGTCAGAAAATGCCGGCAAACGAATATTTATTTATTTGCCGACTGTTAGCCTCATCTTCATAGTTGCTGTTTTGACCAACTAATCCTTTGGCCTTCTTCAGGCGATTAACCTCAACGGGAGAGGAATGTTGAGCCTCGTAACTGTATTCCCAAGTGTTGTCTTCTCACTACGTTTTGGCCAACTAAACCTCCGACCTGCTTTGGGTAGAATATTGAAACTGCTATCTTCAGACAATGCTCATCTGAAACCGTAGATATTCAACGCCTCTCCCCACTCCGTCACATATCCCGAAGGAGGCGATGATGGTTGGATTTTTTTTTTTTTTTTTTTGATAATCCAAGTTTTTCGTTTTTATCTTTTTATCTCTAAACAATCAACATAATAAACAATTCTAAAAGTTAATGCATTGGATAGAGACATTAACTCTCGGTTCTAGGTGAGTATTGTCTGAAGATGGCGGTTTAAATCCTACTCAAAGCTAGTCAGAGAATAAGTTGGCCAAAACATGGTGAGACAACTATGGAAGGCAGTAATTACTGAAGATACAGTTGAGAGACTCAACATTCCTATCCCGTCGCGATTAATCACCTGAAGAAGGCCAGAGGATGAATTGACCGATACGTCATAAACAACAACCATGAAGATGAGGATAACAGTCCAGGAACAAATAAATAAATACACAAATTACTCAAAGGATTTCAATAACAAATTATATAAAATCGAATTTTTATACTCACTTTCTTGTACATATATTCTTTTCTAGATAAACCTGTTGTTCTAGTCTCTTTTCCCTTTCCTAGGGCCACAATCAGTTTCAAATATCATTATCGATGGTCTGTCACGCCTTAGTTTTAAATAGGACTTTTGTTGGTCTTTTATGCTTAAGTTTGAAATAACATTTTCTATAGGCTGTCACGCTAAGTTGGAAAATGCATTTTTGTTCGTCTGCCATTCTTAAGTTTTTAAATATCATTAACGATGCTGTGCCACAGTTAAGGTTAAAAAAAACATTTTGTTTGGTTTGTCAAGCTTGAGTTTGAAATATAATTATCAATAGTCTGTCACGCTTAATTTTGAAATCGCACTTTTCGTAAACTGTTAGGCTTACCGTTTTAAATAAACAAGAACCCAAGTTTCGTAAATCGTTATTTTATTTATTTTATTATATTTATTTATTTATTTTTACCTTTCCATACACCAAACATGGATATAAATATCACTAAAACATCCGCTGGGTCATAAGCTTTATTTCGGTACCTTACTTGTCTGGGTGGGTTGTCTGTAGGCTGAGATAAACCGCGACACACACACACAGACATTAGAAAAATTTATAAGATTTATCGATGATTTGTCACGCTTAAGTTTAGAATAGTATTTTTGTTTGTCTATCCTTATCTTTTAAATGTATATTTTTATCCGTCACGTATAAAACTGAAAAGTCTTTTGTTTCGTCCATCAAGTTTTAGTTTGAAAGAACATTTTCTTGTCTGTCACATTCAGTATTTTCTTTGGTCTGTCACGCAGGCCAAGAGGAAAGTGTAGTATCTGTTCTGATTCTACCCTTCAATTTTTTATTCTCGGTTAGTAGGGGAGAAATCCTTCACGACTGAGACAATCTTTATTTTTGTTCTTTTTCTCTACACTAAAAAAACAACCCTGGTGTCTAAGTCTGCTCCCGTGGGGAGGCAAAATAAGTAGCAATTATGAAATACCATTTTCAATAGTCTGTCGCTCTTAACGTTGATCTTACATGCTCGTGGTCCACGTCGTTGCTCGAACGAACGCATCTTCGAAACACACGGTCTTTTACAATGTATCCATTTTACAAAAGTCTCAGGTGAATATCTCACCTCGTTTATTCGATTTCTGTTAAAGAAAATCGATATTTTTACGAGTCAGATATTTTGTATTGCCTTTTTTTATTTTTATTTCTAGTTTTAGAGTTCTTTGTTAGTGTTTTTTGTCCCCCTCCCCCCGACGTTTCTTTCGATTTCAAACATCGTTAAACACACTATAACAAACTGATCAGTATCATTACAATAGCTGGAGGGCAGACACTGTTTAGTGTCTCGAATTGGTTTGCTTCATCCATTTTACGGCATATCAACCATTTTGGAGTTTTGGAGCTTCTTTGAAAAACGAAACACATTCCATATCGTGATGGAATCATGCACAACACTCGCAACAAATACTCGTCCATCCGCAACGGTAAATCATTTCTCCAACTCTCTAACGCTATCCAAAACTAAACGAAAATTTAATGTATTTTTTTAGAACTTTCCTCTCTATGAAACACAATAGTGCGAGGATGCTTCCCTGTTGACTATAATATTATTGTATTCAAATCTAACGAAAATATATTCTTGCTATCACAGTTTTACCGACATTTAGTAACCCTTATCCTCGAGTAGACCTTGAGCCTTGATAAGCGTTGACCCCTTAAAAAATAGTTTGGTTCATTTTAATACGAACTCGTAAGGAGTTGTCATATCTGGATTCTTCGGACTACGATCGAACTCGGTAATCTGCACGGAAATTCCTACGGAAGCCTTTATTTACTTCAGGGAGGTGGCATGCTCTTGTTCCGTCATGACTGGATAGAGGTTCTAAGTAATTCGCAATTGTATTTTTTCTGTCGCCCACATTGAGAATTGAACCTTCAAGTTTCAGGAGAATATCACTTTTAACATTGATTTTTCCAAGCACTCTAACCACTGCGTCTCGAGTTACATCGACCGAAACGTTGTGAAAATGATACTCGGGATGAGAACAGTAGTCCGAAGAATCCAAATGATACGAATAACCAATCCTCATCTCAAAAATGCAGAAACGTCATACGTTCGATGTTGAAAAACCAATATATATATATATATATATATATATATATATATATATATATATATATATATATATATATATTAGACTCTCCGTGATTCGATAGGGCAGTATATGTTATGGCTAGCTAGTGAGTATATTTATTTTGACAAAATACGCGCGCTCGCGCGTACAACAATGGCTATTGCTTTTAACAAAGAATTACATCGCTTAATATATGGAAAACGTTTTATTTGCGGAAAATGTAAATGCGATATTCGTTTCAGCATACCCGGAAATTTTTTTAAATCCCTTATTTTAAAGGAAAATGTTAAGTAAAAATTTATCAAAACTTCTATTTTTTATATTTGCTTTTAAAAAAAAAAAAAGTTACATTATATACAATGTTGGTCACCCGTACCTTAAAATTTGTTTGACGTCACTTCTGTCGAATGGCTTTGTAAACAAAGACGTGCGACTCTTAATGTCGATGGCTATAATTTTTTTCCGGCACTACTGCTCTAACTTTTGCCGGCTATAACTGTGCGTCACTGATATGCGGGAGATGGCGCTATTTTGCCAAGACATTAGCTTACAGTGAGCACCCACTTTTTGACCACTTTAGCTCCCTATTACGTACGTTTGTTTGTTTGTTTTTTTTATTAGTTCCTGTGAAAAAAATTTAATTTTTATTTAAAAAAAAAAAAAGAAACTGATATTTGGGCTTGACAATGAATTCTTTCGACGCAAATTGCAGAGTGAAGTTCACGAAACTCGCTTTTACTCATCTTTATTTCCTTATTTAGTTTTTCTTCCCTTTTCTATTTTTAGAACAGTTTAAAACTTTTCCATTTAGTTATATTTAGAGTTATGTTAATTCTTATTTAAAAAAAAAAAGTAAAAAGAAACTGATATTTGAACATTTTCCATGCAAACACTTTAATTTATCTGTTTCAAATAGGAACTTGTCTTTTGTTATTAATGTTTATGTAATGTTAGAGGTTTTGTCTTTTTTTTGGGGGGGGGCGTTTCGAATATCCATATGAAAAAGTGATCCGAACGTAAATAATAACGTTATTATTTAAAAAGCCATTCTTAACATGGGGAGGGATGTGTTTTGTACCTATTCTATACTTCAACCTTACAATTGAATAAAAAAAACATAAAATTTTAATTAAACTTGGAAATACGATTTTAAAAAATAGCGCGGATCACTCTCTATATTAGCTCCGATTTTTTTTTCACTGTATTTGTTTTTATGAATTATTAAATTTCTAGGGCAGTTTATCTATTATATCTATAAAAGTGAACGAGTCTGTATCTGTACATTTCCCTACGCAATAACTCTGTCAATTAAAAAAATAGCGCGGATCACTCTCTGCACTAGCACCAAAAAATGAATTAAAGAAGTTTTTAAACTGTTTAAAAATGAAAATGAAAGTTATTTAATTAAACCCTAACCCTAACCGTACTAAAAACATTTTTGGCAATTCCTGAGCAATCTCGAATTGGATTCTAATTATTGTTTCTTTTAAACAAAAATTGTTTGAAAACGATTTCAACTTGCAATGAATGTTTATAGCATTCGGTAAAAGTGGAATATCTTTAAAAAAGTATTAAAAGGAAAATGTTGGTTGATCATCTGGAGCATTTTTACCTAATGTTATAAACTTCTTGTTTGTTCCGCCTTTTTAATAAAAAATTGTTTGAAAACGATTGCAAAAAATACAAATAAAATTCGTAAAATGCCGATAAAAACAGACGGGATTTAGTTTTGTTTTTATTTGAATATTTTAAACGCGAAAAATTTGTCGACTTGAAAAAAGAAAAGCTTTCAAGGCTTTGTTTTTATTTAATTACGCATGCGCTGAAATTTTCACGCCAGAAGTTTTAGACTAGATACAAGGTTTTACCACCCAAGCAAAACGATTTAAGTTTTAGAATATATATATAGCAAATGAATGATAAATTTCATGAGGTTGACCATTGTGAATGTCAACGTACTTAAAGGAATAAATTGTAAGATGGGCAACATCATAAAATTTGGAACATAGTCTTTTGTCATTTATTCGTTATGTTCTGTAATTACATTGAGCTCCATAAATTAAAAGATTTGTATATATATAAGGTGAAATATAATTGAGAAAACATATATATATATATATATATATATATATATATATATATATATATACATAAAAATTGTGCTTTGCCAGCGTTTTCATTGTAATATACATATTCATATAAAATTACTTTTAAATCGGTAAAATATGAAAAGGGAAAATGTCTCTATAATAATCTAATAAAATAAAAAAATTTAAAAACGTATAAATCGGTCTAAAAGCAGGAAAAAAGAAAAACGTATAAATCGGTCTAGAAAGCAGAAGGCAAAAAGTAAGACCTAAATCAGTATACAAAGCAAAAAGACAAAGAGAAAAAGCGTATAAATTGATACAGAAAACATGGACAAAAACAAATAAAAAACAAATCTTTAAGAAAACAGAAAAAAAACGTATAAATCGGTATGAAAACGAACAAAAACAGAAAGAAAATGTATGTTTGCATAAAAAAAAAACAAAGAAAAAAGTAATGAAAAGTATAAATCTGTAAAAAAAGATCGTAAAGGAAATAAAGTAAAAACGTATAAATCGGTATTGGAAATTAAAAGATAAAAATATTAAATATCTAATAGTTAAAGATGCTGGTTATTTCGTCATTTTATTTGCATACGTGATTATGGTGTGTACAAACACACACGTATGTAAATTAGATGGCCACAATGAAAACAGTCACTCTTTCTCTAAATAATTGCAAAGATATTAAGAAAATTTAAAGTGGTTGAATGAGCATCGTTATTAAAAAAAAAGGGGGAAAAGAAATCCAAAGATAAGAGATGAACTTCTGACTTCATGAGTTCAATATAAATTGATGCAAATTAGATGAAATTAAAATAGATGTATTATTTGAATTAAGAGTGCTTCGGATTTCATAGATGCCGGAAATCAGTTCTTCAACTGCAAGGAACATTCATTTGAAGTGACGAAAACACTTGATAAAAGTGCGAAATAGTAAACAGTCGAGAAATTGTACAAAATAAAAAGAAAACATAACAAAAAGTGATTTATGCCAAACGATTGTATTAGATTTTTTAAAGCAGCTCTGAAAACTAAATAAGCGATATTTTGGTTTACTGAAAAGGATCTTTGCTGGTGAGCATTTTGCTGTCTTTAAAAAAAAAAAAAAAAAAAAAAACACGTCTACGCTTCAATCTCTGGTCCCCCACCGCCAATCTTTCACGATAAACACCCGTCTAGCTGAAACCACTGTCATTAATTTTCCCCACTCTTTATCTGTGCCTAAATCCAAACGTAGATTCCATGAGCAGAGCTTCTTTCTTAGAAGTGCACGCCTGTGGAACTCTCTTCCGTTTGCATGTTTCTCACCTGACTACAACTTGGATGTCTTCAAGTCCAACATAAACAAATTCCTGATGAACCGCACCCTTAAGTAGGACACTTTATCAAATCTCCCATACTAACGATTACTGCTATACTATCCCATTGATTACTGTACACGCTATAACCCTTCTCCCCGAGTGACATCCGTGTAAAAAATAAATAAATAAATAAAATAAAAAGATAAATTTTAAAAAATTGTCATTATAGTATAAGGTATCTTTTCTTAATTGAAACACCGATCATCGACCCTCGCAGTACACTAATATATTACGGACCCATTCCGGAACGGGTATTTCAGTCAGTGTAAATGTATTCCGTTTGTGGTTTGCATCTGTGCGAAACCAAGAATAACCCAGTCTAATCAAATCATTTAAAAACGTGGATGCTGATTTTATCGACGTTTGAAGCAACAGATCGATAAATATTTAAATGTTCAATTTCAATCGATACACATAAGTAAAATAAACAAGAATAAAACGCGTTGATACAACAAAATATAACTTCTTTTTTTTTAACTTCGGATTAAGAGGATTTCGGAATTCAAAGATGGCGGAAGTCGGTTCTTTAACTGCAGGCAACATTCGTTTGAAGTGAAGAAAACATTGGATATTTCATCGATTTTCAATCACTTATGCATTTTTAAGAACAATTTCCCAATCGTTCTACTCGGAGTGTTTCTTTTCTTTCGTGTTATATCGTGAAAAAAAAAAAAAGATAGACTTCCGTTTAAATACTAAGTAATGTATTGAACGAAATATTGTAGACGAGACGGAAACAGAAGTGAGTGTCAGTCTTAGAAGAAAACAGAAGTGAGTGTCAGTCTTAGAAGAATCTCCACGTAACGTTGTTCGGGAACCAACACGTTGTGAGCTCAGTCGCAAAGGAGACAAATAATAGAAAAGAACTTCGTCGCCTTTATTGTTGTACAACGACTTTTATTTCTTCATTCTCTCGTTACCGCCGTGACGTCCCTCACGTGATCGTCTCTCATGTGATCTCGAATGTTCTTCGCATCTCCTACGTGATCTCGGACGTTATCCCCGTCTCTAACGTGATCTCCGTTTTTAAAGTCTTTGTTTTTCCCTACCGTTGATGTCATTTCGCACGCATTTGCATATAGCCGTTCGCGTTGTGTTACATCTATTCGTTGATCTGTTAGTCTAAGTGTCACACTTTGGTTTTAAATAGTCTTTTCACCGGTTTTTCAAAATTTTGATTTTAAATAGTATTTTCAACGGTTTGTTAAACTTTGGCTTCAATAGGATTTTTTTCGATATTCTATAATTTAGTCTTTTAAAGTATTTACATGGGTATAACTATTATTTTAATGTGAATTCATTATTGAGATGAGTATTATTTATTAATTTATTTATTGCGGACAATTATTCTCATCTCTATTAGTTGTTATTTCACGACGTTTCGGCCAACTATTCATCTGGCCTTCGTCAGGTGGTAACCGCGACGGAATAGGAACTCCGAATCTTCTAACTGCATACTCAGCAATTACTGTCATCCATAATTCAGGGCCCGTGGCGCAGTGGATAGAGACGTTGAATCTCTACGGTTCCAGATGAGAATGGTCTGAAGCGGTTTCAATCCTACCCAAAGCCGGTCAGAGGCTTACTTGGCCAAAACGTGGTGAGACGACAACAACTATGTATGGTAGTAATTGCTGAAAATGCAGTTAGGAGATTCGAAGTTCCTATCTCGTCGCGGTTACTACCTGACGAAGGCTAGAGGAATAGTTAGCCGAAACGTCGTGAAACAACAACTAAGAAATATAAGGATTATAGTCCGCAATATATAAATTAATAAATTAACTTCTTGTGATGTCGGAAAAAACATTTTAAACATTTGTATAAAAAAGTTTTTTAAAATGAAATGTAATTTTGTCATAAATAATGTATTTTTTAACACGTTTTGTGTCATCAAAAATAAACTTAATCTCGTTTCCTGCTTAGCGACTTCCGTTCCATATTTAGGTAACCGAGTCCACTTCCGGCGACTTAACTTTGAGTATTGAATTTCTTGAACTTACCTAAATTTCCTTGGCGTCTTTTTGTTTTGAGGAGAAAAATGTTATATCTGTTCTAGTACTTGATTTTTTTTTCAGTTAAAGAGAAATCGTTCTAGTCTGATGTTATTTCTAATTTGTTGCAACTCTAGCTGAGAGAGGTGGATTTTTCTCCACGTTTAAAAAAAAACGACATTGTGTGTAAATCTGTCCTTGTGGTCAGACAAGAAAGTATAGAATATCCTAATCACGTCATATGTTACATTGGCAGAAACTTTGTGTGAATAACATTGTAGATGAGTATAGTAGTACGTGTCAACATTCCTCTTGTAATAGAGTGCGGACACGCGTATGGTAGCTGCATGAAAATGACTGAACCGTGTGCGAGGTGACGTCACGGCAAAGAAAAAAGGTTATAAAAAGTCCGCAATAAATAATTTAATATTTACATTATTTTGTCCCATTTTGATCATAAATTGTATATCCATCGATCTGTCGCATGTTAGTTTTAAATAACATTTTCCTCGGGTGGTAATACTTAGCCCTTAAATAGCCTATACATTGGTCTGTCACACGTGGATGTTAAATAGTATTTTCATCGGTTTGTCACAACTTAATTTAAAATTTGGTATTAAATAGTATTTTCGTAAGGTTCATCACACCTGTATTTTAAATAGCATTTTCATTGTTTTATCGCACCTTAGATTTGAAATAGCATTTTCCTTAGTTTGTAACATGTTTGTTTAAATACTGTTTAAATCGGTATGCTATAATTTGGTTTTAAATAGTGTTATATTCGTTTGTAACTCTTCTATTTCAAATAGTAATTTGGTAAGTTTGTCACATTTTAGTTTAAAATAGTATTTCTATCGAATTGTGGCATTTTGGTTTTAAGTAGTATTTTTGTAGGTTTGTCACACTTTGGTTTAAAACAGTATTTCGTTAGTTTATCACATTTTGGTTATTAATATTGGTTTGTGACATTTTGGTTTGAAATCGTATTTTTAATGGTTTTTAATATTTATTATCACTTTGAATTTGGTTTGTTACACTGGTTTTTAATAGTATTTGATCGGTCTGTCACACTTTGGTTTGAAATAATATTTTTATCAGTTTGTCACTTTTTTTTAGGTTGAGAATGTATTTTCGTCAAGTGGTCATATTTGAGTTTGATATGATATTTTCGTTAGTCTGTCACACTTTGTAAATGGCATTTTCATTTGTTCGTCACACTTTTGTTTCAATTCGTATTTTTCATCGGTTTGTCACGATTTGGGTTTAAATAGAATTTTCATCACTTTGCCTAACTCTAGTTTTTAATAGCATTTTCATCGGTTTGTCACGCTAGAATTGGAAAAAGTATTTTCAAACGTTTTGAAACGATTCTTTCATCTGATTGTAACACATTGATTTTAAATAATACTTTCATCGTTTGGTTCACATTTTGGTTTGAAATGATACTTTGTCGGTTTGTAACACTAATTTTAAATAGTAGTTTCATCGGTTTGTCACACTTTGGTAAAATGTTAATCCATAAATGTGAAATTGTTATGTTTTGTTATGTTCTTACCTATGAGCGATCAAGCAACTAATTAAAATTATACTCTTGGTAAACACATGCGGCTGTCGACACGTGTTCGTTTTTATTCTCTGTGTCGTTGATTTTTCTCTTAGCCGAGTTTATATTTGGCCTGTTCGTCTAGTTGTTGCACGGAAGACACAAGTAAGACGTACAATAAATTTCTTTAGGATTTTTATTAGAGAAAATGGACTGAAAGGGAGAGAAAGATAAAAACCAACCAATTATTTCATTTCTTAACTTAGTTTTCTCACTCGAGAAATGAAAGACTCAAACGGACAGAGTCATAGGTAACATTCAGCTCAGATTATTTTTACATTAGTGGACGCGTCTTGTCCGCACAGAGGAAAATGATTTGAAAGCTTTTTTTCTCTTGCTCGAAAACGTTATGTCGTATCATATTGTGATGGTTTGACTACATGTTTAGTCAACGGATTTGACTTATTGCTTTTCCATGGCCTTGTTCATATCTTTAGCCTTTTGTTACATTTCTGTTTGCAGCTAGATTATGCTGGCATGCACTAATGTGATCTTTATCAAAATTCAAACTAGCTAACTTAATCGCTACTTACAAGTGTAGGTTCCAAAATATGTAACACACACAGACGCACCAACTCCATTATAGTAAGGTTTAATTTTTACCTTTTATTTTTTATGAGATCCGTATGAATAGAGATTATCGTTTGAGGCCAATTGTTTTTGATGGATTATTAATTGTTAATTAGCGGGAAGTGATCGAACATGGACTTCATTTAAAAACAATATTTTTTATCCATATAATCCACAAACCTAATCAATTTGGACTTAACTCTGCTAGCCGTGTCACGGTGCCTTGAGGGAGCGGGAATTGAGGTCGCCGAAACTAAAGAGAAGCGAGAAGCGAGAAGCGAAAATGTATGACAAATTGATATATTATTCGTGGTTTTGAATTCTAGATCTTGGAAAAACGCCTTTCATATTATTTGGATTCTTCTGACTACCGTTCTCAATCTAAATGTTATTTTAACAACGTTTCAGCCGATGTAACCTCTGAACTTCGTCAAGTGTATCTTGATGAACTCGGGAACACTTCTATCGAACTCAGGAATCTGCACGGAATTTCAGACGGTACCCTTTATTTAACTCACCGGAGTAGTGTTATAAAGCTGGTCTATATAAACTGGTGTGTCTTTAAACTTACGAAGTGTCGATATATGTCTATATACGTGTTTTAACATTTTGTGATCATCTAGTTTATTAAATGTTCGTATAAAGTCTATTGATCATCTCTAGTGTTCATGTGTGATATTTTTTATAACAACCATTGACAATGACAACTTACCATACAGTACTTACCAAAAGGGACGGATAACATTGTCGATGGGGACATCAGCAAAAGACACATACCTTTTCAAAGTTTCTTTAGTGCTTTCTGCAATTAAATATGCTTTTCTTTCGAAAAGGGAAACGCAAAGACGTGAATTATAATCATTTATTTTCATCTTGAGACTCTCCGAGTTGGGTCATTTCAGACAAATCTGTATTTTGCTATTTCGCCCCTTTGACTGCCACGGATGTCAACTCCAAGTCCTGGAGCACAAGAACTCTTATGTTCGTTAATGCGTTGAATACTGAACTAATCTCTCTTCACTGTCCGTCTGGTTAGAGGGGCAGATTGCTGAAACAATCTTTTACTTGGTGAAACAAGCACCAAAATTGAAATTTGTCAAGTTTGCTTCTGCAGCCATCTTGAAAACTGGCAGCCATATTGAATTTTCTGATGGCTAACGTTCTTTTCTTAAAGTGTATGTTCTGAACGTCATCTATGACAATTTTGGTGCTTGTATCCCTAAGTGAAAGATTCTATGAAATATTGAGATAACCTGCCCCACTATATGTCTATCTAAATCTGTTCCTCCTTTGCTTCTATGACGTCACCAATAAATCATTTTCATCTAACTTCCAGTTTATGGTATTTATGAAAACTAAAATTTCTGCTCACCAAACTTTATTTTACACCAAGTTAACAGTCCTGGTAAATATTTTAATCTAAATATTTTATCTGCAGCAAAAGTTGAAGCAAGGGGGAGAATTCCAAAGGCATACCCGTTTACCCTGCGAAATGACTTGACGTATTATGATCCAGGTAGCATTGGGGAGAGCAACTAGTAGAAATAAATTTTTATACGATTTTAATATATAATGTTAAATGAAAGAACGCAAATGAACGTTTTCGCCAATGAGTGACCAAGAAATAGAAATTAAAAATCAAAGTCTTTAATATACATACATTGCCAGGGTGTTTATATGTACTGGTCATTCTTTCACAGTAGTTTCCTGTCGCTGTCCATCAGTGGTCGTTTCTTTTATTGTTATGTCTTTAATGACTGCTGATTGACTGTTTAACTTCAGCGGACAATACTACTCGTACCTGAAAAATCAATAGAAACTTGCTGAGCATTCAAGCATTTTATTTATTTAGAGAGATAGTTTATTCATTGGTTAATCAACTAATTATTTACTCAGTTAATTTTCAGTTTAAACGATGTAAAACTGAGAGACGCAGGCCGTCAAAATCTCGGGAAGACATCCGCTTAGATTATCTCTACATTATCGAACTCATCTCGTCTCTATCGCTCCCAACGAGAGATCGACTTGAAACTTTGCATTTCTAACGTATTTTGTCCAGGGAAGTAACTTTTGATCCCCGCTTTAATCATGCTACCTACACCGAGGTATATTCCCGTTCGCCGCAAGATTATCCTGACATGCAATAATGTAACGCCCGTCAAAATGTATACTGGTTTACTTAATCGCTGCTTGCTGACGCAGGGTCCCAATACATAACAAAATGATCAGTTTCAATTTTTTTTACATAAGTGTCACCACTTATCATGGCCCGGGGGCGACTCGAGAATGAGGGTTTATGAGTGTACAGTAATCAATGTGACAGCATCGCAGTAATCATTAGTAGTGAAAATTTGTTAAAATGAATTACTTTCGGGGACGGCTCATCAAGAATTTGTTTACGTTAGACTTGAAGATAACCAAATTGTAGTCATCTGGAAAGCAGGCAAACTGACGAGAGTTCCACAGGCGTGTAGTTCTAAGAAAGAAGCTTTGATCAAGGAATCTAACTTTAGGTTTAGGCATAGATAAAGAGTGGGGGAAAATTTTGATATTGGTTTCAGCTAGACAAGTGTTTTTTGTGAAAGTTTTGCGAGGTGAGCATAGATTGGAGCTCAGACGAGCACTTGCGATGAAAATAATGATAAAGCAGACGGGCGGCTCACAACGTCTTTTCTGTGGGAAAGAGGTTGCAGAAAAGGGCATCCCCCACTAGGTTACGAAGTCTATTTTGAACTCTGTCAAGGTAGGATAAGATCTTTCTAGCAGGTGCTGCTCATTATAAGGGAATGTTATTATCGCCCGAGATATTCACATCGGAAGCAAATTCTTTTCGGAAAAGAATCCCTCCTACATTGCACATTATTACGTGTATCAACTCAGCAGCAAAACCCAAACAAAAAGAGATAAGTAAAAAAAAAAAGCAAATCCAATTAGATGCGATGTTCTCTTAAATATCCTCTCTTTGTTTGACGTGTTTTCGACCTAATGTGAACATGTAATTTTATTATTACGGCAGTGTTTAGTTGGGGGCGATCGCTTTGCTAACAGTGATTCCGAGAAATCGTACGAGATGAATTTGATGATAACAATGTGTTCGCGAAGATGGCACTAATTGGCGTTTCGGGGCCAAAAGATCGAAAATTAACGGAGTGAGAGGAGAAAAGGCGGGAAATTGTTTTCATTGAATTTGGATTTATGTTTGGAATTTTTACTTCGCAGAATTCAGTTATACTTCGCGAGAATGTACCGTTAGGCTCTTCTAAGACCAATGACCGAACTTGTAGATTAGCTTAAATTCGTGATTAGCTTAAATTGGTGATTTTCACTGCACCGACTGAGTTTCGATCAATGTCCCCTCCCCCGAAAAACATTCACAGTAAACACTCGTCTAAGCGCAAATGTCATAAACAAAGTGTACTTCATAGAATTGCCCACCTGTGCAACTCTATAGCGCGGTATTGCTTTTCAACTGACTACAGCATGATCGTTTTCAAGTTCAATGTAAACAAGTTTATTTTTAATCGTTCGCTTCAATAATCAAATCCTATCCAATTTCTGTCACTGTTAATGATTGCAGTGTTGTCTCACGGGCCTCCTGGTACTCATTGATTTTTTATCCTCGAGTGGACTTCGAGTCTTGATAAGCGGTGACACCCTTGTAAAATATTAGTCTGTTTTCGTGGTTATTAGTTACAGTAATGCAATTAAAATTGTAAGCATTTCATTAGTATGTTGTCTTTGTCGGTTGAACGCCTTATTAAATTTTTTTTAGGTGTTTTAATTGTTATTACTGTATTTGGATTTTTTATTAGGAGTACGCGGAATGATGCGGAGAGTACTGGCATCTCGCGGAGGTTTATCACCAATCACATTCCAGATAGGCTAACAGTCATTATCGGTAAATGGCTGTTGGAATAAGATAAACTGATTTTCAATTGTTATCATTGGGACAACTATAAGATATCAAAATACGCTGTATGCAAATTCCTATTCCTATAACTATTACTACTACAATTACTACTACAACTACTACTAAAATTACTACTACAACTAGTGCAACTACTAAAACAACTACAACTACTACTAAAATTTCTACTATAACTACTACTACAACTACTACAACAACTACTACTAAATTACTACTACAACTACTACTACAACTTCTGCAACTACTAAAAAACTACTAAAGCTACCAACTACTACGAAAATTACTACTATAACTACTACGAAAATTACTACTACAACTACTACTACATCTAGTGCAACTACTAAAGCAATTACTACAACTACTACTACATTTACTACTACAACTACTACTACAACTACTTCAACTACTAAAACAACCACTACAACTACTACTAAACTACTACTACTACTAAACTATTACTGCTACAACAACAACAACTACTACTACTACAAGTAATAATAATTACATTCCTTTTCCATATACAGATATGTAAGCTAAACAATTGCAATTCCTTATTCCAATAACATTCTGTATTTATTTTAATTTATGATTGGAATTTTCAATTCCAAATCTAGCTTCGTAAGTTCGAATCCTTGACTATCTTATTTCATATTTACATTTAACTAATTCCCTATTTTTTTCTCACATGAAAAGGGGACAACCTTTTTATCATGTAACAAAATTGCCACTACAACTACTGCAACTACTAAAACAACTGCTACTAAAATTACTACTACAACTACTACTAAAACTAATACAACTACTACTAAAATTACTACTACAACTATTTCAACTACTAAAACAACCACTACAACTACTACTAAACTACTACTACTACTACTAAACTATTACTGCTACAACTACTACTACTATTACTGCTACTGCTTCTAAAAGTAATGATAATGCTCACGTTCCACACTTGAATATATGCAAACTATATGGATTAAACCACAATGAGAAGTGGTATAGACATAAACCGGAAGTGCTACAGGAAAACGACAATGATAAACTTCTTTGAGGCATGCGCAAACAACCCGATAGGGTCCTTGAGCTTTGCTAAGGTAATTTTTTAAACCTGACATAAGTTTCCTAAACAAGATAAGTTGCTCAATCATTTCGATACCAGAATGCGTGAGAAAGAACAAATAGATATTTAGATCTAAAATAGGAATTAGACTGTGTAAATGTTAAGAGGTCAATGTGATTCCATATGCAAGTGGAACGCCTGGATATATAATGAAAAGCCACCATAAATGGCTTAATCGGATTGACGAGAATATTTCACTTTCTGTTTTTTTTTTCAAAATGCTTGCCTATTAAGAACGGCGAAAGTGTTAAGGAATTGACATGATCTTCAAGGCAAAAAATTCAACTAAACACATCCAAAAGTTTAGACTACTAAGAAATAATAATAATAATAATAATAATAATAAAATATTAGTACTAATAATAAAAAATAATATTAGTAATAATAATAATGATATTAATAATAATAATAATAATTATTATTATTATAAAATACTAATAATAATAATAATAATAAAAATAATAAAATGATGATAAAATACTACTACTACTAATAATAATAATAATAATAATAATAATGATAAAATATTACTACTAATAATAAAAATAATATTAGTAATAATAATAATAATAATAATATTAATAAAAATAATTATTATTATTACAAAATACTAATAATAATAATAATAAAATAATAAAATGATAATAAAATACTACTACTAATAATAATAATAATAATTATGATAAATTATTACTACTACTAATAAAAATGATATTAGTAATAATAATAATAATAATAATAATAATAATAATAATAATAATAATAAAAACCAACCCAAATAAATTACAAAAATCGAGCATCCGCCTGGAAACTGTAACAAAACTACAAATAAACATTGAATAAATACCACACAAACTAAAGGCACTGGAACTGCCGAAATCTTATGAATTGTGCTCTTCCCTAAAAGGTTGATTCCGCATAAAACAACCGTGAATAATCAAGTAGTATTGCATTAATAAATCGATATATATATATATATATATATATATATATATATATATATATATATATATATATATATATATATATATATGGTCATCCATATACAGTACTGTTCCGCTGCTCATCAGTGCGGCTAGACAAGCAACTACCTCAAGCCAGGATCGAAACCCGATCGCATAAATGACAGTCGGGGCTTCTAACCGTTGCGCTTTAAGGCGGTTGCTATGCGGGCAATGAATAAACAATATTTTGACATTGTCCAAATACCTAAGCTCAATTTGTTTACACAAAGAGCATCGCTTTCTACGCTAATGGTAATTTGTATATCACTTCCCAATATGCTCAACCTAAAATAGGGAGACACTAGACATACATAGACACGGTTATATATATATATATATATATATATATATATATATAGAGAGAGAGAGAGAGAGAGAGAGAGAGCCGTCTCTATGTAAGTCTAGTGTATATAAGGTATACGTGTTTCTGTAATTGATGTTCATGTATCGTCTAGTGGTTATAATTATAAGGACAGTTACTTTTCTTTGTATATGGATGGTCTGTACGTGTCGATCTGTTACGTGTATATTTAATAGTCTTTCTATGTGCATGTAGGTGTTTTCACATATTCACGACAATAACGAATTGGGCAATAGAACGGACAGTCTTTAACAATAACGACACATACCTTATTCCTTGTCTCCCTCTACTCTGATAGCAGGCACCAGGAAAACCGCCTCTGTGGTACCAGTCTTCAAGAATTCTGGTGAAAGAACTGACCCACTAAATTATCGCCCCATTAGCATCCTCCCGCTTTTCGCCAAAATATTTGAGTCCTTAGTTAATCAAGCCCTAGTCCAGCACCTAACAGCTGCTAAACTCCTGACTGACAAACAATATGGATTCAGGCAAGCCCGTTCAACAGCAGATATCTTAACTGTAGTTTCTGAACGTATATACCGTTCATTGGATAAAACAGGGGAGGGTAGAACGGTGGCCCTTGATATATCTAAGGCTTTTGACAGGGTATGGCACGATGGTCTTCTAAGGAAAATTAGATCATATGGAATCACTGGAAGAATTCATAATGTAATTAAATCCTTCTTAAGTAATAGAAAAATCAAAGTTGTCCTCGATGGACATACATCCAAACAATATGACATAAATGCGGGAGTACCTCAGGGGTCTATCCTTGGACCTCTATTATTCCTGATATTCATAAACGACCTCCCTGATAATATTGTTTCGGAGATGGGTATATTTGCCGATGACACCACTCTCTATAACAGATATGAGGGGAAAACAAATGAACACATATCCAAGGAAATGGCAGAAACACTAGAGGACGACCTCCAATCCGTAGTGGAATGGGGACAAAAATGGTTGGTCACATTCAATGCTGCTAAGACTAAGCTTGTTTCCTTCAATAACTACAAGAAACCTTCTCTACCACCAATAGCAATGGCCAAGAACACATTGCCTGAAAGTACTTCTTTTAAACTCCTCGGCCTAACGTTTACAGGGAATATGAACTGGAATAGATACATTGAGAGCATTGCCAAGGCTGCTGCGAGGAAGGTTGGCTCCCTCTACCGTGCTAGAAAACTACTTACGCCTGCCAGTATCCTATACCTCTATAAGGCAACCATTCGCCCATGTGTGGAGTACTGTTGTCACATCTGGGCTGGTGCATCTGCTGCTTGTCTCTCGCTCCTGGACAGGGTTAAAAAAAGAGTCGCCAACCTGATAGGTCCTGAACTGTCATCTAGGCTTCAACCTCTGTCCCATCGACGAGATGTTGCATCCCTCTGCCTGTTCTACAAATACTTTAATGGTGAATGCTCTGACGAACTGCAAACATTTGTACCTCCCCGACGTAACAACCCCCGACAAACCCGACAAGCTACTAAGTCTCATCCCTTTACAGTAGAGATCCCTAGGTGCAAGAAAGCCTTTTACTCCAATAGTTTCTTCCCCAGAACTGCGGGTCTTTGGAACTCCCTTCCGGGATTCTGCTTTCCCAACTGCAATGATATGCAGAAGTTCAAGTGTAATGTTAACAAACATCTTTCTACTCTTCTCCCTTCATAATGACCCCGCTAATTAATTCCCTAATAGTAGCCCCCTGCTTCAAAGTGGCACTGTGCCTTGTTTGGGGTGAAAATTGAATAAAAAAAATAAATAACTAAATAAATAAACGCATCCTCTTCCGAATGGAACACCCAAAACACCGACTTATCATTTCCATATTTTTATTTCCAAATGTTCCACGTCTTGGATTTTTGATTTACCTTTCATTTTTCTTAGTTATTCAATAGATGCTTCCATCGAACCACTGAGACAACTCCTGTCCGCGTTAACTCAGTGGCTAACTAACTATAACATGCTTCCTCGACTTCCCATTGCAAACTAACTCCTGATTCTGATTTCTCCTGACTTACGTGTCTTACTTCAGCCAGAGTAAACAATCTTGTTTGTCCCTATTCACAGTGCCTCCCCACGGGATAGAGTTAGACACCAGGGTCGTTTTTTAATGTGGAGAAAAGGAACAAAAATAAAAATTGTCTCAGTCGTGAAGGATTTCTCGTCCACTGACAGAGAACAAGAAATTGAAATGCAGCATCTGAAGAACAGATACTACACTTTGGGGTATTTATTTGCTCCCCCACTGAGCAAATTAGGCACAAGGCCGATTTTTAAAGTGAGGAGTGAAGGGGAAATGGGCACCAATTCCCCGGGAGTAGGGGAGCTGGATAATGACAATTGGTATGAAGGGTTGCCCCTACATTGACCAAGGTCTGAAATGGGGGGGTTACCCCCACATATGGTCTTTGCTTGCTGTATCTGTCGGAACAGATGGTATTTATTTGCTCCCCCACCGAGCAAATTAGGCACAAGGCCGATTTTTAATGTGAGGAGTGAAGGGAGGGGGAAGGGAAAAAGGGGACCAGCTCTCGAGAGGTGGGAAATGGGAGCTGGTTAATGGTCAGGCATGTGGGATTGATATTTATTTGCTGCCCACATCAGCAAAATGTGGCACAAGGCCGGAAAGTGGGAACCCCCGCAGGCTCCCCTAAAGGAGGGGCACTCCTGCAATTTTAAAAATTGCCTGAGTAACCCCGTCGGCATTCCCCGGTCGGGGCGCCTCAGGCAGCAAGCAATAAACTTGCCCCACCGGAAAGCCCGTTGGCAAGGCCTGGGAGGGTGGACCTCCTAGGTATTACCCAGGCGGTGTACCTCAGTCCAACAGGTGCTGGGCCGGTTCCCGGCCCGTCACCTGTTGGACTGAGTGTCAAGTGACGAATCCTTGACTTGACTGGTCAGATATGTGGGGTTGCCCCCACATCTGGTCTTTGCTAGTCATAGCTAGTCATAGCTTGCAGTATCTGTCGGAACAGATGGTATTTATTTGCTCCCCCACCGAGCAAATTAGGCACAAGGCCGATTTTTAATGTGAGGAGTGAAGGGAGGGGGAAGGGAAAAAGGGGACCAGCTCCCGAGAGGTGGGAAATGGGAGCTGGTTTATGGTCAGGCATGTGGGGTTGCCCCCAGATCTGGTCTTTGCTAGTCATAGCTAGTCATAGCTAGTCATAGCTTGCAGCATCTGCCGGAACAGATGGTATTTATTTGCTCCCCCACCGAGCAAATTAGGCACAAGGCCGATTTTTAATGTGAGGAGTGAAGGAAGGGGGAAGGGAAAAAGGGGACCAGCTCCCGAGAGGTGGGAAATGGGAGCTGGTTAAAAGTCAGGCATGTGGGGTTGCCCCCACATCTGGTCTTTGCTAGTCATAGCTAGTCATAGCTTGCAGTATCCGTCGGAACAGATGGTATTTATTTGCTCCCCCACCGAGCAAATTAGGCACAAGGCCGATTTTTAATGTGAGGAGTGAAGGAAGGGGGAAGGGAAAAAGGGGACCAGCTCCCGAGAGGTGGGAAATGGGAGCTGGTTAAAGGTCAGGCATGTGGGGTTGCCCCCACATCTGGTCTTTGCTAGTCATAGCTAGTCATAGCCTGCAGTATCTGTCGGAACAGATGGTATTTATTTGCTCCCCCACCGAGCAAATTAGGCACAAGGACGATTTTTAATGTGAGGAGTGAAGGGAGGGGGAAGGGAAAAAGGGGACCAGCTCCCGAGAGGTGGGAAATGGGAGCTGGTTAAATGTCAGGCATGTGGGGTTGCCCCCACATCTGGTCTTTGCTAGTCATAGCTAGTCATAGCTTGCAGTATCTGTCGGAACAGATGGTATTTATTTGCTCCCCCACCGAGCAAATTAGGCACAAGGCCGATTTTTAATGTGAGGAGTGAAGGGAGGGGGAAGGGAAAAAGGGGACCAGCTCCCGAGAGGTGGGAAATGGGAGCTGGTTAAATGTCAGGCATGTGGGGTTGCCCCCACATCTGGTCTTTGCTAGTCATAGCTAGTCAAAGCTTGCAGTATCTGCCGGAACAGATGGTATTTATTTGCTCCCCCACTGAGCAAATTAGGCACAAGGCCGTTTTTAATGTGAGGTAAAAACCAGCTCCCCTTAAAGTAGGCAAAAAGGGGGCACTCTGGTTACCAAAAATAATAATTGTCCCAGTATAGAGGGTTTCCCCTCCATTGACTGGTACAAATTATCTTAAGTGTAGTATCTGCCGGAACAGATGGTATTTATTTGCTCCCCCACTGAGCAAATTAGGCACAAGGCCGTTTTTAATGTGAGGTTAAAACCAGCTCCCCTAAAAATAGGCAAAAAGGGGGCACTCTGGTTACCAAAAATAATAATTGTCCCAGTATAGAGGGTTTCCCCTCCATTGACTGGTACAAATTATCTTAAGTGCAGGATCTGCCGGAACAGATGGTATTTATTTGCTCCCCCACCGAGCAAATTAGGCACAAGGCCGATTTTTAATGTGAGGAGTGCAGGGAGGGGGAAGGGAAAAGGGGGACCAGCTCCCGAGAGGTGGGAAATGGGAGCTGGTTAATGGTCAGGCATGTGGGGTTGCCCCCACATCTGGTCTTTGCTAGTCATAGCTAGTCCTAGCTAGTCATAGCTTGCAGTATCTGCCGGAACAGATGGTATTTATTTGCTCCCCCACTGAGCAAATTAGGCACAAGGCCGATTTTTAATGTGAGGAGTGAAGGGGAAATGGGGACCAGCTCCCCGGGGAGTAGGGGAGCTGGATAGTGACAATTGGTATGAAGGGTTGCCCCTACATTGACCAAGGTCTTATATGTGAGGTTGCCCACACATATGGTCTTTGCTTGCAGTATCTGCCGGAACAGATGGTATTTATTTGCTCCCCCACTGAGCAAATTAGGCACAAGGCCGTTTTTAATGTGAGGTAAAAACCAGCTCCCCTAAAAGTAGGCAAAAAGGGGGCACTCTGGTTACCAAAAATAATAATTGTCCCAGTATAGAGGGTTTCCCCTCCATTGACTGGTACAAATTATCTTAAGTGCAGCATCTGCCGGAACAGATGGTATTTATTTGCTCCCCCACCGAGCAAATTAGGCACAAGGCCGATTTTTAATGTGAGGAGTGCAGGGAGGGGGAAGGGAAAAGGGGGACCAGCTCCCGAGAGGTGGGAAATGGGAGCTGGTTAATGGTCAGGCATGTGGGGTTGCCCCCACATCTGGTCTTTGCTAGTCATAGCTAGTCCTAGCTAGTCATAGCTTGCAGTATCTGCCGGAACAGATGGTATTTATTTGCTCCCCCACTGAGCAAATTAGGCACAAGGCCGATTTTTAATGTGAGGAGTGAAGGGGAAATGGGGACCAGCTCCCCGGGGAGTAGGGGAGCTGGATAGTGACAATTGGTATGAAGGGTTGCCCCTACATTGACCAAGGTCTTATATGTGAGGTTGCCCACACATATGGTCTTTGCTTGCAGTATCTGCCGGAACAGATACTACACTTTGATCTTGGCCCGAAGGCCAAGTACCGGAAACAACCTTGTTTGTCACGCCTGCCATATCGTTGTATGACACTTTTAATTAAGTGTCAAAAAGTTGACTGGCGAAGTTAATTAAATAATAATTAATTAAATAATAATTAATTAAATTATGATAATTGTTTTATTGAACAGTATACAATTCGTTTGGGTAGCCAACACCTTTTAAGAACCAAGTGTAATAAACTATCATTGAGTGCAAAAAGATGGTGACCCGAGAAAGAAAAGTATTGACCTATAGAACTGTCAGTAAAACAAAAACCATCTGCAGGTGTATCGACCTTTCAAAATTAAAAAAACATTATTAAAATAAATTCGTTTTGGGAATCCAACATTTTAAATGCAAGAAGATTGTGACTCGAGCAATGACCTATAAAACTAAAACAAAGTGCAGGTGTGTTACACTTGCTGAAAAATCATAATTTTCTAAATTATAAACAATAAATATTTTTCTAAGTTGGCAAACATTGTGGGTCGGCCTAACTTGGAATTGAGCACAAGTTTGGCACAAGGCTGGGTGGTTATACATCGTTAATCAACTAATCACGGAATTGTTCCGTATAGCTCCTCCCAATAACTGCAACTAATTGGCCGATTATCTAAAATCAATCAGAGGCTAACCAGAGGGATTGTTACGACGATAGCCATTAGTCGGCAATCCCCATTGGCTGACCAATCAGACACCGATTGTTCAAGGATTCGGGCCAATAAATAGAGGATACCCAAAGCGAAAAATCAAGTTGGTTCGATTTTGTCGCCGCTTAAAGAACCAAGTCCGTTGAACTCCGTTCTGCACAATCAACGCTGCCTAATTGCAGTTAAGATTTTCTAAGAAAACTTTATTCCTCCAGTCAACCACAATCACTCCCATTCCGTGGTGTTTTTGAAGATTGTGTTTATAAACGTTGTTATTTTTTTATAACAAGCGCTTTCCGACATTTTCTTTTGATTGCTTGGCAACTTTTCTTCCCTCCAGGAACAAATTCAACCTTCGTCGATTGGACCGTACTCATCTCTCCTTTCTACGGATCTTAAAGCAACGTGGTCGTGGAGGGAAACAGAGAAAGACCAGTCGAAATATGTTGTGATCACGAAACCATCGGCAAACTCGGGTTCGTGAAGATATCGTACCACAGTTGTTTACTAAATCAACTTCCAAACTAGCTTAGTTTATGCTTTTCCTCGATTCATAACCTTTTTTCGTCGAACCTAAATACCCCAGTTAAATATTTAGCATAAATATTTTAACGCGGCTAAAAAGATTTAACCATTTAAATGGAAGTGAATTAAGTTACTTCTGAAGCCATGTAAGAGGGTTTATCATAATTCAAACCGCGATGAGAGTATTCCATTGCCCTCTCTTTCTTTAGGTTACCGACGCCCAAATTTCTTTTTATGTCTTTGTTATTGCCATGGTTACAAGGAAAACAGAATACGGGAATAGAGTAGCAAACTACATTAGCAAGAACATACAAAAGTGAGGGTTGGTCCACCGGATATCGACTTCCGCTTTCCCCCTTTGTCTTCCGGTGTGT
>NC_136521.1:49938930-49951430 GCF_053919585.1 Euprymna scolopes
TCAACTGACCCTGCAGAAGCTAAACGAATTGGGCTACGAGATTCTGTCTCATCCGCCATATTCACCAAACCTCTCGCCCACTGATTTTCACTTTTTCAAGCATCTCAACAATTTCCTTCGCGAAAAATGCTTCAAAAGCCGAGATGATGCCGAATCGGCCTTCAATGACTTCATCGCTTCCAGATTTCTATGCTAATGAGATAAATAAACTTGTTTCTCGTTGGCAAAAATATGTTGATTCTAATGGTTCTTATTTCGATTGATAAAGTTTATTATGAAAGGAGTTATGATCTTTTCAAGTTGAACATCAAAAACAACATTATTTTACACCAACCTAATAATATATACTGGTCGGTCATACAATACACTTAAACATGATATTTTAATTTATGCAGATTACGTATGTATTATTATAGAAATAATCCTCTATTGATCATTATATAATAATTTACCCAGTGGACTAATTCGTAAAAGTAAATAAATAAATAAATAATAATCGTAATGTCGTTCATCAAATTCCGTCTGTGTTTGTTTACAATATTACATCAGCTGATATTTGGGCTTGACAATGAATGCCTTGGAAAAGTCACTTCTGAGTAATGTTTAGTTTTAAAATGTGCAAATAAAAAATGATTTGCGGCGATTTTAAATTGCACCTCTTCTTTCATCGTAAATTGAACTCATAAAATAAAATTAAATGGTAGGGTACACTCGAGACTGAACAGGGGGATCATTCGATCTGCAGTTGAATGTTTTACCGCTACGCTATATTCCCAGATTATAATACATCTGTTTTTTTAAGACGCAATAATTTGCTGAAGTTTTATTATATGCTTTGGCCGGTGTAACGTAAAATATTCCCACGTAAAAATTATTTTTATGTATAAGAGAGAAAAGCTATTTTTTAAATCAGATTTTTTCAATTTTCAATACTTCTCGGATGAATTTCTGTACAAAACATATCTAAGAACACTGCCAGACATATAAATTAGCTTTGTGTGAAATTTGCAAAAGATAGGCTCAGCCGTTTCGGAACCTATGAGGAAGGAAATCACACATACATACACAAAGTGACTTTATATAAAATATAAATATTAATAAATAATATGATATATAAAATAATATTTAATATAATAATATAATACAATATGATATAATATATAATATAACAAGCCAAGAATTATATAATCCCCCACAGATTTAGGCTATTTTCCCAATTTAACCCCTGGCCTGATGTAAAGCATCATGGTAAAATAACCAAATGACACCGTTTCATGACAAACAATGCATTAATTCGAATTCGATATCATTCAAAAGCCCTAATAAAAATAACGGATCAGAAAACGTAAACAGGCAGCATTTATGATAGAAAATAATAACATCATTAGTTATTCCAGCATAAAATTAAACTGCATTTGAACGCCCCTAATAACTACATCACAGAAAAAGAAAACATGACATATGCCCAGCTCAAGGGAGGTAACTTCACAAAAACAAAAACACTATTTTTCCTTGGACTTGACTACCCCCCTTACATTTTGTTTTTTTTCTTTTTAAGTATGAATTTTTGAGAAAATTTTAATAACTTAAAAAGAGTAAGTGAGTAAGTTATAGCGGCTTTGGCACTTATGTATGACACGGGCCGACATACGCAGTTGCTAGACTGATTATTTTTCAAGGTTAAATGTTTAAGAAGAAAAGGACAAATTCTCAAATGAAGCAACACTTTTTTTAGGTAAGCATGCAATGTGTGTTTCTATATTGTTTGAGCGAACGAAATATTAAATTTCCCGTAAAACAAATGGGACGTACGTAATTGTCATGGCGAAAATACTAACATATCCAAAAATTACGAAAAACGAGAAGATAGAGAATTAATTATTAATAAAAACGAAATTTGTGAAATTGGTGTTTACGAGCGAAATGCGACAAAAATAACGTGTACTTTTGCATTTAACGACCCGCGTTTAAGTAATAACGTTAATATTTAGAAACCTATTATTTAACATGGGGAGTGGAGGTTTAATAAAATGATATCGTAAAACTTGAATTTAACTAGTAAATACTATTTAACAAATAGAGCGGTCGTTAAATGTAAAATCACTGAATAACATTTATTTCATCAAAATAAAATTGTAAAAACATTTATTGTATCAAAAGATAAGACCTTATGCATTACACGGGCGGGACCATTTTGTTTTGTTGTGTTTCATTGAACGACCGATAAGGGGGGAACTTTACAACCTAATTCAACAGTGATAATAATTAAAACTATATTTTGGTATAGTTTTAATTTAATTCAAGCAACATTTTATTTAAATTCTATTTTCTTTTACGGCGACTTCTTTCCGTTAAATTGTTTGAGAAAAATCCAATGATGCTTCAATTCAAAAAATGTTTTAAAATTGTTTGAAAAAAACTTAGTCTTGATTTAATTTTTATTAAAATTCTATTTACGATGAGTTTCCGTTAAATCGTTTGAAAAAAAGAATCCTGTGTTCCTAGTTACTTGCCTCCCCGCGAGGGCAGAGTAAGACACAAGATCGGTTTTTAATGTGGGGAAGGGAACAGAAATAAAAATTGCCTCAGTCTATAAGGATTTCTCCTCCACTGACTGAGGGCAGAAAAGAGGATGTGTAGTATCAGAACAGATACTACACTTTGCTTCTAGCCAAAAATATATCTGTGCCTAAATCAAAAACGCGGATTTCATGAGCAAAGCTTCTTTCTTAGAACTGCACGCCTGTGGAACTCTGTTCCGTCTGCCTGCTTCCCTCCGGACTACAACTTGGATGTCTTCAAGTCTAATGTTAAAAAATTCCTAATGAACCGCCCCCCCCTAATTAAACACTTCATAAAATCTCCTCACTAACGTGATGTACTTGCAATAACCCTTATCCCTGAGTGGCTTCCGGGCCTTGATAAGTGGTGATCACTGTGTAAAAAAAAAAAAAAAAAAAAAAAAAAAAAAGCCAAGTAATGTTGCTTTAATTAAAAAAAATGTATTTTTTCAATAAATGTTTTTACAATCATATTTTGACGCATTTTTATGCAATAACTTTTGATTTTCAATTATTTTGGTATTTTTTAAAAATTTATTTTGAGTGCTAGATGACCAAGAGGAAATTGTGTTTTATTAAATTTCGATGAGAAAATAATTTACTGATTTTTTTATGGTAAATGTAAAGTTTAAGCGTGGTGCTCTTTTTTAACGTTATTATTTAGAATTTTTTTTTAACAGCAACATCTTCACACTCTTATATGAAAATGGAACTTGACATCTTAAAATCAGCCAATAGAAGAATTTAGATGTGTTGGATTCTAAATGACTTAGAAGGAGTTTAAGGATCAAATCGAGCGATCGATTTACCAACCTAGAAATCAGAGATCGCATTAATCAACAGGTGGTATCGTCAATTATCTATAAATGACGTCTAGGCTGGCTCGGGCACACCCTTAGATTGGCCGCAAAGAGAATTGCTAACTAAGTCTTCCAATGGATCCTTGATGGAAAATAAGGAGAGGAAGACCAAAAATTAATTCGAAACAGACAATCGAAAGGGATTTGGTTGCAACGAGAAGAAACTAGAGAAACGATGTGGATCTCGCTTCAGATTAAGAATGATGATATAATTTTATTACCTGATGTCTTGCAAGACGCGATAGTTCCTAAGTCTAAGCCGAAGTAACCTACATTAATTTCCAACCGGAAGTTATATCCGACTGTCGATCTGACCGAAGAGACGATCTAAACAGAAGTCTATCAAGACATGATAATAACTAAGCCTATAATAGCTAATCTCGGATTACAAAAAAAAAAAAAAGAAAAAACGGAAGGCCGTGATCACGCGAGACTTTATCTATATTTGACGACACGCCAAAAACGTGATTACCTTCCCAACAAGTTTGGTGTAGAATCAGCCGTGTTAAACTCAACTGCGACTCCGGCCAAGTGCTTATGGGTAAGAAGAAAAAATAACGCCAGGAACAGGAAGGAAGCGGGTGTGTTGACTGGAGTGAGCGGAGAGCGACGCCGGTGACGCCGAACAGAAAATATAATAGTAAATTGGCAGGTAAACAAGATGGCGGAAGTGCGGATGAAGAAGGATCAAATTCTGAATGGGGGTTTAGGGTTAGTGTTGGGGGTTGGGTGTCGTGGAATCATCTCAAATTCCAGACACAAAGTAAAGAGATAAGTGCTTTAATGGTCGGCGATCTTATATTTTTTTAAAGAAATTACAACGATATATTTAAGTATGTAAGTAAGACTTTTATAACTATGAGTGACCCGAATAAACTATGATTGTTTTCATCTCTCCTGAATATTATACCAGTCTTATAATAGCACCACCCCCTTTATTTATTACAAGTGGACATGTGTCCTGGCATTGCCCGCGAAAGTAGAGTTCTGCATCTCCTGGAATTGCTCCTGAAAAGGGTTAAAAAGAGAGCCGCCAACCTGATCAGTCCTGAACTGTCATCTGAGCTTCAGGTTCTGTCCTATCGACGAAATGTTGCATCCCTCTGCCTGTTCTACAAGTACTTTAACGGTGAATGGTCTGACGAACTGCAAGCACTTGTGCCCCCCCCCTACGTAAATACCCTTGAAAACCCCGACAAGCAGCTAAATCCCACCCCTTCACAGTAGAGATCCCTAGATGTAAGAGAGACTTCTACTCCAGTAGTTTGTTCCCAAGAACCGCTAGAATTTGGAATTCCCTTCCGGGTCCCTGCTTCCCCAACTGTACTGACATGCAGAAGTTCAAGTGTAAGGTGAACCGACATCTGGCTGCCCAACCCCTACACAGTACCTCTGATGCTTATGTCACTGATAGCAGCCCCGTACAACAAAGTGGCAATGTGTCTTGTTTGGAGTGAAAATGTGATAAAAAGGCTTGGTTTTAACTTTCAACTATTGAATAAACTATTCTTTAAAGTTGTTCGGCACGAAAGCAACAACTAGGAAAGTTACAAAAAAAAAATGTCGGCATAGTGAATAAAGTACTTCGTAAAATTCAGTTGTGAAATTGCATTCTTCTGGAGGTTTAAGTGACACTCCGAATACGATTGCGAATTACATCTCACTTCCAATTAATTATGGCTGACGGAATGAGAGCATGCTACTCTTATACGGTTGTATGTATATAAACGTCACCCAGACGGCGTATATTATATCGTCGTAGGAAAGAGATGAATGTTTAAATACGTGTCTTTATGAAATGTGTATACGTGTAATCGTCTATTCATGAGTCTCTTTGAAATAAATACACATTATAAACGTTGGGATGTAAAAACATCAAATGGGGTCATACCTTTTTTCCCAACGGTTTTCATGTTGGCCGGTTCAGCTGTTTGGACCATCGGCTGAAATAAAGACTTTCAATTTCTTTAAGGGGGAAACTAATCCGAATCGTTAATAATGTCTACATACAGGTCTTTATTCCGGAATCCTCCTATCGCCTAGAAGTTATAACCACCGTTCTAAATTTGTTGACTCAAGCCGCTTCCTCTGTTGTTTTGAAAACCCCATCTTCTCTCGTTGACTCCAAAAACTTGACTGAACAAAACCTCTCACTGACCACGTATCCTCCTAAGATACACGTCACCTTAAAATGTTGCGAGTTTGTCTCTGATGTATCGTTATTTTCATGGAAAGTGTTCGACTGAGCTTCAATCTATAGTCCCCCTCGCCAAACTTTCACAAGAAACACTCGTCTAGCTGTAAACACTATCAATAATTCCCCCCCACTCTTTATCTGTGCCTAAACCTAATCGTAGGTTCCATGAACAAAGCTTCTTTCTTAGAACTGCACGCCTGTGGAATTGTCTTCCGTTTTCCTGCTTTCCAGCTGACTACAATATGGTTGTGTTCAAGTCTAAAGTAAATAAGTTCTTGATGAGCCGTTCCATATAAGTTATCAAATTTACCAAATTTTCATTACTAATGATTACTATATTGTCCAATTTCTACTGTACACTCTTTAACCCTTATCCTTGAGTGGCCTCTGGGCCTTGATAATGTGGTGATGCCTATGTAAAAAAAAAAAATTCACCTTTATGGCAGATTTGTTCGAGGTTAAGCTATTTTAAAATTGTTGTTATTCCAAAACCTATTTGTCTATATTATTTATTCAAACATTGACTCTTCTAGTTTATTCCAATATAAACATTTATCTCAAGAACAATTTTTAATCTCAACAAACTAATCTATCCTAACTTGCATGGTTATCGGACATCGTTCGGGATTGCTTTATACAAAAATACCTCGTAGATTAAATACAGGGGAGGGGGGTCGAAATTCCGCGCGGATTCTCGAGTTCGATAGAAAGATTACACAGTTCACACAGATAATATCTTAAGAAGGTAAAAGGCTACATCGGCTAAAACGTTCTGCAAATAACGCTCAAGATGAAAACAGTAGTCCGAAGAATCCAAATAATAAAAATTATCAATCCTCATCTCAAGAGATACACCTGAAGAAGGTCGGTGGTTACATCGGCCGAAATGTTGTGAAAATAACGCTCAAGATGAGAACAGTAGTCCGAAGAATCCAAATAATAAAAATTATCAATCCTCATCTCAAGAGATACACCTGAAGAAGGTCGGTGGTTACATCGACCGAAATGTTGTGAAAATAACGCTCAGGATGAGAACAGTAGTCCGAAGAATCCAAATAATAAAAATTATCAATCCTCATCTCAAGAGATACACCTGAAGAAGGTCGGTGGTTACATCGGCCGAAATGTTGTGAAAATAACGCTCAAGATGAGAACAGTAGTCCGAAGAATCCAAATAATAAAAATTATCAATCCTCATCTCAAGAGATACACCTGAAGAAAGTCGGTGGTTACATCGGCCGAAACGTTGTGAAAGTAACATCCAAGATGAGAACAGTAGTCCGATTAATTTTATATATAAAAGACTATGCCTGTCTAACTGTCTGTCTGTCTTCATATTTTCAAATCTCCTCCGAAACTAAAAGTCGTAGAGCGGCGCTAGGTACCTCAAGTGATTGGAGTGTTTACGGACTGAAAATAGTTTTAAAGGGGGTCAAAAGGGGTTAAAACAGAAAAAAAAATTGTTATACGTTTTGTACATTCATCTTAATTAATTTTTAATTTTTAATCAGTTAATGTGTGTGCTACGTTGGTACAGTGGTAACGCCACCAGCTTTGAATGTTTCAGTTTCTGTTCTAGCTGCTGGCATCTAAATACTTTATTTTTACTTTTGAAATCACGGTTTATAATAATATATACGAAATCTGGATTAATTAAACTATCATATTTAAGCGTATTATACGCCCGGTCAAAGCGTGACGACCCCCTCCCCGGTACTACAAATGATAAGAATTATTAATCCTCATCTAAAAACTTCAGAAACATAAAACGTATTTTAAGTCTGAAATTTACAAATCATATTACCTTCTTGTTTTATGTTTGGTTAAAAGAACTAATTCCTGTATTTTTTTTTGGGGGGGGGGTCGCTAATTATAATAAATAATCAAACAAAGTCAAAAAGCCATCTGAAGATAAGGATTAATAGTCAAGAAACATTAGAATTCGCGAAGATGGTTGGTTTGCTTTTTTTTATGAAAATCGCTTCTGACAAAATATGAAGCCATTTGATGTAACGAGTTAGAACAAAAATAACTTTCATGCCAAAAAAACAATAATTTTCCCGGTTGACTCATGCGTAAAAATAAATTAAAACTTAAAAAATATTAATAATGTCTTCCATCAAATTCCATCTGTATTTGTTTACAATATCACGTCAGCTGATATTTGGGATTGAAGATGAATGCTATGGGAAAGTCACTTCTGATTTAAGTTTAGTTTTAAAATATGCGAACGAAAAAATGATTTGCGACGATTTTAAATGGTACGTCTTCTTTTATCGTAAGTTTAACTCATTAATGAGAAAATTTAAATAGAATGGCGAACTACACCCGGGCTTTATCAGAAGAGCATTCGATCTGTAGTCAAATACTCTATTTTTTTTTTTCAGACATGACTTCAGATTATAATAAATCTGTTTTCTTTTTAAGAAAAAATGATTTGCTGAAACTTTATTATTTCCCTTTTCTGGTTAACGTAATATATCCCTCTGTGAATTTTTTTTTTATCTATAAAAGAGAAAACCTATTTTTAGTATCGGATTTTTTCGATGTTCGATACTTATCGGATGGATTTCTGTAAACAATATATTTAAGAACACTGCGAGACATATGAATTAGCTTTGGATGAAATTTGCAAAAGATAGGCTCAACCGTTTCGGATCCTATGGGGAAGGAACTCACACAAATAACGTGACTGTTATATAATATATACACGTTTATATATACACTTATATATATATATATATATATATATATATATATATATATATATAATTATTTCCACAGCCAAACAACGTCGCAGCTCACAAAAGCCATGACAGTCAACAAACCGAAAGTCCAAGACTCGAGTATTGCACTCCTTGGGGCTCATCAGTTAAATTGTTGAATTATTTCCACAGCCAAACAACGTCGCAGCTCACAAAATCCATGACAGTCATGAATTATTTCCACAGCCAAACAACGTCGCAGCTCACAAAATCCATGACAGTCATGAATTATTTCCACGGCATAACAACGTCACAGCTCACAAAAGCCATGACAGTCAACAAACCGGAAGTCCAAGACTCGAGTATTGCACTCCTTGTGGCTCATCAGTTAAAAATATCCGAACCCGGAGTTCGAAACCTGAGCCTCTTGATGCGAGGCAAGCACTGCCAACTGAGCAAACACCTCGCACACGACAGCTTTCTTTAGATAGGGTTTGTACCTGAATGTGTTCGATAAGTATCGATAATCGAAACAATCCAACAGAAGAGGGAACAAGCGATTTTGACCAAAGTTAACACCTTATACAACCTTACATCACCAGTGCATTTGAAAAGTTTTTTTACCATACAAGCCTGTAGAGTTGAATGTAATAATCAAAGAAGCAAGCGCCCACGTGTGTGTGCCTTGTGTGGCTATACGACTTACCTTCAGGTGTGATCTGAGAGAGAGAGAAAGAGAGAGAGAGATTAAAGATAGCCGCCATAGCTTTATAAGGTGTGGTCTCGTGCGATTCCACGAGACCACACCGCCCACCGCATACATATGAAAATGAAATGCAGTCAGTTCTTTTAATAAAACGCCTGTTGGCAGAGGTGAGGGGGACAACCGCATGTTGGAAGTTGAGAGAGAAAATTGTGAGGAAGAGGAAATACAGTGACGAATTCTATCCGTGAACTTTTGTGTGTGTGTGTGTTTTCTCCCCCAAAAGCCGAAAGTTTCGGCATAAAGTCAGCAGTAGGTTCTTTGACATGACAGAAGCGTGTTCAAAATAAATATCTAGTTTAGAATAGAATTGAACCATGATACTTGACTTTTATATTTGAAACTTTAATTCAAGCCATTATATAAAAAGTAATTTTATAAAATTAACAATAGCTTCTCTACAGTGCAATATAGACTACAATACATTGTTGATTTTTTTTTTTTACATAGGCGTCACCACTTATCAAGGCCGATAGGCCACTCAAGGATAAGGGTTAAAGAGTGTACAGCAGTCAAAAGGACAATATAGTAATCAATAGTAATGGAAGTTCGGTAAATTTGTTAACTTAAGTCGAACGGCTCATCAGAAACTTGTTCACGTTGGACTTGAAGACAACCGTATTATAGACAGCTGGAAAGCAGGAAAACGGAAGACAATTCCACAGGCGTGCAGTTCTAAGAAAGAAGCTTTGATCATGGAATCTATGTTTAGGTTTAGGCACAGATAAAGAGTGGGGAAAATTATTGATAATGTTTTCAGCTAGTCTAGTGTTTCTTGTGAAAGTTTGACCATAGATTGAAGCTCAGTCGAACACTTTCCATGAAAATAACGATAAAGCAGAGACAAACTCGCAACATCTCTTCTGTGAGATAGAGGTTGCAGCGTATAAGTTCCTCCTTGTGCGCCGCGACGGGTCCATAACTAGAGTAGGCAATACATCGATTTGATTGAAAAATATAGATTTCGAAGACAATAAAAATATGAACGTGTGAAACATTCGTTGATCATTATTCAATCCCGGGCAACGTCATGTCTACCTGCTAGTAATATATATTTTTCCCAGGAAAATTATGTTTTGCCTAATTACGCAATCTCTCTAAAAAGAGGCATTTCAGAAATATGTATGCACATATGTAGCCAATAATGTTTGTATAAATAAACATAGTATATATATGTGTGTGTGAGAGTTTGTGTGTGTGTGTGTGTGTGTGTGTGTGTGTGTGTGTGTGTGTGTGTTTGCACAAAAGCAGAAAAAGTGAAAAACAGTAGCATATGACACTGATTTTGTAACTTTATATCGTTTTCGTGTTAAGCAGCATCAGACTGGGTCAGGATTAAGGAGACATGGAGAAACGTGAAACCTTATCGTAAATTAGTAACTAAAAAATGTTTTTCATGAATAAATACGTCGAGGTCTGATTGCTGATTGATTTTACAAATGAAAGTGTTTAGACTATCATTTTGTTGGGGGTGGAGGCGAACGGTCTTTTTTTTTTCTTTTTTTTTGTTTGTTTCTGTTTTTGTTTTTTGTTGTTTTTTTTGTTTTGTTTTTTTTTTTTTTTTTCTGTAGGAGGTTTGGCAGTCATACCGCTGTCCGCCTGCCAGTTCTTTGATTCAAGGTCATCAGAAAGAGAATTGTATCGAAAAAAAAATTCCTTTTTTTTTTATTATTTTATTTACCTTCTCTTCAGAAATTTGGACACCAGGTCAGGTGTGGCTTCGAAAAGTCAGCTAACTAGTTGTAGCGAGTTTCGGCCTGCAAATGATACCTGAGAAACATTGTCGGTATCCCTCAGTAGCAATACCTAACCGCTTCTCAAATAAAAGGTAAAACCTGGGAGGGTGCCACTTTTGACACGAAACAGCACCATAAACCAGTTCGACACCAAACAAAATCACTGTCGGACTTGTTGTCGAGGACGTATCCCCGATTCAAGTTTGAAATACAAAGATAAATATATACACATGTGCATATGTGTGTGTGTGTGTGTTTTATATAAAAATATAAAATACAACATGTATATATAAGTATATATAAGTATGAAACACAAAGATGTCTCTACTATAATATAAAAGTCACTTTGTATGTGTGTTCCTTCCTCATAGGTTCCGAAACGGCTGAGTCTATCTTTTGCAAATATCACAAAAAGGTACTTTATATGTCTGGCAGTGTTCTTAGATATGTTTTGTAGAGAAATTCATCCGATAAATATCGAAAGTCGAAAAAATCCGATCTTAAAAGTAGTCTTTCATCTCTTATAGATAAAAAAAGAATTTTTGCAGAGGAATATTTTACGTTACACCGGTGTAATCTTGACCAGTGTAACGTAAAATATTCCCCCATAAAATCTTCTTTTTTAAGAGAAGAAAGATTTAAAAGATTGAAGAAGACATTAAAGATCGTCAAGCCACAATATCAGCTGACGTGATATTGTAAACAAACACAGACGGAATTTAATGAACGACATTATCATTATTATTTTTATTTATTTATTTTATCGAATTATTCCTCATAATATATTATAATCAATAGAGGATTGATTTTATAATAATACATACGCAATCTGCATAAATGAAAACATCATATTTAAGTGTATTACACGATCGGGCAACGCCAAACGTTCAGCTAGTATATATATATATATATATATATATATATATATATATATATATATATATATATATATATATATATATATATATAAGAATATTATTTGTTCCCACAATATAGTGGTATGTTCGATACATTCTGTGATGCCGGGAAGTCCAGCTGTCTGTGGTCCTGGCTATGACCTTAAATTATATCCAGTGGTGAGGCCCCAGCTTGCGGGCTTTGGGGAGTGTGGAGCCACCCTTTAATTGCCATTGCTCCCTGGTCCACTCTCATCCAGAGTGGTAGTACCTGTTAGGATCTCAACTATGGGTTAAATAGAAACCGACTTGAAAACAACAAAGTATATTCTATTAAAAAAATTGCTTAAATCTTTGGATTCGGCGTTAAATAACCTGAAAAGGGTTGATATGCCGTAAAACAAAAACAACAAACCAACCAGCTGTCTGCATTGAAGAACTGGCATAATCATTCTATAGGACGAAATTTGACATCCTTTTAGCGATTACGTCTCCATTTCTTTTTAACTTAGTATATTCACCCTCGTCTTTATTGACACTAGAATGTAATAAAGCTGTAATCTAATAGATAAAAGCCTATATGTCTGTTTGTCTGTCTGTCTCCATATTTTCAAACTCTATCTCCCCCTAAACTAAAAGTCCCAGAGCACCGCTAGGGGGCGCAAATGATTGGATTTTTTTAATGAACCGTTCCTTATGAGTCTTTAGCTGATTTAAAAAAAAAAAATCGTTAAACATTTTGTACATTCATCTTAGTTTATTTTTCATTTTTAATCAGTGTA
>NC_136521.1:49956430-49978930 GCF_053919585.1 Euprymna scolopes
CCAACAACCAACTCCCCTACTGGAAATGATCTCAAATTTTAGGCCACTACTTTTCAAGTTGCAATATGCCTCGTTTGGTGTGAAAATAGGCAATAAAAAGGCGGAGCAACCTGGAAAATAAGCGAAACACTTGCGTAAATCTTAGCGTAATAAAAAGCTAATAAAAAGGGAGCCTTCGGGTTTCCTACGATTTTCGTTGATTATTTTACCTTTTTTTTTTTTTTTTTGTCTTACCTCAAAATTACATACTTTATTTCTGAATTCCTTTTACAGTAACAAAATATCAACTTGTTGGCATTTAGTCTTGATTAAATGTTAATGCTTTGGGAATACGATGAAAATTACAATTCCCCTCCCTCATTCTCTTTCGACTAATTTCAAGAGATTTGGGATCAAACCGTGTAAATGAAGTAGTCTGTTAGTCGCCATAAATTTTCGAACAAATACACGAATTAATTTCTCCGGATCCAGAAGGAAACAAAAATCGATGGTTGTCTAATATTAGACAAATATTACCGACAGCAGAAAAGAAATTATGACTAGTTCGCTTGATTAGGTCGACCACGCTATATCTGGTGCCTAGCCAACCTCCACCCTGAACTTGACGTTACTAACAAATAACAAGGTTAGTAACTAAATTGACGATTTAATGTTTGTTGCTTAGTAAATTTCACAACATAATCGGTTCCGCGATAATCATCATCATCATCATCATCATCATCATCATCATCTGTCCCATGATCTAAATAATCGCTATTTTACCCCGACCGAGAGATAGTTTTTAATATTCTAACTGTAAAATTGGATCTCTCTTGCGCATGCTTCACCGGGTATATTGACCAAGTAGATATTTTGTGTTCTCTTTCATGGACCTGCTGAGCCTTATGATTACCGAAAGGACTGGTGGAATGATCTGGGTATTTAGTTTCTCTCTCTCTCTCTCTCTCTCTCTCTCTCTCTCTCTCTCTCTCTCTCTCTCTCTCTCTTGTTAGGCTGGCATCATCAGGGACGCTGACTTAAACAAGGGTTTCTACTTTTATCCGTTTGTCTCATAACACTACGTCAAATTTCACAATTTTCATGTTCTAAGTATGTACCTGTAGGGATTGCGTAGTCATAATGGATAGTGTATTTCTGGTGTGTATACCTACGAGTTGCTTTTATAATTGAAAATTATCCTGTGAAGGGATTTATCAGGTTGACAAGAAAGTTCTTGCAGTTTTTAACTTTTAAATTCAGATTAACATGTCTCATCTCAAACATTTTTTTTTTTTGATCGAAATAAGCACCATTAGAATCAACACACTTTTGCCTACGAAGAACAAGTGTAATTACGCCAGTAACCTAAAAATCTTGCGTTCTGGTGGCGATGAAGTAGCTGAAGATGGTTTTGATATCGCTTAAGTTTTTTAAGCATTTCTCATGCAGAAAGTTGTCGGGAGGCTTGAAAAAGTGATAGTCAGTAGGTGAGTGGTCTGGTGAATATGGCGGATGGGGAAGAGTTTCGTAGCCCAATGCTGCAAGGTCGGTTTAGCAACGTGTGGTCAGGCATTGTCGCGGAGGAGAATTTGTCCTTTCTGTTGACTAATGCTGAGTGTTGTTGTCGAAGTTTCTGATGCATTTCATTTATTTATTTTTTTGTACAGTACCTCTCCGTCGTAATGATTTCGCCTGCATTCAAAAAACTTTAATGGATGAAGCCAGTTGCAAATCACCAAAGAGTCAGCATGATCTTCTTTTGATACAACTCTGGCTTCTTGAAAAGGTCGTGGAGCTTCGTTGGTGTCTAACAACTGAGCTGAGCGTTGCCGGCTGTGCTGTGCGTTCTGTAGGGGTTCCTGGGCAAAACGCTTCGTTGATATTGCGAACTGTTTCGATATAGCTTGAATTGAAATTTTAAAAAGAAAATGTGCGAATTTGCTTTTCATTTTTGAATGGTAAATACTCTCGCTTCAGGATTTACCATTCAATTTGGATATGAAGTTCAATATCCTTTTCATTCTGAACCAATATATAATTTCCTTTACTCTATAATTTAAAAACTTTATAAACTTTTAATTATGATTTTCTATGTTCTAAAATAATAATGTGATAAAAATTCTAGATTTGAAATTTAACTGCTTCACATCGTTACATTTAAATTATAAAATTATGAAATTATGATTATTTTGCTCTATCTGGTATATTTAGCTGGGATTATCTTTATAAAATATTACAGCCAATAATATTTTGTAAGACTGAAAATAACAATATTTACATACCAGTAGATTTATTGCATTACATTATTCCGAAGCTTATATATATATATATATATATATATATATATATATATATATATATATGTGTGTGTGTGTGTGTATATATAAATGTATATATATGTGTGTATGTATATATATATGTATGTATATATATGTATATATATGTATATATATGTATATATATATATGTATATATATATGTATATATATATATGTGTGTATGTATATATATATGTATGTATATATATATGTATATATATGTATATATATGTATATATATATGTATATATATATGTATATATATATGTGTATGTATATATATATGTATGCATATATATGTATATATATGTATATATATGTATATATATATGTATATATATATATATATATATATATATATATATATATATATATATATATATATATATATATATACATTTTGATTTTACCGTTACTGGATTATTTATCTTCCACCAGACTATCCATTCATGTGTAATCACCTTTTTCTTCACCATATTCCTTCTACTTCACTTTTTTGTTTCAAGTAAGATCTTTGACTTACTTGTTGTTTCATCAAATACTTTTGCATGCAAAATCCGATCCCGCATTTTGCTAATTCCTACCCTCTGATGAGAAAATAAGTATTTCTTCGAAACTCCGCGGATTAAGGACTATCCACTTATCTAGTGTTTCCTTTTCAGATTAAATATGTTTTTAACTCTTCTCAAAGTGTTTTTTAACATGTTTTATTAACTGTTTGCTCGTATTATGAGCTCTATTTCCTATTCGGTTTTATCGAGCTTTTACATCTGGCTGGGATAATTTTATAAATATTAATTCTTTAATATTTATGATATACTTTAATTTTACCATCTTGGATCATTTTGGTAAATTTAATTGTAATTTTTATTTCATATATATATATATATATATATATATATATATATATATATATATATATATATATATATATATATACAGGGTGTCCACAAAGCCTGGCTACATTATGCAGCCAGACTTTGTGGGCACCGTGTAGATCATGCAGCCAGACTTTGTGGGCACCGTGTAGATTATGTAGCCAGACTTTGTGGACACCCTGCATATATATATATATATATATATATATATATATATATATATATATATATATAGATATATATATATATTTCTGATTTCCCAAGGTTTCAAAGAGTGACTTGCCTAGAATCGAAACCAAAACACTTAATGTACGCCTATTCTTTCTCTCCATAATCTATAGATAGCTAAAAAAAGTTTTAAATTAAACCACTTCTTGATAATGACTGAATTTGCGTATGTGCAAAACTAATAGAAATATGCCGACAAGATGAACATGTTGCATTTCAACTTGCCGATATATTTCTGTACGCGTTATTCATCCAAACGGCAGATTTCAATTACTATAAACAATCCTGAGTGTATGATTACTACTTCCTGTCAATTTCGGTGTTATGTTACAACGTATAAGCCAAGTACGTCCAAGGATGGAATACTGCTGCCATATCTGGGCAGGAGCTGCTAAAAACAGCCTATCCTGCCTTGACAGAGTACAAAATAGACTTCGTGGCTTAGTGGGGGATGCCCTTTTCTCTACCTTGCAACCTCTCTCCCACAGAAGAGACGTTGCGAGCCTATCCTTGTTTTATCGTTATTTCCATGGCAGGTGCTCGTCTGAACTACAATCTCTGGTCCCCCCTCGCCAATCTTTCACGAAAAACACCCGTCTAGCCGAATCCACTGTGAAAAATTTCTTTATCTGTGCTTAAATCAAAACGTGGATTCCATGAACAAAGCTTCTTTCTTAGAACTGCACGCCTGTGATCTTTTTCCGTCTGCCTGCTTCCCACCTGACTACAACTTGGATGTGTTAAAGTCCAACGTTAACAAATTCCTAATGAACCGCCCCCTTAAGTAAACACTTCATCAAATCTCAACACTAACGTAATGTACTTGCAATAACCCTTATCCCTGAGTGGCTTCCGGGCCTTGATAAGTGGTGATCACTGTGTAAAAAAAAACAGTAGTTTAAGGGTTTATCGCTTAAACAGACACATACATACATCTACTGTTTTCCCTATCTTAAGTTGAGCATTTGGGAAGCGATATACAAATTACCATAAGCGTATGAAGTGATGTTATTTGTGTAAATAAGCTTAGGTACTTTGGACAATGTCAAAACATTGTTAATTCACTGGCCGCATAGTAGCAGCCGTATAGCGCAACTGTCCTTAGGGTGATCGGGTTTCGATATATATATATATATATATCTTTTCAAGGGAAATAAGGTAAAAAAAAAAACCTGATAAAAGTGCTCGATATGTTAATAGAGCGGTATATAATTTTTTTAATTTTTTATTGAGCCCATAATAAATTTATTATGGGCTCAATAAAAAATTAAAAAATTATATATATATATATATATATATATATATATATATATATATATATATATATATATATATATACAGTGGGGAAAATAAGTGTTGGACACATCCCATTATTCTTTATTTAACACATTTTTTATGCAGCGAATGACACGAAAATTTAACAAAAAGTAGTTACTAATTAAACAATAACAAATAACTTTAGAAATTGGAACCTTTTAATGCAGAACAAAAATTATATAATAAAAACGAGAATAGCCGGAAAAAAAGTATTGGACACACTAACACAATTTGATCTAATATTTAGTTGAAAACCCCTTATTGGCTATTACAGCTTCGAGACGTTTTCTATACGACGAAACTAATTTGTGACAACATTCAGGCGAGATTTTGGTCCACTCTTCAACACATACTTTCTTCAAATCTTGAATATTATGTGGATCTCGCTTGTGGACCATGATTTTGAGCTCTCTCCATAGATTTTCTATAGGATTTAAGTTTGGGGACTGACTGGGTCACTTAAGAACATCTATTTTGTTCTGTACGAACCAATCGGAGGTTATTTTAGCAGTATATTTGGGATCATTATCTTGTTGAAAGATCCATCCTTGTTATATACCTAACGCATTGGAAGCAGGCAAGAGATTATTTTCAAGAATTTCTCGATATTTGGCTGCATTCATCTTTTCATCTATAATATGAAGTGGTCCAGTACCATTTGAAGAGAAGCATCCCCAGAGCATGACATTTCTACCACCAAACTTTACAGTGGGGAGGGTGTCCTTGGGATCGTGCACTGTGCCATCTCTCCTCCATACTCGACGTACAGAGTTAATGCTGAAAAGTTCCACTTTCGTCTCATCGGACCAGATCACATTCTTCCAGTAATCACCTTTTTTCAATAAGTGGTCTCTTGCAAAATCCAGATGAGCATTAACATGACATTTTTTAGTAATGGTGTCTTTTGAGGTGTACGCGATTTAAGACTCTTGCATCAGAGTATATTACTAATCATTGGTTTCGTTACTACTATCCCTGCTTCTTCCAAATATTTCTGAAGTTCGCCTCGTGTGGTTCTCGGTTGCTGCTGAACTTTTTATACAATTTTTCTCACTGCTCAATCCGATATTTTGCGAGGAGCTCCGGTGTGCGGACGGTTCAGGGTTGAGTCATGCACCTTCCATTTCCTAATAAGGTTTCCTATGGTGCTTACAGGGATTTTGAATTGAGCAGATATACGCCGAAAACCAATTCCATTCTTGTGCTCGGCAATAATCTAATCACGGACGACTTGAGAGAGTTTTTACGTTTACTCATCCTGAGAACCTTCACGCATGATGGCTTACTGGTGACTAACGTGTTTCAATACTTTCCAACGACCTAGAGTATGGTCTACAACAATTAAGAAACTTCTAAAACTTATAATAGTGTCGGAAAATAAAAATACAAATTACAATTGTCAGCATTATTTATAAAAAATATAATAAAATATAATTTAAAACAATGTGTCCAACACTTTTTTTCCAGGCTATTCTCGTTTTTATTATATAATTTTTGTTATGCATTAAAAGGTTCCAATTTCTAAAGTTATTTGTTATTGTTAAGTTAGTAACTATTTCTTGTTAAATTTTCGTATCATTCGCTGCATAAAATATGTGTTAAATAAAGAATAATGGGATGTGTCCAAGACTTATTTTCCCCACTGTATATAGGTTATTGTTTTCCAAAGGTTAAATAACCGATAATGTGTAACGAGGTTAATACAAGAGTGCTCAATACTGAAGTAGAGCAGAGTATATTCTTTATTTGTTTTTACATAAGCAGTAATGTATTGCTACATAGTCATGAGCAGGTTTCGGTCAGCTAACTACCAATAACTAGAAACCTCTTAAAGCGATACAGCTTATACAAAAGCAAAGTTTGCAATGTAAACATCAGGCACACTTCGTCGAAGGGAGTTATAATCAGGAGGTTCTGGCAGATTTTGTTGAAACTAAGTTGGTTGGTTGTTTATGTTTTACGGCATATCAACCCTTTTCCGGTTATTTAATGCCGAATCCAGTTATTTTGAACAAAAATTTTTTTAATAGAAATTTTTTTTTTTTCAAGTCGGTTTCTATTTAACCCATAGTTGGGACCCTAACGGGTACTATCACTCCGGGTCAGAGTGGACCTGGGAGTAATGGTAATTAAACGGTGGTTCCACAATCCCCAAAACCCGCAAGCTGGGGCCTCACCATCGGATGTAGTTTAAGGTCATATCCAGGACCTTGAAACTAAGATTCGGTTGTATGCAAATATGACCCAATAGGGGTGTGGATTAATTTACCCACTGAAATTTTGGGACTTAACATATATATATATATATATATATATATATGTGTGTGTGTGTGTGTGTGTGTGTGTGTGTGTGTGTGTGTGTGTGTGTTATATTCCATACCAAGTCTTCCCCAAACTCTTTAATAACGTTTGCTATTAATAGAAATATTCGACAAAATCAAGACTATATGTGCTGTGCTGTTACCTTTGTCTTACCTCTTATCTATATATATATTTTTAAAAGTGAACGTGACTGTATGGAAGCAATGATAATTAAAGGGTGGCTCCACACTCCGCAGAGCCCACAAGCTGGGGCCTCACCACTGGATATATATATATATATATATATATATATATATATATATATATATATATATATATATATATATATAATTAGATTTTTGGGAAAAAGAAATCCAGCAGAGTGCTCAATTAAAAGGAAAATCCGAAAAATAAGAGCGTATTTATATTTTGGTTGGTTGTTGGTTGTTTTTATTTTATGGCATATCAACCCTTTTCGGGTTATTTAATGCCGAATCCAAAGATTTTGAAGAAAACAATTTTAATAGAATATATTTGTTGTTTTCAAGTCGGTTTCTATTTAACCCATAGTTGGAACCCTAACAGGTACTACCACTCCGGGCCAGAGTGGACCTGGGAGCAATGATAATTAAAGGGTGGCTCCACACTCCCCAGAGCCCACAAGCTGGGGGCTCACCACTGGATATAGTTTAAGGTCATATCCAGGACCCCCATTGAGGGACTTTTACCCTCTGCAGGGGGGCAGTCAGAGTATTCTTATGCCCCACCGACAGGGCCTATTTATATTTTGTATTTTGTGTACAGAAAGTTGTTAGATTAGATACGTCATTGGTACCGTCGGTTTCAAGCCCCATAATTAGGACCGTTTTAGATATCCATATCAAGCTCTCTTCAGCCAATACTCACCTCTGTATTTTGTGTACAGAAAGTTGTTAGATGAAATAAGTCATTGGTACCGTCGGTTTCAAGCGAGATGACTTATCTCATCTAACAACTTTCTGTACACAAAATACAGAGATGAGTATTGGCTGAACAGCGCTTGATATGGATATCTAAAAAGGTCTTAATTATCGGGCTTGAAAACCGACGGTACCAATGACTTATCTAACAACTTTCTGTACACAAAATACAATATATATATAATATATATATAATATACATATATATATATATATATATATAATATATATATATATATATATATATATATATATATATATATTATAATGTACCTATTTACTATGCCTCCCCACGGGACAGAGTTAGACACCAGGGTAGTTTTTTAACGTGGAGAAAAGGTACAAAAATAAAAATTGTCTCAGTCGTGAAGGATTTCTCCTCCACCGAAAGAGAACAAGAAATAGAAGTGCAGCATCTGAAGAACAGATGGTATTTATTTGCTCCCCCACTGAGCAAATTAAGCACAAGGCCGATTTTTAATGTGAGGAGTGAAGGAGAAATGGGGACCAACTCCCCGAGGAGTAGGGGAGCTGGATAGTGACAATTGGTATGAAGGGTTGCCCCTACATTGACCAAGGTCTTATCTGTGGGGTCGCCCCCACATAGGGTCTTTGCTTGCAGTATCTGCCGGAACAGATGGTATTTATTTGCTCCCCCACCGAGCAAATTAGGCACAAGGCCGATTTTTAATGTGAGGAGTGAAGGAGAAATGGGGACCAACTCCCCGGGGAGTAGGGGAGTTGGATAGTGACAATTGGTATGAAGGGTTTCTCCTACATTGACCAACGTCTTATATGTGAGGTTGCCCACACATATGGTCTTTGCTTGCAGTATCTGCCGGAACAGATATTACACTTTGATCTTGACCCGAAGGCCAAGTTGTTCTAATGCTGCACGTGCGTTAATTTAAGTCCTTAGCCAATAGAGGAGAACCCCTTTTACACTAAGACAAATTTTATTTTTTCCTACTTCCAATGTGCTTTCCCCCACATTTAAAACAACCTTCTGTCACATTTTTTTGTTTTTACTGGGGAAGTAAATAATTTCAATATTTATATATATATACTGAAAATTTTCTCAAATGCATTATCTCTGTATGGTTTATCGCTTTTTCGCTTTCAGCACAAAATCCAAGAACAATCCAAGCGCATTACTTATGATTCTAAATGGAATCGTAATTTTATTTTTACCGCTTTTATCAATCAATTTTCAGCTGAAATTTGAAATTTCTGTAATTTTGCGATCGTTTATAAAATCATCGTTAAATCATTCGGTCGATTTTAGACGTTGTTTATCACTTTTTTTCTGTTCCGTAAACGACATAGTTGGTTTGCCAGCGCACTTTAGCAAGTAAGTGGGTCATAATACGCGAGTTGATATCTCTAAACTTTATCACGGATTGACAGAAAACATGAAGATGTAATTATACAACAATGTGTTATGCTGACGTGTTTAGGAAGTTGATTCGTCTTTATGCCTATCTGTTAGATATTGTTAGGACAATGCCGAAAGGAGTGCTAGTTGACGATTATTATTGTTATTAAATTTATAAAAAATATTATATCAGAAAGAATGTTACCTTAGCGAAATCAATATTTACAAATTAATAAATATTAAAGAAAGAAATTATTTATGTTAAGAATGTTTAATAGAAAAGAGTGCTAGAGCACACACATATTATTTTAAATACAGGTTTGACTACTACAGTCTTACGTAGTTATACGTAGAGGTCACTTAAAGTGACGTGGACATTAAGGAGAGAGCTTGGAAGACACGTATCAAGATTTTTGTTCCTTAGAAGCGCTGGTTGAGTTTGAATAAAATGAAATACGTATTATATACGTTTGAAGCCAAAACAACGCATTATTACAAAATAAACAGACATTTATTTTGTTTGAAATTTATATTAGAAATTCATAAATATATTTCGAAGCAAAGCTTCATTATGAGTATGTCTTTCTTTTTTTTTTTGCCATGTTGTTGTTGGAGCAGAGAATCAGCAAGTAGAAGTCCATTTCTTGTTTTTATGGAAGGTTTTAAATCTCGGAACGGTGCGTTGGTCACGCGGGATTCACTTTAAGATTTTTGTTCCTTAGAAGCGCTGGTTGAGTTTGAATAAAATAAATTACGTATTATATGCGTATCATGTTTAGTCAAGAATCGGGAGTCAGAAATAGCAGATCGAGTCGGAATGGAGAAAAGAACAGAGACGGTCTGCAGATCGTGATAGTTCGCAGTAGAAGGGATCATAAATAGCGGGCTAGGGCTATATATATATATATATATATATATATATATATATATATATATATATATATATATATATATATTGGATGAATGTCAATAGTCTGTATTCTAAATTCTATGATATTTACCATCTATCAATTTATTCTTTTAATTCAGTTTACAGTGTCTGTTTCGTAGCAGAAGATCATTCACTTAATTATTATATCAATCAACGAATCTATTTGCACGTAACTCATCTGAAGAAATAGCAACTATCAATCCACCAAAGGGAAATAAAATGCGTTTGAGCATGATAAAAATTCCGAAAATTGGAAGAGAAGCTGAAATAATTTGCTTATATTACGCCATTTTGAACTAAAATTTAAAGTTGTAAAAACCGGAAATACCATAACTTAATGCGAGACTACAGACTGTTTATCTCAACTGTCGGTAAATACCTTAAACATTTATTTCTATTTGCTTTCGATTACGATTCATTATTTGTACCTAATCTTATACGAACGGTTCTTTATAAACATTTTCTACAATAACAAATGGCGACGATATATTAGAGCAAATAAATGGTACGCAAAAGACCATCTGATCAACAGCTTCGCAGCTTTCCAATAGGGGAAATATTCGGTAAATAAAGCTGCTGTAGTTACCACCAACACTTCATGTTGTGCGAATTTTCATTTTCAGCTTTTCCGAGGATCCGTCAAACAAAACGAAAGACGGATCAGGTAGGTTTCTCCGATTGGCACGATTTTAAAACCTCAGAGAACTGTTATCCGTCCCTTTTTGTTGTAAATGTTACAGATGCGTTGTTGAACTGTATCTGTTAATATATCAACATATTAAATATTATATACGCATCAATTCGACGAACAATAAAAAACACTAGATTTAACGAACACATGTAGAAAGACGGGCAGCAACCGCGCACGTATGCAAAGAAAGCCTTTTATTATTTAACTAGCGGTGGAGAGCGCCCCGCTTTGCCCGGCTTTGCCCGGCTTTGCCCGGGCGTAAAATACGCTTAAATATGATATTTTAATTTGTCCAGATTTCATATATATTATTATAGAGTCGTGATTTCAAAAGTAAAAAAAAATATATTTTGGTGTCATTAGCTAGAATCGAAACCGAAACATTCAAAGCTGGTAATGATACCACTGTAAAAACTTGACACGCATATAAACCGCTTAACGATTTTTTTTTCACTTTTGACCTCTTAAAAACAATTTTAATCGGCTACAGACCCATAAAAGAACGGTTCTTTAAAAAGTCCAAAACATTTGAGCCTCCCCCCCCACTCGCGCCGCTCTGCGACTTTTAGTTTCGGAAGAGATAGAGTTTGAATATATGGAGACAGACAGATCAACAGACATATAGCAGTTTATATATTAGATTTGCTGTCTTGATCGTTCACTGGCGTGGGAAAAAAACTGTGTGCGAACGTTTTGTTCAAGTTTTTCGTTTAATGTTTGTGCATGAAATTGTGGCGTTAATATTTAACAAATGGTTAAGCTTATTGTTACAAATAATCTTCGGTCTTCAGTATCGAGTTCTCCTCTTCTCTTCTCTCTAAAAGGAAATTACTTGGCTGAGTCTGTGGAGTATATGCGAAAGTGAAAAAAGAAAGGTACCGTTTAAGGCTATGTTATGGTTAGAAACAAAAACAAACAAAAAAATAAGTAATATACGACGTACCGGGCGTATCTGCATCGCTTTTTGGGATAGAAGAAGGAAGGGATGGCTAGCTCATTTATATACCTGAAGGGCATCTTGGGAAGGCAGGGCATGATGGGAGAAGCTTTTTTTTTTCTTGTCTCTCCTTTTTTTTTTTTTTTTTTTTTTTTTTTTTTTTTTTGATAGGAGGATATAAAAACCGGGGAAAATTCCCTGCAAGGAACACAGAAAGAAAAGAGTTGTGGACATCTCTAGTAAAGTATTTCGTGTTGCTGACGTTCAGATTGTGCGGTGTGACATTGGTGGTGAGAGGCCAGGTGTGGTCGATTGGAAAAGAAGAGGGTAGAAACGTTCTGTTGTCGAGCGAGTGACTCATTCCTTCCCGAACCCCAGAACCGAATCCTGATCGTAACCTCACAGAGTCGATATTTAGCTGCCGTCGATGACCAACTACACAAGATCTATATTTCATAATCAAATTGATTCGATTTCAAAGGTAAGCTAATAAGCAAGCCGCCGCGTTTGTTTACGGTAAAGTTGTATCGATTTGTGATTTCAACGAGAAGAGTCGCTTGCTTAGCTCCATAATTAGATGAGGTTTCTGTCTAGAGAATTGTGCTTTGGGAATGTCGTGCTCGCCATAGGCCACGCGCCAATGGTGTATTCGCGTTCCAAAATATCGGTGAGTGCAAACAGCACGACTCCCTCTAAAATGTCATTCGATAAAAAAGAAATCGATTATCGATTAAGCACCTGATTTTACATATCAAATATACATTGAATTACTTGACGTAAACATAACTCGTTGTGTCACAAGTATTTTTTTTTATTTTGTTTCGTGATCCCCGGTTGGATCTAATTGCGCATTGACATGAGCATATTCGTGACAGTTTTCTAAGCCTTACTATTTCCGGTCTAGTATTATATAACGGATGTTCCTATATAAACGAACAACCAAATCGACGTACGAGATACCTTCAATAAGCTTCCATATTTTTTTCGTATGGGCATTTTATTAATAGTACATATATGAAAATCTAGTCCTCTTTCGAAGTAATCTTCTCCGGCTGCAATGCACTTGTTGTACCGTTCTAACAACTTCTGAAATAGCCCATAGAAGTCATCTTGTATGAGCGTGTAAATAACACTCTTCACAGCATCTTTCATCTCGTTAATTGTCTCATAACGATAGCCTCTAAGGTTTTCCTTGAGCTTAGGGAATAAAAAAAAGTCACATTGATCAAGGTTTGGACTATAGGGAGAGGCAGGTACTGTCTTGGTGCCTATCTTTGTAAAATAGTTTGTGACAAGAATAGAGAACCTTTGAGACAACTTTTGTGCAAATCTTCCGCGTTTTCAGTTCCCTGCGAATAATTGTGTGTACAGTTCCCACACTGACATCAAACTGTGTACTTTTTATTTCTACGAACACGTGACATTTCTTATCCATTAACTTTATTATTTGGCGAATCAGTTCTTGTGTTCTCATTTTTATTACTCCTCTGACACCTCTCATAATCCTTAACAGACTCCCTGCCTTTCTTGAATCTCTTATACCACTCAAAAACTGATGCTCGGTTCATGCAAGATGGACTCAAAGCAGTCTGTAACATTCCATACATTTTTTGTGGCATTTCTTCCGAGTTTAAAACAGAATTTTATTGCATATCGTTCTTTTTAAAGTGTTCTCACGTTCAGATTGCATATTTTAAAATTCGCCAGCTGCGACAGTCATGCTTTAGTAAGGTGTTTGCCAATTCCTGTTGTGGCTGTTCATTTGAACCTAAAATCATAAAAATTGGTCAGTCATCTCATAAGATATATAGCAATGACATACTGAATTATCAAGGTTCTATAACAATATAAAATGCCTGTACAAAAAACGTCTGAAAAAATATGAAGGCACCTCGCATGTTCATACTGGGGTTTTTATAACAGAATGTATATACTATTTACTTGTATATATAAATATCCATGTGTTTACGTGTATATTTATGTGTGTGGCGCATTTGTTCGTTTAGTCTTCTAGTTTTCTAGTTTTTCTATTGTTCGTCGGCTTGATGCGTACCTAACATTTTTTACTATGATCATCTAGTGGTCTCGTGTTTGTACATTGCCAAATACAGTTTAACAACTGGCATACAACATTTACAACAAACTTTACAACAAAAAGGGACGGATGATAGTTCTTTTAGGATTTACCGTCGAGCAAATCGGAGAAACATACAAGGTCCATCTTTCGTCTTGTCTTGACGGAACACTGCAAAAAAGACTCATCCCAAGGAACCAACAAATTTCGGATTGTATTTCAGCAACTTTATTACAAACTAGCCTGGGTATCCAGCGTTGCCAGAGTATGTGGAGATGTGTGTAAGGGTGTTGGTTGAGCAAAAAAAAATAAGAGCAATAGGCAGGCTAGAACCCGAAACGAGCCAGAGGAAAAGGAGGTGAAAACAAAAAGCAAACGGTCTTATCGATGCGCCCACCGCGATTGTGACTTCTTCTTATTATTATTATTATTATTATTATTATTATTATTATTATTGTTATTATTATTATTATTATTATTATTGTTGTTGTTGTTGTTGTTATTATTATTATTATTATTGTTGTTATTGTTGTTGTTGTTATTATTATTATTATTGTTATTGTTGTTGTTGTTGTTGTTATTATTATTATTATTATTATTATTATTATTATTATTATTATTGTTGTTGTTGTTGTTGTTGTTGTTATTATTATTATTATCATCATCATCATCATCATCATCATTTGCTTCCCCACCAAAGCAAATTAGGCACAAGGCCGTTTTTAATGTGGGGTAAAAACTAACTCCCCTAAAAGTAGGCAAAAAGGGAGCACTCTGGTTACCAAAAATAATAATTGTCCCAGTATAGAGGGTTTCCCCTCCATTGACTGGTACAAATTATCTTAATTGCAGCATCTGCAGAACAGATACTACACTTTGATCCCGGCCCGAAGTCCAGGAACAACAGAAAAAAAAGGCAAGCCTCTTTTCTATTATTATTATTATTATTATTATTATTATTATTATTATTATTATTATTATTATTATTATTATTTACTCACTAGGAGTTCTCACACAGGCCATCATCAGTAATCGCCCACTAGCAACAACGCCTGGTGTTTCCTGGAGTTCGAATGACAATCCGTTTCTCCAGATTTCCAGTGCTCTCCAACTCTCTCGATAATTAGAACATGTGACTTTACATTATATCCACAGCCGCTTACCATTAGTTTTTAGCTAGCATCGACCGTTGGTATTCCTTAAGGTGCATGTAACAAAAGCCTCTCAAAGTCCATCGTTTTCGCTGCAATCTTTCAGTGAATATCTGTTTTTATGCACTCTCACCTCCGTATTTCTTGTGTGGCATCATCCGATGTATCTGCCAGAAATTGTTTTGTTCTTTTTTTTACATGAGGGTCACCACTTATCAAGGCCCAGGGGCCACTTGAGGATAAGGGTTAATGGGTATACATTTGTCATTGTGATTTTAGCGGAGTAAACATTAGTGTGAATCTTATAACTTGGATTACTTAGGGGGACGGTTCAATAAGAACTTGTTTACGTTGGACTTGAAGACAATCATATTGTAGTCAGCTGGAAAGCAGGCAAACGGAATCGAGTTCCACAGGCGAGCAGTTCTGAAAAAGAAGCTCTGTTCATGGATTCTACGTTTAGGTGTAGGCACCAGTTTCAGTTTTCTTGGTTCTTTGTGGTCGTGTTCTTTCTTTTTTTGTTTTAATCTTATTGCGACATCTAAGCTACTTGTTAGTGTTTGCAGTTTATGTAGGTTGGTTTCTGCATTCTACGATTTTCCTTAGGATTTTAAGCTGTTTTCATTATTGCCATCCGTTGTATCATTTCAGCCTTTATTCTAATTTTAATTTATCCCGTTTTGTTTTTTGTTCTTTTGTTGTTTTTTTTTTTTTTTTAGTTTTTCGTGATTGTGCATAGTGCTCCTACGATTATTGGTGTTATCGTGACCTTCTTCATCTTCCATATCTTTCTTTGTTCTTTTACCAGTTATGAGTTTTTTCTGTTTGTATCTCCATGTCTCAGAAGATTTAATAATTTCCATTTTCTAGTACAACTTCCGGTTTGTGTTTATAACATTTGTCCATGTGTTTGAGATGTAGTTCTTAGCATAGTTCCCAATTTACCGTCTTTCTCAACTGGTCGTATCTGCGCTATATCAGTTTTAGGTCTGGTTTACTGCATAAAATCATGTGGTTCGTAGTGTCGTCGCTTTATTTACAGAGTCTACATTTTCTTCTTAGCTTCGATATAGTTAGTTTTAATCACGTTATTTTGTGCGACTGTTAGTAGTGATTCAATTTCACTGTCTAGGTTTCTTTTACACTATGTCCAGGTGTTCTTGTGAGTATCTTTTCGCCATCCTTATGAGACTTCAGTGTACCTCGTTTTCTTCTTTATTTTTTTCTTTTGTCGTTTTATCTCTTGCTTTTTTTACATGGAGGTCACCACTTATCAAGGCCCGAAGGCCACTCAGGGATAAAGGTTATTGTGTGTACAGTAATCAATGAGATAGTATTGTAATAATCATTAGTATTGGGGGGTTTGATAGAGTGTCTTACTTAAGGGGGCGGTTTGTCAGGGGTTTGTTTATGTTGGGCTTAAAGACGTCCAAGTTGTAGTCAGGTGGGAAACAGGCAAGCGGCAGAGAGTTCCACTGGCGTGCAGTTCTAAGAAATAAGCTTTGCTCATGGAATCTACGTTTGGATTTAGGCACAGATAAAGAGTGGGGAAAATTATTGACAGTAGTTTCAGCCAGACGGGTGTTTCTCGTGAAAGATTGGCGAGGGGATACGAGGGATTGGAGCTCAGACGAGCACCTGCCATGGAAATAACGATAAAATAAAGACAGGCTCGCAACGTCTCTTGTGTGGGAGAGAGGTTGCAGGGAAGAGAAAAGGGCATCCCCCACTAAACCACGAAGTCTATTTTGTACTCTGTCAAGGCATGATAGGCTGTTTTTAGCAGCTCCTGCCCAGATGTGGCAGCAGTACTCTATCCTTGGACGTACTTGGCTTTTATTTGTTTCTCTGTTTTCTGTCTTTTTCATTTTACAGTGTCTCTTGCTGCGGTGTGTTCTGTGTTATGTATTTAATTATTTTCTTGTCGCCCCCACACTCTTCTATACTAACCAATCATATTCACGCGTCTTTCCTTTTCACGTAGGGTTGTTCTGCATCACTATTAGAAAGCAGTTCATTGTTCATGGCTATTATTTTCCTGGTTTTATTGCCGAGATGCCTCAGTCGTTCGTTGGTCCAACCTGTGAACGAAATTTGCTAGTATTGCTATGTAATTGAGAACACAATAAATTATTTGTTATTTATGGTTGGTTGGTTGGTTGGTTGGTTGTTTTTGTTTTACGGCATATCAACCCTTTTCAGGTTATTTAATGCCGAATCCAGTGATTTTGAAGAACAATTTTTAATAGAGTCTATTTGTTCTTTTTTTTTAAGTCGGTTTCTATTTAACCCATAGTTGGGACCCTAACAGGTACTACCAGTCCGAGTCAGAGTGGACCTGAGAGCAATAGCAACTAAAGGGTGGCTCCACACTCCATAAGCCCGCAAACTGTGCCTCGCCACCGGATATAGTTTAAGGTCATATCCAGGACCTTGTTATTTATCTTTCTGTCGATCTATCTATATATATATGTGTATGATCGATATATCTGTCGAGCTAGTTATCTATCTTTTTATCTATTTATCTATCGATCTATCTTTCTGACTGGCGTGGTGAACGGGGAGGTGTGAGCTTTGTTTTGATATAGTGTTAAAACATGTCAAAGTCACATCAAACTCGGTGAACGAAAGAGTCTGATAGCTGACCCGGAAGTACGTGTGTGTGATCACGTGTTCTTGTTAGCTGAGAAAATAGTCGAGATGAATTGAGGACGTCAACAGAATATGGTCTGAAAGGGGTCTCCTCTCCAAGGGGGGGCGTCTCAGACGTGGGACGTGTAAGAACTTGCCACCCAAGTAAAGATCGTCGATCGCTCTTCGCTAGACGTAATGCCTGGGAGCGAATAAACAACTATAAAAAAGAACAACCAATCTATCTATCTTTTTATCTATTTACTTTTTTCTTGCTTTATTTTGTTAGCAACATCACACGACTGCAAGGAAACTGAAACTAAATTTTTAAGAGGAGGATTGATAATTTGTATTATTTGAAGGTCTTGGGTTAATAACATGCGTCTTCTTGTCAAGAGAATGAACTCCCTCAAGATGAGAGAAGAACCTCCTGGAAAAAGGCTGACCAGAAGAACCAGGTATGTCACGTTTATGTATTCGTGTTGTATGTCAACACACACACGCACATACTTAAAGAGACATTCACACACACGATCACGGCAGCGTTAAAGTTAAAAGTTAATTTTATCCCAAGAAAACGTTAAGAACACACACCTTTACTGCAACAACATAACTTAGGGTTCAGATAGTGAAGAACCACCATAGACATTTAGTGACAGGTACACACTTTCCGATGAACCCTTCGTCACAAGTGCATATATCTGTATGCCATGTTGGTACCCCATTACACAATTGGGCGGGGGTCGCAAATTGACTAACACTGTCTATTTCTTATGATGTATCCTAACTTAGCAATAGCTCGAGTAAGTTAATATGCGTGATCGCTATTTTTGCTGTCTGAATATTTGGTGTTGCTTTATAAATGGAGTACTGCTGCTACATCTGGGCAGGAGCTGTTCGGCAAGCCCTATCAAGCCTTGACAAAGTTCAAAACTGGCTTTGCAATCTAGTAAGTGATATCCTTTTCTCTTCCCTGCAACTACTTTCCCACAGAAGAGGCATTACAAGCATGACTCTGCTCTGTCGTTATTTTCATGGCAAGTGCTTGACTGATTCCAGTCTATGGTCCCCTTCTTGCCAAACTTTCACAAAAAAACCCTCGTCTAACTACAACCACTATAGACGATTTCCCCCACTCTATCTGTGCCTTAATCTAAATGCATATTCCATGAACAAAGCTTCTTTCCCAGAACTGCCCCCTCCCTGTCGAACACTGTTCCGCTGGCTTGCGTCCTGGTTGAATACAGATCTAATGTAAACAAGTTCTTGTTAAGAGCCGTTCTCATAAATAATCAAATTCTACCCAATTTATACGATTAACGATTACTACACTACCATCTTACATTCATTAACCCTTATTCTCTAGTGGCCTTCGGGCCTTGATAAGAGGTAACACGCGCCTTGACTGCAACACGACAAGCTAGGGTTCAGATAGTGAAGAACCACCATAGACATTTAGTGGCACGTACACACATTCAGATGAGCCCTCCGTCACATACATACAACATGCAGTATAAATGCAACATTCGTCCTGTTGGTACTCCCATCATATAACAGTATCTCCGTATAGAAGATAGACAATTTCTAGTGTAAATAAAACCTGATCGTCTCATTTACAATCAGAGGTTCATTTAACTGAGGAGCGTAAATGCCAACGATTGAAAGGCCAAGAAGTTGTGAGTGGTATAAAATAAGAAAGCGTTACTGTTACCAGACACCACTTATCAAGGTCTGGAAGCCACTCGGGGATAAGGGTTATTGCGTGTACAGTAATCAATGGGATAATATCGTAGTAATGGAGATTTGATAAAGTGTCTCACTTAAGAGGGCGGTTTATCAGGAATTTGTTTATGTTGGACTTGAAGACATCCAAGTTGTAGTTAGGTGGGAAACAGGCAAACGGAGGAAAGTTCAACAGGCGTGCACTTCTAAGAAAGAAACTTTGTTCATGGAATCTACGTTTTGATTTAGGCACAGATAAAGAATGGGAAAAATTATTGACAGTGGTTTCAGCTAGATGGGTGTATTTCGTGAAAGATTGGCAAGGGGAACCAAAGATTGGAGCTCAGACAAGTACTTGCCATGAAAGTAACTATAAAACGAGGACAGGCTCGCAACGTCTCTTCTGTGGGAAAGAGGTTGCAGGGAAGAGAAAAGGACATCCCTCACTAAGCCACGAGGTCTATTTTTTACTCTGTCAAGGCAGGATAGGCTGTTTTTAGCAGCTATCCTGCACAGATATGGCAGCAGTACTCCATCCTTGGACGTACTTGGCTTCTATATAGATAGAGAATTGCGTTAGTAGTGATATATCTTCTGAAGTGGTAGAAGGATCCTACCATTTTTCCAGCGACCTTCAACAGACTTGATGTACGTATTCCATTTCAGGTCAGGAGTAAAAGTCAATCCCAGACGCTTATCAAAACATGGAGGGTGTCATATGGAACCGAAACCTGGGCAGTGAAAGGTGAGGACAGAAATTATATGAAAATGATACAATGTATGTGTTTTAAGGACAGGCTTAGAGCTGCTGATCTCAGGAAGTCTGGACAGTATGAGATTTGTGCAAAACAGGAGACTTTGAAAACCAAATTTCTGAATTTTGGAAATGAGGATTGGTTATTCGTATTATTTGGATTAATCGAACCTGAGTGTGATTTTGTTCTCGCACTGAGTGATTTTCACAAAGTTTCGGCCGATGTAACCTCCGACCTTCTTCAGGTGTATCTAATCGAACTCGAGAATGTTTCTGTCGAACTCTGGAATTTGGACGGAATTTAGAGCGAAACCTTTTATTTACTTCACGGGGGTGGCATGCTCTTGTTCCGTCAGCCATAACTTGATAGAGGTCCTAAATAATTCACAAGTAAATCGCCCACACTGTGAATTGAACCTACAACCTTCCGAAGAATATCACTTTTTTACAATACTCTAACCACTGCGCCACGGTTCCTGAAGAAGGTCGGAGGCTACATCGACCGAAACGTTGTGAAAACCAGATTCAAGATCAGAACAGTAGTCTGAATCCAAATAATACCAAAGTATGTTATTATTTATTAATTCTTTTTATTATATTTCTCATGTGTAATTTAGTTTATTTGAGTTTTCTTCGTCTTGGAAATTCTTTTCTAATATTTTTTTTTCATTTTTTTTTTTGTTGCTTTTATGGTATCTTTTATCCATAAATCCCAAATATTTGTAAGTGTCATGTCTGGCTAGAGTCCTCATCTCCGCTTAATTTGGTAGCTCCATCCCTCCTGTTTTCTCCAGTTTTCCTAATCTCATATCAGTGCGTATTTTTTCATGCAGAATTACCGTTGGATATCCTGGTTGAAAATCCTGGTTGTGTTTATTATGTCTCTAGTTCCTTTTTGTTTTTGTTTTTTTTTTTTTTGTTGTTGGTTTTTTGCGAAAAGTTTCGGGTCGTCCATATACATTAGGTGATACATTCTTTCATTTGCATTTGTAAACTTGTATTCGGCTTGGCACTTCCTTAGTATTTTGTTAGCAGCATCATAGCTATTGTTAACAGTAGTGGTTATAGGAACTGCCAGCCTGTGGAACACAATAAAACTGAGCAAATATATTAGGTGAAGCAACGAATGCATTACAGCCCCAATAGAATAAGAAAGACACATTCCCTTACAGGGTCATTTATAGAGAAAATATATTTGAGCAATAGATAAGTAAATGTCACTTAGTTTGGGGTGATATTCTGGTTGTCTATGCGACTGCTACCAGAAAGGACGCTCAACAGATAAAGAGCCAGAAAGCTTAAAGTCTTGTAAATGTGGCAACCGGTCTGACTACATCCGATGGCTTTGAAATACCAGCCAGAAAAAAAGTGTATGGCACTAACATGCGTGGAACGAGTTTTCTAAACTTCTGTAAAGGAAAATAAGTGAACATTGTTTAATTTCAGAAGCCTCGTAACTCTTGCTTGCGTTATTTTGTCCTTTAGTCCTCACATTCCATAAACGATTTTTTTGACAGAATGTAAATAATTTCTGTTTTCTGGGTCCGAATCTAACATCTATGTTTGGATGCTTTCCGGGTATAACTAAGTTTTTATATTCTTATATTAAGTAGCTTCATACCTTGTCTGGAGCGATTTCTATAATTTAAAAAAGTCGCATTGAGACAATATAAATCTCAGGAAGATATTTCAAATAATTATACAACGAATAGATTTAAAGTAAGTAATTTCTTTAATTACAATCGTGTGCGTTCGGCATAACTCGTAAATGTCAACGATTTTTGCCGAAAATTATATGCTCAAGTCTCAAGAAGAAGCTAATTTTATCCTGCATTTTTTTTCCTCCTGGTATAAATTTCGTCCGTTTCTTCACGAAAGCGCAACTAACCATCAGTAAGCTGACAAAAGGTTAGACATTATCTTATCTGTTCAAACGTAGATATGTAATTAAGTAAAAGATATAAGACGATACCGTCTATTTTAACGGCGGATCTCGTTGGCAGTTATGTGGGTTTCCACACCGAGTGTTTATAGGCATCGTATCTCACGAAGAAGTCGAAAGAGAGATAAAAACGAAGCTGGTTGATTTGAAAAGATAGATGCCAGCGTCTCGACTGTTGTACAGTTAACGATTAGCTGCCAATGGAGGACTGGAAAATGGTGGAGCGCGGTTGATGGATTGACGCCGTTTCATGTTACGTTTCTGATTTTTTTTTTAGATGTGGATTGATTATCCGTATCGTTTGGGTTCTTC
>NC_136521.1:49988930-50103930 GCF_053919585.1 Euprymna scolopes
TGAGCAAGATATACTTTTAATTTAATATGCTTCAGTCAACAAAAGCCAAGTCAACAAGCGATTAATAATTTACAAAAGCCAAATCCTCACTTAATAGCTGTATTCCAACTTCGAAGTCACTTATTTCAAAGGGAAAACAAAACGTCACGCCTGGAGTAATCGAGAAACCATGTTGTTTGAAACTGATGCACACTGGGATTGAGTTCTATATGTATTTGACTCCGACCTCAAAACTTACGTACTTCGTAAAACAATTGTAAGACTGTTTTCTGAAGAGGTCAAGAAACCCGTTTAGTTTGGCGGTGGCAGTGCGATGGTGTGAAGGGTGATATCATCCGCATGTATGGCAATATCAATGCGGAGATTTACAAAAGGCCTTTTCAGCAGCATGTGGTACAAAGATTACACAAGAACAACAGTCATGAAAACAGCTGAAATATTAAGAAACACCCTTGAATGTGGAAACTAACACATAAAAGCAACAAGTCCGGGCCAGACAAAGGCGAAACATGAAACACTACATGGAACCAAGAACACTGAAACCACATATCTATAAGTTCTCTAACTCAAATTTACACCCATTGCCACATCATCGCACCCCCCCCCCAAAAAAAAGAGCGAGATAAAATAACGAAGTAGAGTCAAGGAGGAAGGAAAGACCGATGAACTGACCAGACCTCAGTCGAATAAGTGCGAAGAGAACTGGGATCTTGGGGAGGCTTATTGCCACTCAAATCACTTTACATCATCAACATTCTGATCCACATTTGGCATCAATTGAAATGAATGGCTCTCTTCTTCAGGAGCCCTCAAGTTTTGACAAGCTTCTGGGCTTGAACATTATTCCTGATCTTAAATTGAACACGTACATCAAATTTGTTGCCAACGCCGCTGGAAAAATGGTGGGATCTTTCTATCGATCCGGTAGATATCTCACTGCTGATGCAATTCTCTATCTATATAAGAGCCAGGTACGCCCAAGGATGAAATACTGTTGCCACATCTGGGCAGGAGCTGCTAGAAAGGACTTGCCGGCCTTGATAGAGTTCAAAATAGACTTCGTAGCCTCGTAGGAGATGTCATTTTCTCTTCGCTGCAACCTCTATCTCACAGAAGAGATGTTGCAAGTTTGTCTCTGATGCATCGTTATTTTCATGGAAAGTGTTCGACTGAGCTTCAGTCTATGCCTCCCTCTCGCCAAACTTTCACAAGAAACACTCGTCTAGCTGAAAACACTATCAATAATTCCCCCCACTCTTTATCTGTGCCTAAACCTAAACGTAGATTCCAATTAACAAAGCTTCTTTCTTAGAACTGCACGCCTGTGGAATTGTCTTCCGTTTTCCTGCTTTTCGGCTGACTACAATATGGTTGTGTTCAAGTCTAACGTAAATAAGTTCTTGATGAGTCGTTCCATATAATTTATCAAATTTACCGAATTTTCATTACTAATGATTACTATATTGTCCAATTTCTACTGTACACTCTTTAACCCTTATCCTCGAGTGGCCTCTTGGCCTTGATAATGTTGTGATGCCTATGTAAAAAAAAAAAATCTCAGCAAAGACCAATGGCTGTTGCCAACGAGGAATCAATAGCAGACTTGCAAATGTTATTGAGAGAGGCGCATAGTACTGGAATTTCTGGGGAGACTTGCTGTCACTCAGCTTTTAGTGAACACCACAGGCTGTCCTGGAGGAAAGATCTCTGAAGAGCTGTGTGAAAGCTTCTTGTGAGCCAATAATAATCTAATTTATAAAACTCACTATGTATGTCTGTCTGTCTCCATATTTTCAAACTCCATCTCTTCCGAAACTAGAAGTCGCAGAACTGCGCTAGGGGCCTAAAAAAATTGGATTTTTTATGGACCGTTGTTTATGGGTCTTTAACAGGTTAAAATAGTTTTAAGGTGTCAAAAATGAGTTAAAATTGAAAAAATCGTTATACTTTTTGTTAGTTTTTTTTTTTTATTTTACCACTGAACCAACGTGTCACGTTGGGCTAGTGGTAACGTCATCAGCATTGAATGTTGCAGTTTTTGTTTCGATCCTAGCAGATGGCACCCAATTACGTTAGTTTTATTTTTAAAATCACGACACTATAATAATATATACGAAAGCTGGACAAATTAAAATATCATATTTAAGCGTATTTACCGACCGGGCAAAGCCGGCCACCCCCTCCCCCGCTCGTAATGAATAGTGCTATCAAAAGATAACATATGTAATAAAATTATGTCTATCTCTATAAAAGTCACGTTGTGTGTTTGAGAGAGAGTTCCTTCCTCATAGGTTCCAAAACGGCTGAGCCTACCTTTTGCAAATTTCACACAAATGTAATTTATATGTCTGGCAGTGTTCTTAGATATGTTTGTATAGAAATTCATAAGATAAGTAAAGATAAGTATAGAAAATCAGAAAAATGCGATCCAAAAAATAGTCTTTCTTTCTTATAGATAAAAACGAATTTTTACAGGGGAATATTTTAGGTTTCACCGGCCAAGGGAAATTATAAAATCTCAAAATAATTTCTTCTTAGAATAAAAACAAAACAGATTTGTTGGCATCCGGAAACATATCTCAGTAGTAGAGCCTTTGACTGCTAATCCTGTGTTTAAGCTTGGGTGTACCTTACCATTTTATTTCAATTTCATCTTATTAATGATTAAGACTTACGATAAAAGAAAAGGTACCATTCAAAATGGCCGCAAATCATTTCTTTGTTTGGATATATTTATAACCAAACATTGATGAGATGTAAGTTTCCAGGGCATTCATCGTCAAGCCCAAATATCAGCTGACGTGATATTGTAAACAAACACAGGCGGAATTTGATGAACTACATTATCATTATTATTTATTTTATTTTTCATGATACTGATGATGAGTTATGTGACTTGTTTAAAATTACACCCCCATAATAAAACCTTTACTATTTTACATATATTTTTATAGAATTAACATATCTTCAAATTTTATACTTTTCAATCAATAACATAAAACCTCAAAACTGCATCGAAAAAGTGGGTCATATTTATGTACAAAAAGAGGCCCATACCTGATTAAAAGGAATGTATAAAGATTACAAGTAACGTGACTTGTCTACAATTACGTCCGCATTGTAAAATATGTTTGCCCATTTAAATCGAATCCGCTTATAGGATGATATTTATATTACTATTACTATCGTGCGCAAGTAAAAATGATTCTACGTTCCATTGTGTCACAGTCAGACAAGCCAGTCAGCTAGCGAAGTCACTACAGAAGACAGCCAAAAAGTTTGACATGAAAGAAATGTCCATCACTTACTTACATAGCTGCACCACATCTTTAACACAAAAGACGACAAATATAAGAACACAAATTTCTTACATAAACTAAGTTATTTTTTATTTATTATACAGAAACAGGCAAACAATTAATTGTCTTAACTCACGAAGAATAAACAATTCACTCAAAGAAATTGCATTCATAATATGTACGTTGGTGATTGTATAAAGAGGTTGTTTTTTAATTACTTCTGTCTTGGGCCTTTTTTCTTTTTTTTACACAGTGATCACCACTTATCAAGGCCCGGAAGCCACTCAGGGATAAGGGTTATTGCAAGTACATTACGTTAGTGTGGAGATTTGATGAAGTGTTTACTTAAGGGGGCGGTTCATTAGGAATTTGTTAACATTGGACTTGAAGACATCCAAGTTGTAGTCCGGTGGGAAGCAGGCAGACGGAACAGAGTTCCACAGGCATGCAGTTCTAAGAAAGAAGCTTTGTTCATGGAATCCGCGTTTTGATTTAGGCACAGATATAGAGTGGGGGAAATTTTTCACAGTGGATTCAGCTAGACGGGTGTTTTTCTTGTTACACAAACCTTATTTCATTATAGATTTAATGTTAATTATGGTATAGAGGGGGCGAAAGGATATCGTCTATCTTATTCATACCACGGTTTATGTCACGTAACGGTTGAAGCGCGTCGTGTTTGTTTGGTTCGCGCTATTGGTCCGTAATGGTTTTAAAGAAATGTTAATCCCCTGTGCCTCCGACTAGGCTTCATTCATCTATAATAAAAAGGGAAAAAATCTGTTTACATGTATGTATGTATGTATGTATGTATGTATGTATGTATATATGTGTGTATGTATGTATGTATGTATATATGTGTGTATGTATTCTGCCTATGTCAGGCCATGTCATATGCTACTGGTACCATGTAACCCAGTACTACCTGCCTTATGGTCGAGTCACCGGCGACTAAACTGGTTCCCCCATCAGACTTGTTTCGTGAGGAGGGTGGCTAGTCTCCCTGGAGGATTAAAAACAAGACCTTCCAAAGGGCGAATGAACCTTTTTTCGGGGTCAACGGCCAACTAGCACCGTGTGTGCTTATGTGTGTATGTGTGTGTTGGGGTGGAGAGGGCTCCCGTAAGCCGTGGTGAAGGCAACCTTCCTAGAAGAAGCAAATCTCTGATTTAAAAAAAAACATAAAGCTGGAGGCCAGTACCCGCATTAAGCTGGTCTGCCGTTTCACTTGTTGCTGGCTATCTTGCTCTTGCTTATTGCTGGATCTCAACATTTTGAACCGAGAGAGAGACTTAGCTGTCGTACAAAGCTAAGACTCTGTAACATCATCTGTGTATAGATACTCCCTCAGGCATTTGTCTATAAAAATGGTCCTGTGGCGATGGAAGTCATTTTGGAGCTCATGGACTGACGGAGTGGCACTCGTCTGACAAAACGTTGCAATCATAATATCTGCCTAAAACCTTCTTGTCACACAAACATCATTCAGAAGACATTGGTATCTTTGTTATCATTTCTCTCAATTCTTTTAAACTTCTACTAAGGTTGCTTCTTTTTCATTCTTGTCAAGATTCGGAAATCTCCACGGAATTTCTTAACGGAACCTTTTATTTACTTCACGGGAGTAGCATGTTCTCGTTCCGTCAGCCATAAATGGATAAATGTCCTAAGTAATTCGCAATTGAGCCTTCAACCTTCAGGGAAATAGCACTTTTACAATTGATTTACTCAAGTACTTTATACACTGCGCCATGATTCCATTTAGACGGGGTGAAAGGTCATCGTCTATATTATTCATACCACAGTTTACGTCACGTAACGGTTGGAGCGTGTATTGTTTGTTTGGCTCGCGGTATTGGTCCGTGATGCTTTTTAAAGAAATGTTAATCCGACTACTCTTTCTTCATCTGCAATAAACTACCACACACACCATCGTTGTATTGGCTTAATTGATGCATAAGTCTTTTTTAATTTGCTATCTCTATAAAGCCAACATACGCCAGTGCATGAAGTATTGTTACCATGTCTTAGCTGATGTATCTAGTGTTTTTGTTTTGTTTTCTTTTTTACATTTTCACCCCAAACAAGGCACATTGCCACTTTGATGTAGGAGGTTACTATCAGGGGCATGAGCTACAGTGGTACTATGTGGGGAGTTGGGCAGCAAGATGCCGGTTCACGTTACACTTGAACTTCTGCATGTCAGTACAGTTGGGAAAGCAGGTACCCGGAAGGGAATTCCAAAGTCTAGCGATTCCGGGGAAGAAACTACTGGAGTAGGAGGCTCTCTTACATATAAGGATCTCAACCGTGAAGGGGTGGGATTTAGCTGCTTGTCGGGTTTATCGGGGGTATTTACGTCGAGGGGGTACGAGTGCTTGCAGTTCGTTGGAGCATTCACCGTTAAAGTACTTGTAGAACAGGCAGAGGGATGCTACATTTCGTCGGTGGGACAGAGGCTGAAGCTTAGATGACAGTTCAGGACCTATCAGGTTGAGGACTCTCTTTTGAACCTTGTCTAGGAGGGAGAGACTAGTAGCAGATGCATCAACCCAAATATGACAATTATTCTCCATACATATGTGCTGTATAAATGATCTAAAACGCTTATGTTACATACTTGTGTGTATATAAAGTGTCCATCTAGATACCGTGTAATGTTCATACTTAGAGAAGCGAGTGTATATGCATATCCAATTATATAGTTCTCAAACGGGGCAATGCTTTTTAGATGGGCTTCTTTAGCAACGAGAGAAATAAACGTCTTTGTCCGCTTGGAACACCAGACAAGGTAGATATACCTTCTTGTATAGGTCTTCCCCCCCCCATGGTTGTTTTTCAGAAGGAAACCTATAACAAAAAGTTATATTTTTATATGAACCTTATACGTTTTGATAGACGACCCCTTTTCTCGGGGTTAACACGCTGTATCGCTGTTTTTCGACCGCATGCTGGCCACAACCGGTCCATCCTCGTCTTCGACTTTACACGTCCATTTTCTTCGACGTCGAACTTTGCTTCTCTCGGCCATGTAGTGATTTTTCTCGTTTTCTTTAATTTTCCTCGCGCACTCTTCCTAATTTGCATATGCGCTTTTTTCGGCTACTGCTTCTGCTGCTGATAATCTCTCTAAAAGCCAACTAGTCTTCGCTGCTGCTGATATTTCCCACACGCTCATATGCTTTATGTTACACTAGCAGGGCTACCTGGCATTGCTTGGGACCATATAACACAATGAAAAAAAAAATGAAAAAAATTAAGTTATTCTTAAGATAAAGGATGTTTTATGTCTATACAACATTTGCTATCTCGAGTTAAAGAATACTTTACATATCTACGACAGGTATTACACATGTATGAAATAATTGTATCTTCCCTGGGATAGGTAATTTACAGCACGTATATGAAAGAATTTTATCTTCGCTAGGGCGCCTAATGTACAACATATATCTTATAAATTTTCCTACTGTCTGTGTGTGTGACGCGGTTTATCTCAGCCTACAGACAACCCACCAAGGCAAGTTAGGTACCGAAATGAAGCTTATGACCCAGTAGATGTTTTAGTGATATTTATGTCCATGTTTGGTGTATGGAAATGCAAAAAAAATGTTAAAAAAAATAACGATTTACTAAACAACGTTTTATTTGCTGAATATTTTTTCCGGCACAAGGACACAAATTTGCCCATATATATATATATATATATATATATATATATATATATATATATATATATATATACGCTCGCTATGTGGCTACGATGGTTATATACACCTCTGTATACACCATAATAGTTGGTGCCGTTTCAAAACGCCTTTATGCTATATATCATCCGTTTGAATCTAGCTACGTAACACGGCTTGTTGCCATCCGGATTCCAATGAGAACCAATGGTCATCACTAGTGATAAATCAATGGCAAACGGCTATTGGAATAACGCAAATTCATTGGCAGAGGTTATCGAAAGACGTGAAGAGTATTCGAAATCTGGGACAACTTATTGTCATCCAGATCCCAGGAAACACCACCGGTTGTTATCAGTGACTAATCTCTGATGATGACATGTGTGAGAACTCCTTAAGAGTATCCAAAAAACTGGCCGGCGTCTTTCAGATGATCATGTTTATGTTAAAACAAACATTTTTGCACCACTAGAAGAATACCCGTCCCAGGACGAGTAAAATGATTTTTCCCAAACGGAAGTTTTGAAACCCTTTTATGTTCATTTAAGAAAATTAAAATCAAGGTATAATCATAGTTAACGTCTTATCTAGAATCCTTGTTCTCATTTTGATCAAAATTCATGGCATGATTTTGATTCTAGAAAATGTTTAAAATTTAAAGCTTAAGGTTATCGGAGCTTAAGAATAAATTAAAATTCAAGAAATCTGGTTACATTAGTGTCTAGTTACTATAGGAAAAATTCAATTCAAATCTGAAATATTTGAATTTTTAAATATGTTAAAACCTTTTAAAATACTGCAAAGAAATTTTTGAGGAATACATATTTATTAATATAATATATATATTATTTATTAATATATCATAGCTTATTATTAATATATAATGCATAATTATATTTCAGAAAAACTGAAGAAGCGAAATTTTCCCGGGACGTGGGGGGGGGGCACCTCCTTATTATTTCCATTACACTAAATTAAACAACATAACCCGCACTTTCACATTGCAGCTATTTTTTAAAATTCATTATGATCATTTAATTAGATTAGGTGTGCACCTTGTACGTACAAGCGTACAAACGTATATGTTTATAAAGATACTAGCCTGGCTACCAGGCGTTGCCCAGGTGTTCACAGATGTGTGTTGAGCATAAAAACGTGACGTGTTTGCTATTGCGTCCATCGCCAAACCGGGAGCGACGTAGGTTCAAATTAAGGCTAGACAATCGAAAAATGGTCGGATCCTTCTATCGATCCAGTAGATATCTAACTGCTGATGCAATTGTCTATCTATATAAGAGCCAGATACGTCCAAGGATGGAATACTGTTGCCACATATGGGCAGGAGCTGCTAGAAAAGACTTGTCCTGGTGGCCTAGTGGGAGATGTCCTTTTCTCTTCGCTGCAACCTCTATCTCACAGAAGAGATGTTGCGAGTTTGTCTCTGATGTATCGTTATTTTTATGGAAAGTGTTCGACTGAGCTTCAATCTATGGTCCCCCCTCGCCAAACTTTCACAAGAAACACTAGACTAGCTGAAAACATTATCAATAATTTCCCCCACTCTTTATCTGTGTCTAAACCTAAACATAGATCTCATGATCAAAGCTTCTTTCTGAGAACTGCACGCCTGTGGAATTGTCTTCCGTTTTCCTGCTTTCCAGCTGTCTATAATATGGTTGTCTTCACGTCCAACGTGAACAAGTTTCTGATGAGCCGTTCCACTTAAGTTAACAAATTTACCGAACTTCCATTACTATCGATTACTATATTGTCCTTTTGACTACTCTACACTCTTTAACACTTATCCTTGAGTGGCCGATCGGCCTTGATAAGTGGTGACGCTTATGTAAAAAAAAAAAAAAGAGGGGATGAATTTCGAAAAAATCGGCGAACAAAACGACCCCTCCCTGTTGAGGATGAAGGAATAAATGTTTTTGTGCCAATTTTTCGATATTTGTCGTCCGAAGAGTCCATCTTCAAAATGATACCGATCTTGTGAAAATCCGTCGACTCTGTCGAAAGTTTAAGGCAGACATACATACATGCATACATGATGATTGCAACGTCTTGTCAGACGAGTACTACTCCCTCAGACATTTAAAATCCATGAGCCCAAATGCCTGAGGGAGTATCTATACAAATATGATGTTACAGAGTCTTAGCTTTGTACGACAGCTAAGTCTCTCTCTCTCGGTTCAAAATGTTGAGATCCAGCAACAAGCAAGAGCAAGATAACCAGCAACAAATTAAACTGCAGACCAGCTTAATGCGGGTAATGGTCTTCCGCTTTATGTTTTTTTTTAATCAGAGATTTGCTTCTCCTAGAAAGGTTGCCTTCACCACGGCTTACGGGAGCCCTCTCCACCCCAATACACATATACACACACACACAAATATATACGGTGCTAGTTGGCCGTTGACCCAGAAAAAGAGTTCATTCGCATTTTGGAAGGTCTTGTTTTTAATCCTTCAGGGAGACTAGCCGCCCTCCTCACGAAACAAGTCTGGTGGGGGAACCAGTTTAGTCGCCGGTGACATACATACATACATACATACATACATACAAACATACATACATACATACATACATACATACATTTAAACAGACAGGTGAGATTTATATTATAAAAGAATATAAATTATACGTATATGTTTATAAAGATGTAGGCAATTACGTATAAAAAGATTATAATAATAATAATAATAATAATAATAATAATAATAATTATTATTATTATTATTATTATTATTATTATTATTATTATTATTATTATTAATGCTGTATTAGCAATAGTAAAAGAATTAGTAGTAGCAGTAGAAAAATTTTTATTTCAAACTCTATAAAAATATCGCCAATATGGCGGCCATCTTTAGAAACTCGATGAATACGAATTACTTGAATAATATTTTATTTATGGAAACGTGTTATTACTTGCTTTGAAGATGGATCTTTTAAATCAAATTGTCCGGTGTGAAAAATGCGAGAAAAAAAAAAACAGAGAAAAAGAAATGACAAGTCTAGCTCCGCCCCCTTTTAACTAATTGGAACTTACAAATCGACAAACCGTAATTATATGACCCATGACATAATGGAAAAGGTTGTTTATTTGTGTTCCTCTTTCGATTTTAAACAAATAGTACTCTTTTTTCTTTCTTTCTCCCTCTCCCCTCTCTCTCTATATAAATAAATGTATATATAAATATATATTTCGATTCTAGCTAATCGCACGCAAGTCATATATATATATATATATATATATATATATATATATATATATATATATATATATATATATATATATATTGAATATAATATATAATAGAGAGATCCAAATTATATATATATATATATATATATATATATATAACTACTTCATTTATTCACATAAATTTAATATACGAAAGTATAGATTTATGCGTAAACTTTAAGTATTTACTTCAAAAGTGCTCAATACGTAGGTAGAGCTAGTTTGTAATTTATAAAATATATATGGCGATTAAGCTACACTGAATATTCTGCGTTTCATCCAACTATAGGATTCGTCAGGCTTATGCGCGAATTCTGTCGTTGCTTCTTGTGTTTATATATGTTGAGGATTTCTAGTTGGCCAATCAGCTTTCTAGTATCCACCGCGCCCCTTCCTATCAGCCAATATTTTAAATACCTACAGACACTAGTATTTCATCCTTTCGGGAATCTTTAGTGCAGGGTGTCACAATTATTACCAGTTGAACGATTCGAACCCCGTATCACGAGACATCTCTGGCTCGATTAGCGGAGACATATATATATAACTGGTGTTAACTGGTATATGGTGTATATATATATATATATATATATATATATATATATATATATATATATATATACAGAATGACTCACCTAAAAGTAGCCCGATCTATCTTATATTTCTCTTAACATTGGTTTTAGATTAAGCGGTCCACTTAAACGTAGCCCAGTCTCACTAATCTTTCTCTAATCGACCAACTGACACCACAAGACAAAATGCAGTTCTTTTTCCAACAAGATGCTGCTACATGTAACACGTTTCACAGATCACTGATACGAGTTCATGACATGTTTGCGGAAGAAAGAACAATAAGCAAAGGGTACTGTCCACCACGTTCCCCGGCCTTGTCATCATGCAATTTTTATCTTCATTGGACCTAAAAACAAAATATTTATGCAAATAATCCTCACAGTCTAGACCAACTAAAGGAGAACATTACCAACGCTCTCAGGAGAATCACCCGAGAAGATCTACAGGCAATATCTGCGAACGTTGTTAAACGTGTCCAGAAATGCATAGGTGCCAACAGGATGCAATTACAGCTTCTTTTATAACACAGCAGGTAATTTAAACAATAAAATAATGTTTCTCCTGTCTACTACATTTTCTGGGCTACATTTAAGTGTATATGCAGAGCTCTTGGTAACTTTGTGACAAGGTTCCAGCAGTGCTCATCAGCTTCTACACTGAAGATAGCGTAAGCATGAAACACGTATGTCTGTAGGTAAAAATTAAATATATGTGTGTGTACTTGTACTTCGTCACGTAAACCTTAGCAAGTAAGACACATATCCTTTGTGTGATTCACAGTAATACGTGTTTGATTAAAATGTAAAAATAAATGGCATAATCTGTCTTGTACAAGAATAAGATTCCTTCGATGGCCAGTGTCAAATGACAATCTTTTAAATTGTATAGATTGTGTATAGATTTTGAAATTCTAAAGGCAACTGTTGTCGTGTCACTCGTATGTGTCTAGCACTCTGCAATATTCGAATTGTGTTTAAACAATAGTGACAGAAGCTATCGATAGAAATGACTCGATTTTCGACAGGGAGAAGAAAAATGTCTCACCTTGAGTGTCGTATCCGCCCACTAGAAACAGTAAAGAAAGCACTTTGACCTGTTCACAAGTGCACGAAGAACCATTATCACATTAGGTAATGACAGTGTTCAAAGCGAAAATAGAATGGTCCGTTCTTGTGGAGAGAGATAATTTAGGGCACTACGCCAGCAATGTTGAGCCTGGTCAGTACCAAAATGGGTGACCATTTGGGAATTTCGGGTGTTGTATGTGCTATCCGCTTCTCCGCTTATATCGGAATTGTTTCCAGTCGTCCTGGAATCTCCTTATCACTGGAATCAAGCAGTACCGATTCAGGAGAGGTGTGGTTGCGGATTGCGCAATCTTTGCCTCATAATTATATGCGCAACTACTTTTATAGAAGAATTCATTGTCTTTTAAGACTGAAAGGAGGTTTCCACACCAGTACGTAGTGATTATGTTAATTAGTATGAATTTCGGGGGTATTACAATAAGTATAAGTCGGAGATAAACCCAGTGCATCTAGCGTGATTGATACGAGAATTCAGAAGTCATACAAAACACACTAGAAGTAAGATTCGATGTGTTGTATAGTCCATATGAGCGCATGGAAAAATATCAGCAGCAGCGAAGCATGGCTGGCTTGCGAAAGTTTTAACAGGGGCAGCAGCTGTAGCGGAAAAAAGCGCATATGCAAATATAAAGTGTGCGCGAACTGATGCGAGAAGAAAAAGTGATCGGGCAGAAGCAAAATGCTGGTCAGAGAAAATGGACGCGTAAGGTCGAAGACGAGAATGAACCGGCTGTAGTCAGCATGCGGTTGAAAGAAAGAGAAATGCAAGCCAGGCTATATGGACATGTGGAAACGACAGACATTTAAAGTGATGTTGAGAAGTGAGAGTAACGGTAATAAAAAAGAAAAAAATATCTTCCTGGCTTAACGTGTTTTGAGGTGGTTTGAGGCGAGTAATTGAGCGAAACAAGCATGCTCAACAATGTTGGAATCTAAATGAATCTTTATTCGAGACTCTATTCGTCCGTCAATTACATTATAAAACGAAGTAAAAAGAAAAAATAAATAAGAACAGATTCATTTTGGATTATATTTTAGCATCTTTTTCGTCTCCTTCCTCGTGGACGAAATTATTTTGCCTAATAAAAGCTTAAAAAATAATTTTAGCCTATAAAAACTTCAGAAGCCAGCAAGTCTCCATTATGTTTCTATACACAGGTTAAACAGTTGATCAACAGTCACGAGATTAACTAATAATCCGAGAAACGGCGCACATAGAAAAGCAGAGGTCAATGACCAGAGACCGCGCACGTATGTAAAAAGACCATATGTTTCCCTTCGTTTAACGTTTGTTTTCTTTATATGTTCATATTTATACAAATATATATATATATATATATATATATATATATATATATATATGTTTCTTTATATACTTTATATATGTGTGTGGGTAGGGGCATGGCTCACAGGCTAAAGAATGAGGGTAGAAAATTAAATGCTTTGGTTTCTAGCTTAGTTGATGGTACCAAAGTTTTATATATATATATTTATATATATATATATATATATATATATATATATATACATATATATACATATATATATATATATATATATATATATATATATATATATATATAGTTTTTTTTATCTCACTACTATATATTAAGTTTAATATAATCATCCATACAGAATTGTCTCTATAATAATAAATGCGCAATCTGGATGAATTAAAATATCATATTTAAGCGTATCTTACGGCCAGATAACTCCAGGCGGTCTGCTAATGTATATATATATATATATATATATATATATATATATATATTAAGACTCTGAGACCTTCTCTTTGCAAACAAAAAGAGAATATCTCAGGGCTTAATCTAGTTTCTATTTAATAATTAATTCCCCCTTACTTTTTTATGCATATATACTTTCCCCCGTGCTTTTTCTTCTCCGATTCATTGTTCCCCCCTTTTCTTTTTAAAACGTAATTAAGCTTGATTTTAGCTCTGTTGAGCGAGCTTCGAAACCAGTCAGCTAACGCATTCATCTTTATTTTTTAATTTCACAATCTAAAATAAAGAACGTTTTCGAACAGGTTTAAATTTGGTCTTTACATAGCCATAATAAAATTTTGTAACCCGCAAAAAAATATTTAAATATCTTAAGACTAGACGCCCACTTGAATTAATCATTGGATTAAATTCATTGTTGAAAATTAGGAATAAAATAAGAACTATGCAGGCTAACCAAACTTTTTTATATATGTGCCGGAGCAATAAAGTCTGTCCCTCTTTTATTTTGTTTTAAATAAAAAGAGCTAATTTACATCCTGGACAAAAGATTGAAGATGCATTTATCTCCAATTTTTTGTCTAAACTTTCTTGCGATCTGGCGTACTTGAGAAGGAAGTACTCTGAATTATGGAGAAATTATGTAGGCAGTTTATCCTTGTTTGATAAAATACAATTTATTCGTCATGTTGCAAGAATACACGAACGCAGCCTTTCAAGGTTGAAGTCAAAACACCAGAATCAATTGTAACATTTAATATTCTAAAAATTTGGTAGCTCTACTAACCCGGATATTGCTAGAAACGTCCTTAATATCTCTTCCTCACAATTATCCCAACTCGAATTGAATATACTTTCACATGGGTTGGACTTTTGCATTCCCCTTCGAACCCCAAACGTGAGGAAATAATTCTGAATTCGAAGTCTTTTTGTTCAGTTAGCAAGACTTTCCCCTGTTTCCGACAATAAGGTCAGTGAGCTTAAGGCGAAATTGAATGATATTGCTCATTCATATGCAGGTACACCAGTCTCGTTTAGTGAATCCAAATGGCGAAATGAACATTTCCGTGTTATCAAAACACTACGCCAGAATAAATCTCTTACTATCACTAAACCGGACAAAGGCTCTGGTGTAGTTGTACTTGACCATCAGGATTATATCAATAAAATGATGACAATCGTCAATGACACCTAAATTTGTACAGCTAGGTTCGGTAGAGACACATGACTCTACTGTATCTATTGAATCTAGATTCCAAACACATCTGGTCAAATGGGTGAAGAGTGGAGCTCTTTCTTCCTCCATTTCTGATTTAATCAGACCAACTGGTTCACTACATCCCTGTCTCTACGGTTTACCTAAAACCCATAAGAGTGGGGTTCCTTTAAGACCGATATTATCCATGATAGGTTCCGCCCAACATAAAGTAGCCAAATGGCTTACTAATAATTTAGAACCAGTTTTGGAAGAGTATAGTTCTTTCTGCATTAAAGATTCTTTTTCTTTTGCTAAATTTATGCAGAATTATAATCAGACTGACAAATTTATGTGTTCTTTCGATATTGAAAGCCCTTTTACTTGCGTTCCACTCTCAGAGACTATTGATATATGTGCTGATGCCCTTTATCGCAGTCAGCTCCCAACTCCCCCTATTCCTGAGAATATTTTTGTGGAACTTATGGAATTCGCCACCATGTCGGTCGAATTCAGTTTTAATAACATTATGTACAGGCAGATAGATGGTGTTTCCATGGATTCTCCCCTGACACCAGCTCTGGCAAATATTTTCGTAGGTTTCCACGAAAAGAGTCTTTTATCTGGCTTTCAAAAACTAGATATTTATTTTCGTTATGTTGACACTTTTTGTCTGTTCAACAATGAAACGGAAGCGGATACCCTTTTTTGCATCCCTTAATAATATTCACCCAGTTCTTTAAATTTACTATAGAGAAGGAAAATAATTCTTCCCTTCCTTTTCTAGATCTACTGGTTTGTAAAACACCTTCCGTTTTCTTGACTTCCATCTACTGTAAACCTACGTTCACTGGTCTTTACACACGTTGGGGCTCTTTTCGCGCCACCAAACAAAAATATAGTCTTATCAACACCCTTATCTATAGAGCTTGTATGATATGCTCAGAGGCCAAATTAAATGATGAAGTCAAATTTATTACCAAGACTCTTTGTAATAATGGTTTTCTATTGCAAATCTTGGAATCTACATTTAGAAATAAAATTTCTAATTTCAATAAAATTAAACAGGCATCTGTCGACTACCTACGCCTACCTTGGCTAAATAATATTAGTGAAAGATTTGCCAAGCGAATTCTTCTGTTGTCTGGTGCTATCGGATCAGGCTGCCTATTGGCTTTCTGAGACGAAATGCACCTAGATCGATTTCTGTTTTTGTTTTCTATTCTATTTTGTAAAACTTAATTATGTTCTACAAAAACAAAATAAAATCAACAGCCCCTTCCCTCCCCTTTTTCTTTCCCTACTTCCCGGTCCTGGATATGACCTTAAACTATATCTGATGGTGAGGTCCTAGTTTGCGGGCTTTGGGGAGCGTGGATCCACCCTTTAATTGGCATTGCTCCCAGGTCCACTCTGACCTGGAGTGGTAGTACCTGTTAGGGTCCCAACTATAGGTTAAATAGAAACTTTTTTGAAAAAAAAAACAAATGCTCTATTAAAAACTTTTTCTTCAAAATCACTGGATCGGCATTAAATGACCTAGAAAGGGTTGATATGCCGTAAAACAATCAATCAATCTTCTGTTGTGCAACAATGTTGCTTTGCATCAAATACCCGTATTGTTTTTTCTTGTAAACCCATTTTGTCTTCAAGTTGTAAAGACGTTCTTCCCACCCATAAATTAGCGCGAGCTATTGCCCAAATCTTAACTCCACTAATGGGCACCATCAGCACTTCACATATCAAAAACTCTGGTGACCTCCTAAATAGAATAAAAAATATGGACATACAAAATAAAACCATGCATAGTTTAGACATAATTTCCCTCTACACCAATATTCCAATCAAAAAATGCTTTAATCTACTCCACAAGCACCTAATCAAAATTAAAACCGACCTACCTTTTTCTTCAGATACACTAATACAAATCATAAAACTCATCACCGATAGAACCTACTTTCAGTTTAATAATTTTTACTACAGACAGAAATTTGGACTCCCTATGGGTAACCCCCTTAGTGGTGTACTAGCCTGCTTATTCTTAGAATTCTTAGAAACCAACTCTTTTAAATACAGACTTCCTAACAACTCCACATATTTTAGATATATAGATTCTTATTTTCCTACCTAAAAACACACAAATAGAACAAATTAGAAATAAATTAAATTCAGTAGAACCATCTATAAAAATTTACACCTGAATCCGAACAAGACAACTCCCTAGCTTTTCTAGACATACTCCTCGTCAGATCAGAAACCGACCTGAGTTTCAAAGTACATAGAAAGACCACACACAAAAACGATTATATTCATTACTACTCGCACCACAATGATAAAATAAAGACTGGCATGATTATTGTTTTTTTTTTTGCGTGCCTTCAGAATATACAGCCCCCAATATCTTAATGATGAATTTCAATACATTACGAATGTTTTAAAAAACTACAGTACCCATCCTATTTCATTTCTTACGCAAAGAAAAAAGCTACGAAAATACACTATAATATAAACAGACAGAAAAATAAAACAAATACCTCACTATTAAACAGACATCTTTTCATTCCCACCCACACCAAAAGTACAAAAATCTACGACACTCTTAATAGACTTGGTTGTCACTTGATACAAACAACTTCCACAACAATAAAACAGACATTAAAAACTACCAAGCACTTTCCCAAAACCCTCACATCCGATGCCGGTATATATTCCATCCCATGTAACAACTGTCAACAAGCGTACATAGGTGAAACACAACGAAAATTGAAATTAAGACTTTATGAACACAGAAGAGATATAAGGAATGGTAACGCCCTAAATGCACTCTTTTGCAATTGTGCAGAACACGATTACTCATTTAATTTAGATCATGCGAAAATTATAAAATACGTAATAGATAGAGCTAAAAGAAGACTTTTAGAATCCGCACTAATATTAAACACTAATACTATTACGCAAAGAAAAGGCTTCTACCGTTTAGCCCCTAGCATAGGGAAAATAATAATCAAAGAACAAAATATTAAAACAGATCCTGGTTAACCGTTTTTCCTTAAATATTTCAACAAAATGAATAAGTTTAGAGAGAGAGAGAGGGGGGGAGAAGTGTGCATATTTATTTAACGCATTTTTTAAAAGTGTATATATAGACATTGAACAACCCAACCTTCCCATACGCACACATGCTTGTCCTTCCCGACATGGGTAAGATTCAAAAACTGTTCTCTTTTTCGTATGGTCTATGACTTTTTCTTTTCTTGCATTTTTACTTCAATATCCTGAAGATGTCCTCTGAAATAGGGACGAAACGTTGATTTATTTTTAATAATTTCATTCGGTTTTTCTATTTTTCTCCAAACATAACGTCAACCACGGCTGGTATTTTTTATTATATATATATATATATATATATATATATATATATATATATATATATATATATATATATATATAATGACTTTTTCATTTAATCATATAAGCTAATATGCGAAGATATAATTTTATGCGTAAATTTTCAGTATTTACATCAAAAGTGCTCAATACATAGGTATAGCAAGGTAGTAAGTCATGAAAATATATATGGCAATTAAGCTACACAGAATATTCCGCGTTTCATTCTCGTGGGAATTCGTCAGGCTTATGCGAAAAGTTGTGATTATCGCGCGTTTATACGTACACATATGCTATTAAATTTGCAAGTTAGCCAATCAGCTTCCTAGTTGCTACCGCGCCCATCCTAATCAGCCAATGGGCAGGCACTTACAGGACAAAGGCACAGTTGAATTCCGAATTTTTTTTTTTAAGAGAAGGATTTATTTAAAGAGAAGGCGTTTACTCATTGAGGGAGAGACTACCTCGGCTAAAATTAACTTATGTTTAACCTATTTTTCTTATATGGTAATTGAGAGACGCAGACGGCCAGAGCCGTTAGTAACATCAATTACGATTATAACATTCGTGGACCGTCTCGTACGGCTTCCCGAAATATACTGACTAGAAACTCTGTTCTCTCGCTCGTACAGATGACGTCATTTTTATCGTCATATCGTTGACGCCTGCATTTCTTGGGAGTTGATTTTTGATCTCCGTTTCAATCACGTTACTTATCGCCAGATACAGTTCTCTCTGCCGCTAGGTTTTCTAATTGGAAGAATCCGATTATTATAGAAGACGAATCAACAAAAATTGGTTCACATTCGATTTGAAAACGACAATGTTGTAGTCAGCTGAGAAGCAGTTCAGCTGTATTTTGTTTCAACACACGGATAGTTGTGGAAAGCAAGTTTTCTCGTGCAAGTTTCTTTTAGTTTAGAAAATGATGGACAGCTGTTGTAGCGAGACGTTTTTTGTTTGTTTGTTTGTTTGTTTTTTGTTTTGTTTTTTTTTGCTGTGAATTTATTATATGGAGAGGGGAAACATAGATTGAAGCTTAGCCGCGCACCTTTCATGAATTTGGCATAGACAATAATTGGGCATATTCAGTAAAAAGAAACTTAGATATTATTTATCTATTTATTTATTGCGGACTATTATTCCAATCTTCTAGTAGTTGCTCCACGACGTTTCGGCCAACTATTCCTCTGGCCTTCGTCAGGTGGCCTTCGTCAGGGCTCGTGGTGCTGTGGATAGAGACATTGACACGTGGTGAAACAACAACTATGGATGGTAGTAATTGTTGAGAATGCAGTTAGGAGGTTCGGAGTTCCTATCCCGTCGCGGTTAACAACCTGACGATGGCTAGAGAAATAGTTGGTCGAAACGTCATGAAACAACTAGAAAATGAGAATAATAGTCCGCAAATAAATAAATATACAGGTGGCTAACCATGACGGGATAGGAATGCCGAATCTCCTCACTGTATCCTCAACATTCAGTGTATCTAGTCGTGGTTAACCAGTGGTTGAAGGCTAGAGAAATAGTTGGTCGAAATGTTGTTCAACAACAACTCTAAGATGAGGATAATAGTCCGTAAATAAATAAATAATACAAATTACTCATCTCGGTAATGAATTGCAATTAATCAAATAATATAACTTTGATATTCACGGTTCTTCCAATTTACGTCACTTTTAGTTTCTGTTTCAATGATTTATTTGTTGTTTTTATTTGCTTGTTTTACGACATGTCTGCCCTTTGACTTTCATAAGGAAAACATAACGATAAAATCAAAAATATGTAAAAGAATTAAATATGCAGTAATCTTTATCTTAACGTCCACATTATTTTACACAGTTTTAATCTGCATGTTCTTTTCCGTCCATTCTTTGCATTTATTCTTGTCCAACATAATAGTGACGCCAAAAACAGTTCCACTAACATAGAAGACATTTCCAATCAGCATTTGCCCGAAATAGACACAAATCTACAAGAACATAATTATCTTAAGAGAACTTTAACATTGGAAGAAAAAAAACAAGAAACAGATGACAAAAAAAAAACTAAGACTTGCAATTTAAACGGGATGGTGCAGCTGGCGCGTAGCGTATGATGAATACGGCATAATCACGTTGACATGCCAGTTCTCCTCAGATCACCGAAGTCAAGCAAAGTTAAGTCTTGCTAGTACGAGATGGGTGACCATTTGGGAATTCTAGACGTTGTATGTGCTCTCTGCTTATCTCGGCATTGTTTTCAAACCTACTTATTCTCAAGATAATTTGAACGATTCGCACATGCGCAGTCGTGAAACATTTGACGAACAGATAAAAATCCAATGACCCGTAAGTAATAATTTTTCAATTTTTACCCCTAAGCATCCCTTTTTGTCCGAATGGAAACCGATTATTACCGTTGTATGTGCTCTCTGCTTATCTCGGCATTGTTTTCAAACCTACTTATTCTCAAGATAATTTGAACGATTCGCACATGCGCAGTCGTGAAACATTTGACGAACAGATAAAAATCCAATGACCCGTAAGTAATAATTTTTCAATTTTTACCCCTAAGCATCCCTTTTTGTCCGAATGAAAACCGATTATAAAGTTTAGAACATCTGCTTGCCACTGGTATTTAACAACACCCACTTAAGATAGGTGTGGTTGGAGATTGCGCAACTCTTGCCACAAAAATTTCACGTACAAGTGCCCTTATAGTGGGTATCCATAGTCTGTCAAGACTGAAGGAAGCTAACATGATGCGAGGCGGTAACGAATCAATACAAAAACAAACTTCCACATTATAAACGTACAGACTGTCCGAGAGGATGAATATTCCCAGGTTTATACGATATTTTGTTTGTTTTTTATGCATATTCTTAGCGCTGATGAGTTGCTCGCACAAATAATAATAATAAAAAAACATATATGCAAAGAATTATGTATAAAAATATCAATACTGACCGAAACAACTGTACGCTTATCTATCTATATATCTATAAAAGTGAGAGTGTGTGTATGGGAGGACACTTCTCAACCTACATACTCAACGAATTTTTGAACTACAGGCTTTAAATTTGAAATAAAGGATATTCAATGTTACAATATTTTTGTTCATAATGAGGTATGATCCCGCATAGTCGGGAGATTCTATTTATAAACGATGCTGCTAGGAACTGACGAATCGAATTAATTCACGTTCTGCTACCAACCAATCAGAAACTAGAATTGCTCCATAAATATTAAACCTTTCTGTAGCAATTTCGCATATGTTTTTTCCGTCTCAACACGGGAAGAATCTTTTGCTCTGTGGATTCCACCTCGAGAACTGTCTACTGCAAACCAGTCACCTCCCATCGGAAACTGTTCTGTCTACTGCTAACTAGTCACCTCCCAGGACTTGCGTAGAACAACGAACCATCGGAAACTGTTCTGAAACTAAACATGGCTTACACTTCTAGGGGTTATGGGCCCAGAGTGCGTGTTTATTTCGATGGATCCGAACCAAAATTTCGAATTGTGGCAAATGAAATTTCTAGTTTATCTAAGAATTCAAAAGCTACACAAAGTACTTCAAACACAACCTGAAAACATTCAAACATGTGGAAAACGTTTTAATCTGTTTTCATCTGGGAAAATGAGTTGTTAGGGGATCAAAATTGAAAAATTGTTACGTGTGGGGGGGGTCATCGGATTTTTATTTGTTTGTCAACTGTTTCAAGAATGCGCATGCGTGAATTGTTCATGTGACAGAATATTATGTTAAGAATAAGTAGGCTAAAAAAACACTTTTTAAAGAACGTGTCAAGCTAGCCTAATGGTCATCGGATTTTTATTTGTTTGTCAACTGTTTCAAGAATGCGCATGCGTGAATTGTTCACGTGACAGAATATTATGTTAAGAATAAGTAGGCTAATAAAACACTTTTTAAAGAACGTGTTAAGCTAGCCTAATGGTCATCGGATTTTTATTTGTTTGTCAACTGTTTCAAGAATGCGCATGCGTGAATTGTTCACGTGACAGAATATTATGTTAAGAATAAGTAGACTAAAAAAACACTTTTTAAAGAACGTGTCAAGCTAGCCTAATGGTTATCGTACTTGACTCATGGACTTTAGGTCTTGATTTCGGTCTCAGCTCGAGTATTTTTTTTTTTTACTTACAAGAAGTGAACTGTTTAGAAAAAACCAACATAATATTCGTATACATATACCTTAGTTTCTTTTATTTTTTTACTTCATTCTTTTCAAAGCAATTAAACGTTACGCTATTTTTCTTAAACGTTACAATATTTCTGGTCATAATAAATAAGAATTCTGTATAAATCAAAATATAGTATTAAGGCGTATGTTACGACCGGGCAATGCCAGGCGACTTCCTAGTCTATATATCTATAAAAGTGAGAATGTATCTATGTGTGAGGACACTTCTCAACCTATATACTCAACGAATTTTTCACCCACAGACTTTCAATTTGGTATATAGGTTATTCAGACACGTGGAAAACTTTATATTCGGTTAGCATTCGGGGAAAAATGGCTGCTAAGGAGTCAAAATTGAAAAATAATTACTTGCGGGTCATCGGATTTTTATCTGTTCGCCAACTGTTTCACGACTGCGCATTTGAGAAAATCGTTCACATTATGTTGAGAATAAGTAGGTTTGAAAATAATGTTTAAAGAATGTGTCAAGCTGCCCTAATGGTTATCCTGCTTGACTCACTGATTTAAGTTTTGTTTCGATCTCAATTTGTGTTTTTTGGGATATTTTGTTTTTTGCTTTTTTTTTTTTTTACTTACAAGAAGTGACGATATTTTGTATTTTTTTTTTTACTTACAAGAAGTGATGATATTTTGTATTTTTTTTTTTTTTTTTACTTACAAGAAGTGATGATATTTTGTATTTTATTTTTTTACAAGATGAATTGTTTGGAAAAAACACAGTATTCGTATGCACATGTCTCATGTTCTTTTCGTTTTTTGCTGCAATTTTTCTTTAAGGAATTTTATATAACAGTTAACACCGGGCAACGCCGGGTATATCGTTTAGTATAGTGAATAAACTGAAGCCTTTATGGACGAGCATAAAAAACAGTCTATGCTCACAGTGAAGCGTTATAATAAAAAAAAATAAATTAAATGTTGATATTTTAAGGAAATTTCTAAAATAGATCTTCTTTGAATGGACAAACACGATTTGCACAAATTTATATTAATTTAATTACAAATTATTCATTTAAAAAACATAGAATATGAATTTGTTTTTATCTTACTTTTCTTTTATCTAACTTTGTTTTCATCAAACTTTGTTTTTATTTAACTTTGTTTTTATCTAAATTTGTTTTTGTCTAAATTTGTTTTTATTTCACTTTGTTTTTATCTAAATTTGTTTTTATCTAACTTTGTTTTTATGTTAATTTTTTTTATCTAAATTTGTTTTTATCTAAATTTGTTTTTATTTAACTTTGTTTTTATCTAAATTTGTTTTTATCTACCTTTGTTTTTATCTAAATTTGTTTTTATCTAAATTTGTTTTTATCAAACTTTGTTTTCATCTAAATTTGTTTTTATCTAAATTTGTTTTTATCTAACTTTGTTTTCATCTAAATTTGTTTTTATCAAACTTTGTTTTTATCAAAATTTGTTTTTATCTAAATATGTTTTTATCTAAATTTCTTTTTATCTTAATTTGTTTTTATTAAACTTTGTTTTTATCTAAATTTGTTTTTATCTCACTTTGTTTTTATTAAACTTTGTTTTTATCTAAATTTGTTTTTATCTAAATTTGTTTTTATCTAAATTTGTTTTTATCTAAATTTGTTTTTATTAAACTTTGTTTTTATCTAAATTTGTTTTATTAAACTTTGTTTTTATCCAACTTTGTTTTTATATAAATTTGTTTCGATCTAACTTTGTTTTTATCTAAATTTGTTTTTATTAAACTTTGTTTTTAACTGAATTTGTTTTTATCTAAATATGTTTTTATCTAAATTTGTTTTTATCTAAATTTGTTTTATTGAACTTTGTTTTTATCTAAATTTGTTTTTATCTAAATTTGTTTTATTAAACTTTGTTTTTATCTAAATTTGTTTTTTATCTAAATTTGTTTTTATTAAACTTTGTTTTTATCTAAATTTGTTTTATTAAACTTTGTTTTTATCCAACTTTGTTTTTATCTAAATTTGTTTTTATTAAACTTTGTTTTTAAGTAAATTTGTTTTTATCTAAATTTGTTTTTATGTTAATTTGTTTTATCTAAATTTGTTTTTATCTTACTTCATTTTTATCTAAATTTGTTTTTATTTAACTTTGTTTTTATCTAAATTTATTTTTATCTAACTTCATTTTTATCTACCTTCGTTTTTATCTTTTTTAGTGTTTATCTTATTTCGTTTTTAGCTGACTTTGTTTTATCTAAGTTTGTTTTTATCAAACTGTGTTTTCATCAAACTTTGTTTTTATTAAACTTTGTTTTTATCAACCTTCGTTTTTTACTGGCTTTGTTTTATCTTTGTTTTTATCTACTTTGGTTTTTATCTAACTTTGTTTCTATATTCGTTTTTATCTAACTTTGTTTCTATATTCGTTTTTATCTAACTTTGTTTCTATATTCGTTTTTATCTAACTTTGTTTCTATATTCGTTTTTATCTAACTTTGTTTCTATATTCGTTTTTATCTAACTTTGTTTCTATATTCGTTTTTATCTAACTTTGTTTCTATATTCGTTTTTATCTAACTTTGTTTCTATATTCGTTTTTATCTAACTTTGTTTCTATATTCGTTTTTATCTAACTTTGTTTCTATATTCGTTTTTATCTAACTTTGTTTCTATATTCGTTTTTATCTAACTTTGTTTCTATATTCGTTTTTATCTAACTTTGTTTCTATATTCGTTTTTATCTAACTTTGTTTCTATATTCGTTTTTATCTAACTTTGTTTCTATATTCGTTTTTATCTAACTTTGTTTCTATATTCGTTTTTATCTAACTTTGTTTCTATATTCGTTTTTATCTAACTTTGTTTCTATATTCGTTTTTATCTAACTTTGTTTCTATATTCGTTTTTATCTAACTTTGTTTCTATATTCGTTTTTATCTAACTTTGTTTCTATATTCGTTTTTATCTAACTTTGTTTCTATATTCGTTTTTATCTAACTTTGTTTCTATATTCGTTTTTATCTAACTAAATAAATAAACACCGATAAGATCGCTTTACTTTTTTTCCATTGAGAATTATTGCAAAGCAGTATAAAACATTTAACAAGAAATAACATTTAAAAGTAATTCAGGAACACTATACAATAACATACTTCGGACCAAGATCACAGTATAGTATCTGTTCTGATTCTACACTTCACCTTTTCTGTTTTCGGTCAGTCAAGGAGAAATCCTGCATGGGGAAGAAATACTTCATGACTGAGGCAATTTTTATTCTCGTTTCTATCTAGGGTGGCCCTTTTTAGGGAGATGGAACTTCCTCAAATGAAAAACCGATTTTGTATCTAACTCTGCCCTCGTGGGAAGCAAGTAAATAGGAACAACATACAATAATAATAATCTAATATATAAAAGGCTGTATGTCTGTCAGTCTGTCTGTCTCCATATTTTCAAACTCTATCTCCTCCGAAACTAAAAGTCGTAGAGCCGTGCTAGGGACCTCAAATGATTGAATTTTTATGGATCTTTAGCCGGTTTTAAAATAGATTACAGAGGTCAAAAATTGAGAATATCGTTATACATTTTCTACACTTATCTTAGTTTATTTTTAATTTTTAATGGGTTTATATACGTGTCACGTTAGTACAGTGGTAACGTCACCAGCTTTGAATGCTACAGTTCAGGCCTTATTTAAAAAATATTTCTTCTTCAATGAGGGGGGAGGTAGAAGTTTGATTTTAGTAGTGCTTTTAGTAGGGCCTCCTTAATTTTAATTAGTGTTTGCAGTAGTGCTCTGGAGGCTTCCTGAAATTAATTTTTATTTTGAACATTTTTCATCTTACCCTATAAGGACAAATGGGTAGACTAGTATACAATAAAGAGAATGCTGTTGATCCTACACAACTATCACAGAGGGGAGAGTTATTCAATATCTTTTATCAATTAAAAACATTGAAGTTCGATCGAACAAAAATCGAATCTAAGATACCTTTATTATATTGGGTTCCATTTTTAGAATGACGATAAAAGAATCGGAATCGCCGATTCTATGAAGAATAGGTGCTAGAACTGAAATAGAAATTAAGGTTATTTCATCTCCGATTATTAGCGTTGCTCAGGTGTTCTTAAATCGTTTTTCTTTATTTACTTACCTAATTTTCTTTTTCTGTTTTTTTTTTTTGTTTTGTTTTTTTGTTTTTGTATTCAGGTGTTGAATGGAATTGCATCAACTCGGCTGCTGATTGCATTTTAGTTAACTTATCGATTTAGTTTGGTCAGCCGATTGACGTCTACATTAATTAACTACAGTATAATAGTACTAAATTCGCCTCTTTTGTAGAAGATCTCTGATCCCATAATTCCACGTCCCTACCACCTCCCATACACACAAAAAAACAAGAGACAACATGAAACAAACGATAAAATTACCTTTTCTATTCCACCCAAACAAGACACAATGTCACAGAATTGTAAAAAGTTACTGTGATTAACGTTATATATCATTTGGGCACAAGTGGAGAGTTAGGTAGCAAGATGTTTGTTCACATTCTATTTAATCTTCTGCATAGTCGCGGAAACAGGTAGCAGGGATGTAATTCCAACAGAAAAACGATTCTTACTCAAAAAGATGGTATTCATTCACGCCGCATAAAAGATCGATATATTTCTGCCTTTATTTAAACTAGAATGCATTGCTGTTTATAATTCCGCGATGCGTTCAAGAGTTGCATTTATTTCGTATCATATTTATTTCATAAGCATATCATAATTTTTAATGAAAGTTTGGATTCGATTCAAGGAAGAAGAATATTGCGTGTTAACAAAGCAGAAACATTCTTCTGCATCATTACATTGTTGGTTTCACATAAATTCAAACAAAGAGATGTTCCACAATGCATTCCACAGTAGTGTTTATTCTGCATTTTGTTCGCCGAGAAAAAAAAATGAGCCTTTTATTGATATTAACGTAGATAACCGAACTTGTGCCTTAACTTAACGCACGAGTTTTATCTTAAAAGCGCTTGATTGAAACCTTCCAAATATTCGTATTATTTGGATTCTTCAGATAACGGTCCCCATCTTGAGTGTTATTTTCTTAATGTTTCGGCGAATGCAACCTCCGATCGACTGCAGGTGTATATTGTCGAACTCAGGAATCTTTATGTCGAACTCGGGAATCTTTCGGTCGAACTCGGGAATCTTTCGGTCGAACTCGGGAATTTTCCTGTTGAACTCGAGAACCTTTCTGTCGAACTCGAGAATTTTTATGTCGAACTCGGGAATCTTTATGTCGAACTCGGGAATCTGCGCGGAATTCCGAACGGAACACGTGGCGTAGTGGATAAAGTACTTTGTAAATCCTGTTGTAAAGTTACACTCTTCTGGAGGTTGTAGGTTAAATCCTCAGTGTGAGCGACACTCAAAGTAAAGCTGGGAAACACTTAGCACTTCTGCCGTCGTTGAATTAAATAAAGGATTCCGTTTTTTTAATTCAATAAAACTTCCCAAAGTTTGGCAGGAAGATTCCCGAGTTCAGTGTTGGAAAAGAAACATATAGTTATTAACGAAAATAGGAATTCAATTCAAGAACGAGAAATCTTGTGTAATGGACCCGCACACACACGCGCACACGCGCACACACACACACACACATGTGTGTGTGTGTGTGTGTGTGTGTGTGTGCGTGTGCGTGCGCGCGTGTGTGTGGGTCCATTACACAAGATTTTCTCGGCATATATATATATATATATATATATATAAATTTAATTGTAATTTATATATATATATATATATATATATATATATATATATATATATATATATATATATATATAAATTACAATTAAATTTACCAAAATGATCCGAGATGGTAAAACTAAAGTATATTGTAAATATTAAAGAATTAATATTTATAAAGTAATCTCAACCAGATGTAAAAGCTCGATAAAACCAAATAGGAGATAGAGCTTATAATAAAAGCAAATATTTAATAAAACATGTTAAAAACACTTTGAAAAAGAGTAAAAACGTATTTAATCTGAAAAAGAAACACTTAATAAGTGGATAGTCCTTAATCCTCGGGGTTTCGAAGAAATACTTTCCTTCTCATCAGAGGGTAGGATTTAGCAAAATGCGGGATCGGATTTTGCATGCAAAAGTATTTGATTAAACTGCAAGTAAGTCAAAGATCTTACTTGATAACAAAAAGTGAAGCAGAGGGAACATGGTGAAGAAAAAGGTGACCTCACGCGAATGGATAGTCTGGTGAAAGGTAAATTATCCAATGACGGTAAAATCCAAAAATATAAATCCAAGAAAGTTAATTGAATGTCCATTAGCATAAGTAAATCATTAAGGTTGCTACTTTCTCCCTCTTGTCCCATATCACTATGTCAGGTTTAATAGTTCCATTTTCTAGGTTTTTCCACGAGAACAAAATGTGACACAAGGCCATTTTAAATGTGTGTGTGGGGGGGGGGTTAAACCAGCTCCCAAAAAGAAGGGCAAAAGGGGGCATTCTGGCAATAGCCAAAAATAATAATTGCCTCAGTACAGAGGGTCTCCCCTCTATTGGCCAAGGAAAAATTAACTTAAGTGCAGCATCAGAACAGATACTATACTTTGATCCGGACCCGAAGGCCAAGGACCTTTTTCTTTTTTTTTCTTTTTTTTTTTCTCTTTTTTTTTTTTACTTGGTACCCCACGGAAGTAGAGTTAGACACAAGGTCGGTTTTTGACGTGGAGGGGGAAACCGGCTCCTCAAAAAGGGACACTCTGGTTAGTAACAAAAATAAAATTTTAAAAAATGCATCAGTCATGAAGGGTTTCTCCTCCATTAACCGAGACCAAAAAGTGAAGCGAAATAAGTGAAGTGCAGTCGTGGAATTGAATTCAGTAGCAATATATATATATATATATATATATATATATATATATATATATATATATATATATATATATATATATATATATATATATATACTCTGATGGGTCGTAGACGACGAAACACGTGTCAGTGGATAATTACATTTTAAAAATAATATATATATATATATATATATATATATACAGCTCCCCATGTGGGTGTACCAATTTGGTTCAAAGGGAAAAATATTCCCAACTCGCATTTAGGTAAAAATGCACTTTCGTAAATAATTGAATTCATTCAAAACATATCGCTCAAACCAAAACAAAACACCATCTAAGTAAATCGCGATATATCCAGACAGTTGGCGAGATGGTCCAGGGGTAACGGTTAAGGCTCATTACCGTTGGGTCCCGATTTCGAATCTTGCTAGATACAGCCACTCTGATAAGTCGTAGATGACGAAACGCGTGTCAGTGGATAATTACATTTTTAAAAGTATATATATATATATATATATATATATATATATATATATATATATATATATATATATATAAAAATGACTTTGCTATGTAAGCGAAAATTCTCTACCAAACTCCTCTGTATATTTGATGTACAGGCTTCAAAATTTATATATAGGGTATTTGGACATCAGGAACACTTTCGATTTGGCTTTTTAGCTTTTAAAAATAGCTGCTAAGGGATCGATTTTTTTTTTTTAGTATGATTTACTTTTTCCTTTGGCGTTAATGCCTGAGCTATGAAGACATGTTTTCTGCAAGGGTAAAATTATAACATAAGCCAATAGCTATTACGTTACGCAGGCATATTTGTAATGCCGTCATTCAACCTTCACTTGGCAAATTCCATTTTTTTAAATTTATACATCTTTGCACCGATTTACTGGCTAAAACACAATTATAAAGTTTCGCGTGGGTTCGAATACCCTATATATTAAGTTTCATGTCTGTAAACCAAAAACTGGCATAGAAGTTTGGTAGGCAAAATTTTTCAAACAAATGTATATCTATATAAGCATACATAAATATATATAGAAAGAGGTTTGTGTTTACTATAACCTTTGTATGCAAATATTATGCAAGTATAAATCATGTAGAATATCTGCATGAATATAATTACACGTAATAGTTAACTAAATATGAGCATCCCATCAGAAAACCGAAAAAACTAATAGGGAATTAATTAAAAGAATGTTTAAAAGAATGTGCAAATTAGCTAGATCTTTTGCAGCCGAATGCAATTCCACGACTCATATATAACAAAGTTGTATTTTCTTTTTAAATAAATAGAAAAAAGGGGGTTTAATATGAATATTAATTCACACAAAAAAAAACAAATTTTAGGAGTATATATATATATATATATATATATATATATATATATATATATATATATATATATATATATATATAGATTTCCTATTTGTTTTATCATTTTAGGGGGGGGGGATTCCACCGGATGCCAGACATTCGCCCACTATTTCAGACACTCCAATTAAGAGATCTTTTTTTAAAGATTCTAACCATTTCTTTGAGTGCAATTATTTGTATTTCCCTTGTACTTGGTTCACTGGGTATATTCGCCAACTAGTTTTTGATTATTTTTCATGGGTCTATTAACTCCTATAATTACTGGAATGATGCAAATCTTCTAAAGATTCTGGTTTCTTTTTTATAAGACTTTTGTATTTCGTTATCTTTTCCCTCTCAGCTCTCATCATTGGAGACACTAAAACACTAGGATTGCTGTTTCCTCCATCTTGTTCCATATCACGCTATCAGGCTTAACAGCTCCGTTTTTTATAGGATTTTCATAGTCATAATGGATGGTGTATAATTTATTCCGACTGTTATTTTTGGTCCCCCGATAAAAGGAGGGTGGACCTGTAAATTCACCCTTGTCCGTTCGTCCATTCGTTTGTTTGCACTTTTCTCAATAACCACACTTTGGAATTTTTTTTTAAATGTTGCACAAACATTAAACATGATAGGAGTAAAAAAAAAGTAGCAGAACGGATTTTCCGGGAAAACTTCGGTTGGGATGCCTTTCGGTTTAAAATGGCTAAAATTGACACCTTTGTGCTTATTAAAAAAATTATGCCTTTTATAAAACTTTCTGAAAAGTTGTAACTAACTGATATCTATATAATTTTGTTCGCGATAATTCTTGGGTGTACCCAGAGGCTCTTTGAGGGCTAATAAAACCACTCCATTTTTGGGACTATTTTACCATATTTGTCCAAAATTTTCTGTGTATGTCTATTTATTAGCAGTTTTGCATGGTGCTGAACTCAAATTTAAATACGACGGGGCGTGCAATAAGTAATGCCCCTGACCCACTTCCCATAGCAGTACAGCAACAAAACTTGGCACAGTTATCAGTCTTTCTCTACATAGGAATCACCCAGAGTTATGCATTTCTCCCATCGTTTGATGCAGCTCTGGAGACCGTTTTTGCAAAACAACCCAGGTTGGTCCTCCAACCACGACGTGACTTCAGAAATCAAGGCTGCATCATCTGGGAAACGCTTTCCTTTCAAAAACAACTTCATAGTTGGGAAGAGGTGAAAGTCAGAGGGTGCACGGTCAGGAGAGTAGGGAGGATGGGAGATGATTTCATAACCACACGCCCGCGCTTCTGATCTGGCGACATGCGAGTTGTGGACCGGAGCGTTGTCCTACAGGAGCAGGGTACCTTTACTGATCTTGCCCCGCCTCTTGATTTTGATAGCTTCCCTTAATTTCCTCAAAAGTGAAGCATAATAGGCTCCTGTAATTGTGGTACCCTTTGCCAGAAAATCTGTCATCACTAGTCCGTCCTGGTCCCAGAAGACTGAGCATGACCTTACCAGCAGAGGGCTGCACCCTTGCCTTCTTTGAAGTTGGTGAGTGCAAGTGCTTCCACTGCATTGACTGGGCTTTGGTCTCTGGATCATAGTGATGGACCCAGGTTTCATCCTGTGTAATCAGTCTTTTGAAAAACTTGGACTCATCTTCTTGACACATCCCCAAATTCATCCTCGAGCACTCGACGCGTTCTCGCTTCTGGAATGGTGTGAGCAACCTGGGAATCCGTCTGGCAGACACCTTATGCATATGCAAATGGTCATGAATGATAGTTTCCACACACCCTGTACTAATCTTGACATCTTGGGCTATTTGGCGAATAGTAATGCGCCGATCTTCCAAAATGGCAGCATCAACTTGACGGATAGATGCCTCATCAATGGCAGAAGGGGGCGACCAGGTCTGGGAGCTGTTTCCACAGACTTCCGGCCATGTTTGAATTCACGATGCCAGCGTTTTACAAGGTCATATGATGGGGCATTATCACCATAAGTCTCTTTCATTTAATCAAAAGTTTCCTGTGGTGTGCGTCCTTTCAAATGCAAAAATCGGACCACTGCTCGACATTCAACAGGTTCCATTTCACACCTGACTCAGTTCAATAGTTCAGAGCTGTAATTTGCCATATAACCCGTAGAGATATAAATCATTGCACATGCAAAATTTCAGCTAGATCAGACAACTGGAAGTGGGTCAAGGGCATTACTTATTACCCGCCCCTCGTATGTTAAGGCCTTGGGGACTTTTGGGGCTAAATATTGGGGGGGGGGCAAATGCTGAACTTAATCATTTGTTTGTTTGGGTTTTTTTTTTTTTTTGCAGGTTTTCCAGGTACGAGTTTCCGGGTACGATTTTTCCAGAGACGAGTTTTCCGGGCACCGAGTAAGCCATATTGAGGCGATCTTGTTTGGGCAGCGAATACTATGTGATTTTTAATATTTCGTCTGGGTTTACTTCTAGGAAAAGTATCCTCATGCAAGAGTGTTCTGATAAACCCCTATACAGACCTTAGACAATCGAGGATAGTGTCAAGTAGGCATTCAAGTTCTCTCCAGTAGGCATTTAAGTTCTCTTCACTAGATATTCAAGTTCTGTGCGCGTATATGCGTTTACTGATCCTACGTTGATATGTTTTAAAGATGTCACGTCTGTTTGTAAATTGGGTGGTTTTATATTTAAAAAAAAAATGTTTGATGTATTGTTCATTTTTTAATCTTTTCTCTACAGATTCGATAAATATTGTAACATTTGATGAAAATTTACCTCGGGCGACTTTTCCTCCGAGAAATGATCGATCCATTTTAAACATGGTTTTCAGACAATAATATCAACGCCAGCAACAAAAATCAGTGAGACTGGCGGAAAGATGAGGACGGTAACAACGACACGATGTTCTTAAATATCGTTAATAGCTGTCAGCAGTATTCGTCTATTTTTGGCTACTTTTTCTTTTCGGTTGGATATTTTTTTAATTTTATTTTTGTTTGGTTTGTTTTTAGTTAACTTCGTGTCTCCTTCTTCTCTCTTTTTAAGTTTATAAACTAGTTGAACTATTTTTCTACGCAGGGTTTGAGGGTGGTGGTGGTTGTGATAGTGATGATAATGATGATGACGATTGTGACGACGACGACGACGATGATGATGATGATGATGATGATTATGGTGATGATGATTAATGTTATCATGAAATCAATGCCGGTAATGATGATGATAAAGATGACGAGAACAATTAGAGTGATTACAATGATAATGATGATGATTACGATGATAGTGGAGATTAGTTATTATATGTATATGTGTGTGTGTATGTGTGTGTGTGTGTGTGTGTGTGTGTGTGTGTGTGTGTGTGCGTATCTATATATCTATAAAAGTGAACGTGTCTCTGTGTGTGTCTGTGTCTGTATACATTTCCCTACGCAATAAGAGATTTAGAAGGCTGTCACAATGCTGTCACAATTTTAAGTCTACAGACTTTAAACTTGATATACAGGATACTGAGATTTGGGAACATCGAACTGATTGTTTTCGGGCAGAAATTTTGCGATTAAAGGGATCAAAATTCAACGATTTGACTTTTAAGAAATCTATCAAACTCATCCTACAATTTTGGGTCTAAATACTTGAAATTTTAGATATAGATTCCTTGGACATGGATCTAACTTAATAACTTGATTTGAGCCCAAAATAAAAAAAATTATGGGGTTATAATAGGGGTCAAAGTTAAAAAAATTGACCGTTATTTTATTTTTTTTATTATTTTTTTTTTTTTTTTGCTCAGCATACACTTCAAAACACCCGGGCAACGCCGGGCACCCATGCTTGTACATATATATATATATATATATATATATATATATATATATATATATATATATATATCAGCTGGGGAGCCCGGGGTTGCCCGGATTTAGATGATAATCAACGAATGTTTCACACTCATAGTTTCATTGTCATCAATTCGATTGATTAGCTACTCTAGCTGGGGACCCATCGCGGTGCACTGTAGAGAACCTACTGTTGATTTTATAAAATTATTTTTATATATAACGTCTTTAATTAAAGTTTAAAATGAAAAAATTAAACATCATGCTTCAATTTTGTTTTAAACAGACACATTCATTTCAAACGCGACTTTTTCATATCAAAGTACCTACTCTTGATTTTATATGCATTGTCTTTCTGCTTTTGCGGTGATAATGGCTTGAATTTAAGTATAAAATGAAAAAAGTCAAGTGTCCTGATCCAACTGTGCTTTAAACAGGAACATTCATTTCGAATGCGCCCCTGTTATTTAAAAGAACCTTCTGTTGATTTTTATATGCCGGGCCTATCTGCTTGTGTGGTATAGAACTTACCAATTGCGCTTGTGATGTTAAGCTGGATAAGGTGTTAACTTTGGTCAAAATCGCCTCTTCCTTCTTTCATCGGATTATTTTAATTAACGATTATCGATACTTATCAGAGACATTCCGATACAAAACCTATCTAAGAACATTGCCAGATACAGTGCGTTTTTTGTGAAATTTCATAAACATCAGACCATTCATTTTTGATTCTATAGGAAACGATCACACACACACACATACAGTCACTTATATATATATATATATATATATATATATATATATATATATATATATATATATATATATATATATATACGCAGATCATGATGTTATAATCGTTAGATCACTATGGATGGACGTCTTTACATTTAATAATAAATGTTTAAATTTCAAAGATATTTCTCGCGATTAACGTTGGCCGTGTGGTTTGTTCCTTGCTAATAGTCAGAGATAGTTTCGTGGCCAGGTACGAATCTCGCGGCCAGCTGTAATTGTGACACCCTGCACTGATGCTTCCCCGAAAGTACTGTCAACAAATGGATAAAATGAATCAGAAACTTCGACAACAACACCCAGCATTAGTCAACAGAAAAGGCCCAATTATCCTCCACGGCAATGCTCGAACGCCCATTGCTAAGTCGATCTTGAAGAAGTTGAACGAATTGGGCTGCAAAACTCTGCCTCATTTGCCATAATCTCCAGACTGCTCACCTACCGACTATCACTTATCCAAGCATTTCGAAACTTCTTGCGCGAGAAATGCTTCAAAAACATAAGTGATATAAAAAAAATCGCCTCCAGAACGCAAGATTTTTACATTACATGCATGAATACACTTGTTTTGCTTTGGCAAAAGTGTTAATTCTGATGGTGCTTATTTCGATCAATAAATGTTTGTTTGAGCCGAGGAAATGTTCATCTGAACTTAAAAATTAAAAACCGCAAGAACTTTCTTGCCAGCGTGGAAGAATGAAGAATGACCAATGCTGATAATCTGCTACAGGACATAGGATTGGAAAGTGTTCGGGACCTTCAAACTGTCGTGAGAGATCGAGAGAACTGGAGAAGTCGTGTAGATTTGGTGGTGAAGCGACGGAGATGATGAGAAGAGAGATGATGATGACATATATGTGTGTATGCATATATATATATATATATATATATATATATATATATATATATATATATATATTAGTATGGGTGCCCGGCGTTGCCCGGGTGTTTGGAGGTGTATGCTAAGCAAAAAAACAAAAAAACGGTAAATTTTTTTTAATTTGACTCTTATTATGACACTTTAACATTTATTGTTTTGGGCTCAAATCAAGTTATTAACTTAGATCCAAGTCCAAAGAACCTATACCTAAAATTTAAAGTGTTTAGACCCAAAATTGTAGGAGTATTTTGGTAGAGTTCTCAAAGGTCAAACCGTTGAACTTTGACCCCTTAACAGCCAAATTTCTGGCCGAAACACGATCACGTAGATTTTCCAAAATCTCAGTACCCTTTATATCAAATTTCGAGTCTGTAGACTAAAAATTGACAGAGTTATTACGCAGGGAAATGTACACAGACAGACGCACAGACACACAGATACATTCACTTTTATAGATATATAGATATATATCAAATTTTTCTGCAGTATTTACATTGATATGAAAACGCTACTTTTTCTATTTAAAATTATTAAAAGGCATTTCTTAATATACTCGTTCATGGATATGCGAGTGACTAAATAAAGATTTTGTAATCCTTTGAATACAAATGTCATATATATATATATATATATATATATATATATATATATATATATATATATATATATATATATATATATATATATATATATATATACACTAGTTTACCTTTTGTATGCCATTCTTTATTGATTACCTAAGTGTAATTGTTCAGTAAACTAGTTAGTATATATATATATATATATATATATATATATATATATATATACATACATACATATATATATATATATACATATATATGTATAACTACTTAATTTACTCACATAAAGTTAATATACGAAAGTATAGATTTATGCGTGAACTTTAAGTATTTACTTCAAAAGTGCTCAATACGTAGGTAGAGCTAGAATGTAAGTTATAAAATGTATATGGCGATTAAGCTACACTGAATATTCCGCGTTTCATCCACTCTAGAATCCTAGAGTGGATGTAACGCGGAATATTTTTTTCAAGGATTCAGTGTAGCTTAATCGCCATATACATTTTATAATTTACTATATATATATATATATATATATATATATATATATATATATATATATATATATATATATATATTACAAAGGAGTCACCACTTATCAAGACCCGGAGGTCACTCGAGGATAAGGGTTAATGAGTGTACAGTAGTCAATGAGAAAATGTCGAACTATAGAGAACCTACTGTTTATTTTATAAAATAATTTCATATATAACGGCTTTAATTAAAGGTTAAAATGCAAATGTCAAGCATTATGCTTCAATTGTGTTTTAAACAAATTTCGTGTAATAAAAATAAATCAACTTTTTGTTTTTATCGGATACTTATTGCGCCGACTGTAGATTTACATTACATGAAAATAGTTATTTTATGAATAAAATAAAATACGCATTAAGTGCGCTTGAAAGCCAAATCACAACTTAATATTAGAAAAAATTAAAAATAAATAAAAATATTTCACGTGTTTAAAATTTATAATTCAAATATATTTCGGAGTCAGACTCCATCCTCAGTAAGTTTTTTTGTTTCTTTTTTTTTCTTCTTCCTCTTCTCCTTTCTTGTAAAGTTGGAGAAAGAAAAGCCTGTTTGTAAAGAGTCGCGTGTTGTCGCTCAGCGGTTGTACTTTGAAATGTTCGAACTGGGCGTTGGCAACGCGAGATTAAAGTCAAGGGTGTGAGATACAACGCGCGGCTCTTTACAAACAAACTTTTTTTTTTCTCCACCTTTAAAGCATGGCAAGAAAGGAGAAGAGAATAAAAAGAAAAAAAAGAAACAAAACAACATACTAAGGATGGAGTTTGGCCCGAAATATAATTAAATTATAAATTTCAAATAAGTAAAATACTTTTATTATTATTATTATTTTTTTCTTCCTAATATTACGTTGTGATTTGACTTTCAAGCGCACTTGACGCGTATTTTACAGGGTGTCCACAAAGTCTGGCTACATAATGAATCGTGTCTACAGGAACTTTGAATTTCGTATTGGCTCGTGCATAGTTGCAAACGGCGAACATATCGACCAATTGTAATCCTTGTAAAGAACTTTGAATTTGAATAAATGTTACTACTATAACTTTTTTAATTTTTTAACATTTTTAATTAACATTGGTGCGTGACTTTGTGGCCACCCTGTATTTTATTCAAATTAAATCAACGTTTCTATAATGGAACTCACACCCTTGACGTTTTTCTCACATTGTATTAATTTTTCATGCGATAAAATATAAGTCAATATTGTAGATAGAACATTCTTATAGAAAAGAAAAATCATAATAAAATGATAATAAAACAAATGTGAAGTTCCAAACGAGGGGCGTTTCAAAAGTAATTCCATCGACTGCTCTTCGGACTTCAGTAGTGACGTCACATCTCATCACCAGTGATAACACGGTCTAAGCATCCATCATCTTCGGCTTCGTACTGATTCTTTTGTTCCATATCACTATGTCAGGTTTCATCGATGGCTCAGCAATGCAGATTTGATATACGAAGTGCCCTTAATATGTTTCCAGACTTATTTTTGTACAGACATTTAAAATTGTCGTATACTCTTGAAACCCCAGTATGTTATTGCTATGCATCTTATGAGATGGCTAAATGATTTTTATGATTTCAGGTTCAAATGAACAGGTACAGTAGGAAATGGAATACACCCTACTAAAGCCTGATTGTCATAGCTGGTGAATTTCAAAAATATAATCTGGATGTAAGGACACCTTAGAAAAATGATATGCAATAAAATTCTGTTTTCAACTCGACACAGAGACGTATGGAATACTTAAGACTGCTTTTGGACCGTCTTGCATGACTCGAACATCAGTTTTTGAGTAGCATGAGAGATTTAACGAAGATATGGAGTGTGTGAGGTATGATGAGAAGTGTAGGAGGAGTAAGGAAGTCAGAACACCGGAGTTGATTGGCCAAATAAAGAATTTCATGGATAAGGACTGTCGTGTATCTATAGAGACAATAAGTGCACAGTTGGATGTCAGTGTGAGAACTGTACATACAATTATTCGCGAGAAATTGAATATGCGGAAGATTTGCGTGAATTTATCAGTTCACGACTCTATCCTTGCCACAGATTATTTGACCAAGATAGGCATCAAGACAGTTCCTCATCCTTCCTATAATCCAGACCTTGCTCCCTGTGACTTTGTGTTATTTCCTAAGCTGAAGGAAAACCTTAGTGACTATCGTTATGAGACAGTAGAAGAGATGAAAAAGGCTGTGACGAGGATCATTGACACGCTCACAGAGAAGGCTCTCCATGGGATCCTTCAAAAGATATTAGGACGGTACAAGAATTGCATTGCAGCCAGAGGAGATTACTTCGCAGGGGACTAGGGTTACATGTCTGTACTATCAATAAAAGTGGGCGTATGAAAAAACTCTGGAAGCTTATTGAAGACACCTCGTAATAATGATAGCATTCTCATAACTAACAGAACGAATTGTCAGTTTATTTGGATTTTCTTGATATTTGTTAATATTTGTTTATCTATCTATATATCTATAAAAGTCAACGTGTCTGTGTATCTGTCTGTCTGTGTGTCTGTGTACATTTCCCTACGCAATAACTCTGTCAATTTTAAGTCTATAGGCTTGAAATTTGATATACAGGTTACTGAGATTTGGGAAAATCGATGTGATCGGTTTTCGGCCAGAAATATGGCGATTAAGGAGTCAAAGTTTAACGATTTGACCTTTGAGAACTCTAACCAAACTCCTCCGACAATTTTGGGTCTAAACACTTGAAATTTTACATATGGGTTCCTTGGGCATTGATCTAACTTTATAACTTGCTTTGAGTCCAAAACAATATATGTTAAGGGGTCAAAATAAGGGTACAAGTTAAAAAAAATTACCGTTTTTTTTTTGTTTTGTTTTTTTTTTTTGTTTGTTTGTTTTTTGTTTTTTTTGCTCAACATACACGTCCACACACCCGGGCAACGCCGGGCAACGCCGGGCGTAAATGCTAGTATTTTTATATAAAAAAAAACTGTGACATTTTTTTATTTATTCTTTTTTATTCATATGTTTGTTTATTTGCTTGTTTGTTTATTTCGAGCAAACTCCGGTGTGTGTGGACGTTGCTTTTTTGCAAACGTGAGAAACCGCGTGTGAAGGACACGTTCTCAGAAGAATTGAATTGCGAATATAATTAATTTTGACAGCAAGTCGACTTCCGGTGACGGAGTTGGTTTAACAGTCGCCAACAGAAAACCAAAAATATAGAAGAGGAAATGAAAAACTATCCAGAGTGAAGCCGTATTGTTAGAAAGACGGAGGGCAATATTGGATGGACGAAGAAAACTAAATGGACACGTAAGACTTTGACTATTTGTAGCAAAAATGGTTAGATTTTAAAAAAAGGATGCACGCATAAAATTTTTAGAAGGGTGTTACCACGTACATTAAATATTGTAAACTTTAGTTAGAACCAGCAGAGTTATCAGGCATTGCCCGGTTATCCTTCTACAATTATATAAATGCAACTTTGTGTGTGTATGTGTGTGTGTGAGTTCCTCATAGGCTCCGAAACGACTGAACAGATTTTCTTAAAAATTTACAGAACTTTAGTATATAAGTCTGGGAGTGATCTTAGTTAAGTTTTGTCTCAGAATACTCCCGACAATTACCGATAATCGATAATCGAAACCGTTATTTTAATTTATCTACCATCGGTAAAGCCATTTTTCCATGTCGTCGCTTAGCAACAATGATAGAACAACGGGTCGTGAAAATTCTATTGTTGGTAAGTGAATAGCGTGTTTTTTTGTTATGTTTTTTGTTTTGTTTTGTTTTTGCATATGTTTAAACTTCACACGTAAATTTCTTAATGTTTTTTTTTCATTAACTATAAAGAATGTTATAAGACTTGAAAATTTACGTGTTTATTTTATTTTTTTTTATTTTTTTTTTGTTTTTTTTTTTTTTTTTGTTTTTTTATGACGTGGTCTGTAGGTTCAAACCCCAGACGTACGTTTCTTAATATTTTTTTTCATTAACTGGAAATTTTATAAAAGAAACAGTAGGTTCTCTAGAGTGCATTGTAAAATAACATATATTCTGGACTAAGTTACTGCATGGAGACATGTGAAGCTTTCTCCCGGACGATTTCACAGATTTCAATGACAATAAAAATAGAAGAGTGTGAAATATTTGTTGATCATCATTCAATCCCTGGCAACGTCGGGTCTCCCTGCTAGTTATATATATATATATATATATATATATATATATATATATATATATATATATATATATATATATGAATGACTAATATATATATATATATATATATATATATATATATATATATTAGTCATTCAATAAATTTAAAAATTTATGACGTGAAGTGTTTAAATTTCAAATCAAAAGATTTTTATTATTCTATGTAAGACAAAGAATACAGTTGAAATATTATTATTAGGAGGTATACTATTTCAAATGTATTCTTATATATAATGAGTAAAATTTGATTTATTTGCTCGGTTTTTATTTAGATGGGATAGTACTTATAGAATATTACTGCCAACAATATTTTGTAAAACTTATAATCACAGGTTTCCATACCAGTTGATTGTTAGATAATTTTATTCTGAAATATATAGAGAGCACACACAAAGGAACAGGCCAACCAGAGGTCAAATAGGCCTTTGTTCGATAAGTGCATGCTCATTGGCTGATAGGAAGGGCGCGGTGGATACTAGAAAGCTAATTGGCTAACTAAGATATCAATAGAAGATGCGCATATAAAAACAACAAACAACCACAGAATTCGCGCATAAGCCTGAAGAATCCTAGAGTGGATGAAACGCGGAATATTCAGTGTAGCTTAATCGCCATATATATATTTTATAACTTACTATATATATATATATATATATATATATATATATATATATATATATATATATATATATATATATATATATATATATATGTAAATTATCTATTATATTATTTTTTGGAATCCTTTAGGATGAGTAGTCATAATTTGTGCATTTATTTTTTTATTGTTATCTTCATCTTAATAGTTGTTTTTGTTTCACCAAGAAGGCCAGAGGATGAGTTGGCCGAAACATGAATAAACAAAAACCCCTATGAAAATGAAAATGACAGTCCATCAAAAACAAAAAATGAATACACAAATTATGAAGCCTCTTTCCAAAGGATTCAAAAGAAATCAAATAATACCATTCGATATGGACCCAACAGATAAGAAAATAAAATTCCAAGATCATAAAATCCAACCCTGATCGCCCTTCGGGGCCCCTAGCGCAGTGAATAGAAGCGTTGAGTCTCGACGGTTCCAGGTGAGCATTCTCTGAAGATAGCAGTTTCAGTCCTATCCAAAGCTTGTGCAATCATCAGTGTAGGAAGGGATAATTAATTTTTATTGGGAGATTCGAACCCAGTTACAAAGCCACGCTTGGCTTCGTAGGCTATTGATTTATTCCCCAGGATACCGGAACACATTAATGCAAAAAAAAAAAAATTCAATTCATATGAATGCCATGTCGGCGGGTAACATTGGCTGATTTCGGTGAACCGCAGCAAGGTGGTTATATGCCAAGTGTAGTATTCGTTTTTCCTAATAGTTTAGAGCTTTTAGGTGTGTGTTTAGTAGTAGTAGTAGTAGTAGTAGTAGTAGTAGTAGTAGTAGTAGTAGTAAAAGGAGAAGAAGAAGAAGAAGAAGAAGAAGAAGAAGAAGAAAAAGAAGAGGGGGAGTAGGATTAAGGGCAGGAATAGTACAATATTAGTCTTTCTATTACACACTCGTCATCTAATGGTCACTACTTATCAAGGCCCGGAAGCCAGTCGGGGATAAACCTATAGGTGACAATCTGACAGACAGGCAGACAGATAACGATCTGTTTATTTATTTGCTGACTGTTATCCTCATCCTCGTAGTTGTTGTTTCACCACGTTTCGGCCAACTAATCCTCTGGCCTTCTTCGGGTGACTAACCGCGACGGTATAAGAATGCTGAGTCTCTTGAGTGTATCCTCAGTAATTACTGCCTTCCATAGTTGTTGTTTTAACCACATTTCGGATGAGTTGGCCGAAACGTGGTGCAACAAAAATTATGAAGATGTGGATAACAGTCCGAAAAAAAAAACAACAACAACAAATGAATACAAAAATAATTAACATCAGTAATAAACGCTACTGGTCAGTTTGTTTTCACAATTCGAAATTTATTTTCTCAACACACGTTTAAAAGCACAGCAAAAATGTACTCGACTAAGCTTCAATCTCTAGCACCTGCTTGTAAAACATTCACAGCAAGAACTCGTCTCTTTACCACAATTTAAAAGCGAAACTTTCCTTTCTTCGTTCATGCCAAGCGGACTGCCATTGATAATCTCTTTCCAGGAACTTTCTGCCTTTAGAAGACATTACGATAGGAATGCTTCCCTATCAGCTACAAGTTCATCTCCAAATGTGTTGCCATTAAATACTTATTATAACCAGTCCCCCATAAGTAATCCAACTTTATTCCTTTAATTCATTATTTTTAGCTGTTTTAATAATATTCTACATCAAATGTTTCCCAAAGTGGGCGGGACCGTACTCTGAGGGTGATGTTTGGATATCGGAAGAGGGGAGGTAGTAACGCTAAAAGAGGCGGTTGTAAGGCGGCAACAACAAAATATACACACTCATATAGGGAGAGAAAATAGGAAAACATTTTTTATGCTTTACACACACACACACACACATCATCATCATTATCATCATCATCATCATCATCTCTCATCTCTCATCTAATCATCTCCGTCGCTTCAACACCGAATCTTCACGACTTCTCCAGTTCTCTCGATCTTGCGTGACAGTTTGAAGGTCCCGAACACTTTCCAATTCTGTGTCCTGTAGCAGATTGTCAGCGTAGGTCATTCTTCTTCTACCACGCTGACAAGAAAGTTCTTGCGTTTTTTTTTTTTTTATTTAAATGACCATTTGCTCGGCTTAAACAAACATTTATTGATCGAAATAAGCACCATCAGAATCAACACACTTTTGTTGACGCAAAACAAGTGTATTTATGCCTGTAACATAAAAATCTTGACTTTTGGTGGCGATGAAGTCGCTGAAGGCGTTGTATTTTTTATATCGTTTATGTTTTTTAAGCATTTTTCATGCAGGAAGTTTGGAAATGCCTGAAAGAAAATATATATATATATATATATATATATATATATATATATATATATATATATATATATATATATATATACTAACCAGGCTCTCCGTTGCTTAACTTCGAGTTATATATATATATATATATATATACATATATATATATACATATATATATATATATACATATATATACATATATATATATAAACACACACATATATATATATATATATATATATATATATATATATATATATATATATATACTTCGCGCGTTTACACAGCGATTCTCATCAGATCACTGAAGTTAAGCAACGTCGAGCCTGGTTAGTACCAGATGGGTGACCATTTGTGAATTCTAGGCGCTGTATGTGCTCTCCGCTTATCTCGGCATTTGTTTACAGTCGTCCTGTACATTCACTTCATTTGCCACTGATATTTAACAATGTCGACTCAGGAGAGGTGTGGTTTGACATTGCGAAACTCCTGCCAATAAAACTTTCACGAGCAGGCACCCCTTCGTGGGTAATCATAGTCTGTCAAAGACTGAGGGAGCCCTTCCCTTCCTTATATATATATATGTATATATATATGTATATATATGTATATATATATATATATATATATATATATATATATATATATATATATATATATATATATATATACGTATTTATGTCTATATAAAATAATTACACAAAATTTATGTCCGCATGGTTGATGTTATTTTTAGGGCTAGAACAACAGCATATTCTTTTCATTGCTTTGACACACAAGTGTGTATATGTTGATATCTTATATGCTTTTCAGAAAAGGCGTAGTAGCGGACACGATAGGGCTACTGTTTAACTCGCTGAGATTACTTTCGGCCAGAAGCTTCGGCCTCCTCTGCTGCCACTCGTCGCGGGTTCGCCCCACCGGAAATGAGCATTGGAAGTTCAGATGGTGTCTTTCTGATGCACAACAGGTACTGCGCCTAAACTGCGCAAGCAAGTTTGGAGCCAGGGTAGAAAGTCTTGTGGCGATGGAGTGAGACTACGCCAACACCGAGGGATAAAACACTGAGGCCCCAACTAGTCATCGTCAAACTTGACAGACTGCATGATGATGATGATGATGATGATGATGATGATGGTGATGGTGATGATGATGATGATGATGATGATGGTGATGGTGATGATGATGATGATGATGATGATGATGATGATGATGATGATGATGATGATGATGATGTGTTTTTTTTTTTTTTATATCGAGTGATGTGGTTCTCGGTTGATTAACTGTGTCCTAACTGTGTCGGATATATACTCAATAGACTAAACAATGACAATATTTTGTTGTCATAGCCCTAGTTATTATTAAAGCTTATTGTGAAGATCAAATGAAATGTTTACAATCCGACGAAATCGATCTTCTGTACTATATCATTGTTTTTTAAATACATATTTTGTTTATAATATTGTTGTTTTCACGTTATGTATATTGATAAAAAAAGCTTGCATGTGTTTATGAAGTGGGGGGGGGGGCGCTAACAGTTTAGTATCGCAGCCAAGGGAGCCACGTGAAAAAGTTTGGGAAACCATATTCTACATTTTTCACGAGATAATCCAACTATTTTAGTAACCCTTGATCCCGAGTGGTAACTAATTAGAAGGGCTGTGACAACAGCATATTCTTTTCATTGTTTTGACTCTCGGGTATATATCCGACACAGTTAGACACACGTAATCAACCTAGAACCACATCACTCTATATAAAAGCATATAAGATATCAACGAATACACACTCGAGAGTCAAAACGATGACAGGAATATGCTGTTGTCCTAGCCCTACTAATTAGTAATAAAAAAAATTTTTTTAAAAACCATTTATCACGGCTTATTTCTATTATTTTGATTCTTCGGATTACTGTTCTTATCTTGTATGTTATTGTCACGTTTCGGCCGATGTAACCTCTAACCTTATCTTTTGAGATAAGGATTGATAATTTGGATCATATGGATTATTCGGACTACTATTCTCATCCTGTGTGTTATTTTTACAACGTTTCGGCCGATATAACCTCCAACCTTCTTCAGGTGTATCTCTTGCGATGAGGATTGATAATTTGGATTATTTGGATTATTTGGATTTTTCGGACCACTGTTTTCATCTTGAGTGTTATTTTCACAACGTTTCGGCCGATGTAACCTCAAACCTTCTTCATGTGTATCTCTTGAGATGATACTTGATAATTTGTATTATTTGGACTACTGTTCTCATCTTGAGTGCTCTATGCACAACGTTTCAGTCGATATAACCTCCAATCTTCTTCAGCTATATCCGTTGTCGAGTAAGACGGATACCACCTTTACTTTGTGAGGTTTATTTGAGATTTTGTTTTTTTTTTACATGGAGGTCATCACTTATCAAGGCCCGGAAGCGACTCGGGGATAAGGGTTATTGCGTGTAACGTAATCAATGGGATAGTATCGTAGTAATCGTTAGTATTGGAGATTTGATAAAGTGTCTTACTTAAGGGGGAGATTCATCAGGAATTTGTTTATGTTGGATTTGAAGACATCCAAGTTGTAGTCAAGTGGGAAACAGGCAAACGGAACAGAGTTCCACAGTCGTGCAGTTCTAAGAAAGAAGCTTTGTTCATGGAATCTACGTTTTCATTTAGTCACAGATAAAGAGTGGGGAAAATTAATGACAATGGTTTCAGCCAGACGGGTTTTTTCGTGAAAGATTGGCGAGGGGGGGCCTGAGATTGGAGCTCAGACGAGGTAATCCGTTAATTCGGCGAAATTATAATAATTGTTGAAAGAAGAAAGGAAACGTGGATTAACGATTAGGCTAATTGAATCACGGAAGGTTTGGGTTGTTATCCTTATATGTTTTAATGGAGGGGTCGACTTTACTTTATTATATAGACGACAATTATTCAGAAAATGTATCCCTTCGCAGCTCAAAATATCAGTGGTCGCCTTTGCACTATTTGATTAATTACTGAGTATTTAATTATCCTCTTGAGTTTAAATGCTAAGTGAATCGATTTCTTTCGACAGAATTATTCCCAACTTTAACAAGATACACCTGAAGAAGGCCGGAGATTACAGCGACCAAAAGATGAAAACAGTAGTCCGAATAATCGGAATAATTCATACAAGAGGCGTTCCAAAAGTAATGTCTCTTATTTTTATTCCGCCCGAATGGATCAGAGGGGATTGCAAGTTGCATTGTTATGATGACTGAACTTATGCATTCATGGCCAGAAAGTTTCATCTCTCTCTGTTGTAGATACTGGCGGTGTGAGAAAAGCAACTCCCTGTCATAGACGTGCGTCGGAAGCAGAGATACGTCACAGGATTTCTACACGCAGAAAAAAAGTTGAACCGATCAACATTCACCGGTACCTGTTGAACATTTACGAGGCCGATTCAGTTGATGCCAGCACAGTTAGAAGATGGGTTCGTCGATTTCAGAACGATGACAGGAATGTGAGTGACAAAGCGCGCTCCGGGCGCCTATGCACAGCCACCATCCCATCACTGACAAAAGTGCATTAAAAATGTTGGTGACTATGTAGAAAAGTACATTTTGGCGCACAGAACTTCGCTCGTTTTAATGGTACCATTTCTGTCTCCGTAGCTCTTCAACATTTTTTAGTCGAAGAATGGGAACCTGATCGTACAATACGCTTTTATTATATTTCAATTTATCCAGACTGCGTATGCATTAGTACAGAATCAATCCTTTCTTGACAGGGAATAATTTGTCCGGTGGACTAATTCGCAAATTTTTTTTTTTAAATAATAATGATAATGTCATTCACCAAATTCCGTCCGTGTTTGTTTACAATATCACGTCAGCTGATATTTGGGCTTGACGATAAATGCAATAGAAAAGTCACTTCTGATTAATGATTAGTTATAAAATATGCAAGAAATAATTTGCGGCGATTTTAAATGGCGCCCATTCTTTTATCGTAAATTAAACTCATTAAAAAGAAAAAATTAAAGTAAAATTGTGATGTATACCCGGGCTTGAATAGGGGATCATTCGATTCGTAGTCGAATATTCTACCACTGAGCTATATCTCCAGATATCAATAATACTGGGGGGGGGGTTCTTAGAAGAAATGATTTGCTAAGATTTTATTATCTCCCTTGCCGGTGTAACGTAAAATATTTCCCTGTAAAAATTATTTTTTATCTATAAGAAAGAAAAACTGTTCATAGGATGGTTTTTTTTTTCGATTTTTGATACTTATCGGATGAATTTCTGACGAAAACATATCTAAGAACTCTGCTAGATATATAAAGTACCTTTGTGTGAAATTTGCAAAAGATAGGCTCAGTTGTTTCGGAACCTATGGGGAAGGAACTCACACTAACTCACAAAGTGACTTCTATACAATAGTAGAGATAAAGATAAAGTTTTGGGAGACAATTCCCGTTATTGACATTAACTTCGTCTGCGTACTGCGTCTTTGCATTTTTTTATTCAGAGGAGGCTGTGAAAATATATCTGTGCGAAAATCTCCGACAGACACCATTGCTGTCCGTTCTTATCATCTGGCGTCGTCGGATAATGCAACCGGTGCAATGCTTCATGAATTCTAAGAAACGCCAGCCGAAGAATTGGTCAAAGGTTTTGAAAAGGTGAAAATGGCGACCGATGAATGGGAGTTTGTTTTGGCGGGAATTTGACCGAGTGCAACATTTTGTTAGATGACAGATGCCAAACGAATGGACAGAACTCGGACACGTAACATAGCCTCTGTACAAACCAGATAACACACATTGCTTATACATCAAAAACTTAATCACACACACACACACACACACATACACACACACACACATATATATATATATATATATATATATATATATATATATATATATATATTGAGGTAGTTGCTTGTCTAGCCGCACTGATGAGCTGTGAAACAGCGAAACAGTACTGCATGTGGATGACTATATATTTATATATAGAGAGAGAGACAGAGAGAGATAGACAGACAGACAGACAAACAGACAGACAGACAGAGAAACATACAGACAGACAGAGACAGTCAGACAGAATGTTATATCCTTAAAGGATAGAACAACATCCGTAGGAAACCTTAAGGGGAGAGCATAATGCTTAGCAGAGCATAAATGAAAGTCAAAAAAAAAATAATTATTAAAAAAAACGTAGTCCAACATCATTATAAATGTATTTCAACTCGAAAAGGCCTTATCAAATGAGAAAAGCTAGTCCTATTGAAATAATTGAATACACTTACAATTGCTCCTTATTTATTGAAAATAAAAAGAGGAGGACGTGGGAGGGGGAGAATTTAGAGATGAGATACAGAAAAACATACGACGATTTTTTTTTCCAATTCTCATTCTTTTCCTCCCTCTTTTATCCCTTCCCCTCACCCCATTCTCTACTTATACGTTTTTTTAATGGACATAAACATTTTAATTCTATATACACTGGCGTTTTAGGCTTATATAATCATCATTTTAGACAGTGATAATTACTGCTAGTCGGAAGATTCGTCTGCCCGAAAGCCCTCCGGGGCCCGGTGGGGAAGCAAATAAATACACACTGGCCGAAAGCCCTCACAGGCCCCCCCCCCGCTTCGGCGGCACGGGGGACAAGATCAAAGTGTAGTATCTGTTCCGGCAGATACTGCAAGCTATGACTAGCTATGACTAGCAAAGACCAGATGTGGGGGCAACCCCACATGCCTGACCATTAACCAGCTCCCACTTCCCACCTCTCGGGAGCTGGTCCCCTTTTTCCCTTCCCCCTCCCTTCACTCCTCACATTAAAAATTGGCCTTGTGCCTAATTTGCTCGGTGGGGGAGCAAATAAATACCATCTGTTCCGGCAGATGCTGCACTTAAGATAATTTGTACCAGTCAATGGAGGGGAAACCCTCTATACTGGGACAATTATTATTTTTGGTAACCAGAGTGCCCCCTTTTTGCCTACTTTTAGGGGAGCTGGTTTTTACCTCACATTAAAAACGGCCTTGTGCCTAATTTGCTCAGTGGGGGAGCAAATAAATACCATCTGTTCCGGCAGATGCTGCACTAGCAGTGTCAGAAATTTCGTGAAAATAGTGAATAATTCCACCCCATCTTTCCAAGCTTATAACTCCTCGAAAAATGTAATTCAAGCCCTAATTTTTTTTTCAATTAAAGGAGTAAGGACCAAGGTTTTATTTAAAAAAAAAAACAAAACAATGTGTTTTTTTTTTAAAAAAGGTTTTAAACTTCGGACTTTACAGGTAAATTTCTAAAAAACTGATTTTTTTTTTGTTTTAAATTTGAATATATTATTTATTGACCTTTTCTCTTCAATTTGTGATATATAAAACTATTAAACATAAATTAATTATTTACTTTTTAATAGACATTTCAAAATGAGAGGCGTAAATTATTCGACCCCCTATCTTTCTAAGCTTATAACTCCTCGAAAAATGTAATTCAAGCCCTAATTTTTTTTTCAATTAAAGGAGCAAGGACCAAGGTTTCATTAAAAAAAAAAAAAGACAAAAAGAAAAAATGTGTTCTTATAAAATAAGGTTTTAAACTTCGGACTTTACAGGTAAATTTCTAAAAAACTGATTTTTTTTTTTGTTTTAAATTTGAATATATTATTTATTGACCTTTTCTCTTCAATTTGTGATATATAAAACTATTAAACATAAATTAATTATTTACTTTTTAAGAGAAAGTTGAAAATGGGGGGGCGTGAAAATGGGGGGGCGTGAATTTAAAAAAAACGTTTGTCTAAAATATTATATTCGGTTTATTGGAAAGAACATAAAATTTCACATTGACCCTGAAAATATCGTAAAAATAGAATCAATAGAAAAATTTTGATAGATTTTTAAAATTTAAAAATATTGAGTTTAAAAATTGAAAAATATTGAGTTCGGAAAATTCATTACTGTTTTAAAAAAAAATAAAAATATTTTTATTACTTTTAAAACAACTGTAATAGTTTATTTTGGAAGTATAATCCATAAAGAAAATAAATAACCCACTTTTAACAGAGAAATTACGAGATTTTTATATTGTATTCGCAGTTTCGTGTTAGGGGTGTCAAAAATTCCTACAAAAATTCTGATACTGCTAATGCTGCACTTAAGATGATTTGTGCCAGTCAATGGAGGGGAAACCCTCTATACTGGGAACCGCCTGGGTAATACCTAGGAGGTCCACCCTCCCAGGCCTTGCCACCGGGCTTTCCGGTGGGGCAAGTTTATTGCTTGCTGCCTGAGGCGCCCCGACCGGGGAATGCCGACGGGGTTACTCAGGCAATTTTTAAAATTGCAGGAGTGCCCCTCCTTTAGGGGAGCCTGCGGGGTTCCCACTTTCCGGCCTTGTGCCACATAATGCTGATGTGGGCAGCATTTAAATAAAAACCCTCTATACTGGGACAATTATTATTTTTGGTAACCAGAGTGCCCCCTTTTTGCCTACTTTTAGGGGAGCTGGTTTTTACCTCACATTAAAAACGGCCTTGTGCCTAATTTGCTCAGTGGGGGAGCAAATAATTACCATCTGTTCCGGCAGATACTGCAAGCTATGACTAGCAAAGACCAGATGTGGGGGCAACCCCACATGCCTGACCTTTAACCAGCTCCCATTTCCCACCTCTCGGGAGCTGGTCCCCTTTTTCCCTTCCCCCTCCCTTCACTCCTCACATTAAAAATCTGCCTTGTGCCTAATTTGCTCGGTGGGGGAGCAAATAAATACCATCTGTTCCGGCAGATGCTGCAAGCAAAGACTAGCTATGACTAGCAAAGACCATATGTGGGGGTAACCCCACATATCTGAACTTGGTCAGTGTAGGAATCACCCTACAGACCACAGTTATTATCCAGCTCCCATTTCCCACCTCTCGGGAGCTGGTCCCCCTTTCCCTCCCCCTCCCTCTCTCTCTCTCTACATTAAAAAACGGCCTTGTGCCTAATTTTCTCAGTGGGGAAGCAAATAAATACAACAGGCCAAAAGCCCTCCGGGGCCCGGGCGACAAGATCAAAGTGTAGTATCTGTTCTGACAGATGCTGCAAGCTAAGACTAGCAAAGACCATATGTGAGGGTAACCCCACATATCTGACCTTTGTCAATGTAGGGATCACCTTACAGACCAACAGTTACTATCCAGCTCCCATTTCCCACCTCTCGGGAGCTGGTCCCTCCTTTCCCTCCCTCTCCCTCTCTCACCACATTAAAAAACGGCCTTATGCCTAATTTGCTCAGTGGGGAAGCAAATAAATACACACTCACAAAGCCATCCTTGACTTCATAAGTTATTTCCTCTAAGCCACTGGCAAATAATATATAAATAAAAGGAAATTCAGTATTTATGAATGCTATTTCAGTGCCAGACAGTCGGCCTCATTAAATTTTGGCAAAATTTTAGTAAGGCTCAACTTTAATTTCTGAAACGGGTTTCATAACTCTATTATTTTAAAATAAATATTAACAATATTTTTATATATACATACACTAGTGTTTCACGCTTACGAAATCATCAGTGTAGGAAATGATAATTTTGATTTGGGAGATTCGAACCCAGTCAAAAAGCCACTCCTGACTTCGTAGACTATTGATTTTTTTTCCAGGAAGCCGGGACATATTAATGAAAAAAAAAATTCAATTCCTATGAATACCATGTCGACGGGTAACATTGGTTGACTTCGGTGAACCGCAGCAAGGTGGTTATATGCCAAGTGTACTGTTCGCTTTCTCAATAGTTTAGAACTTTTAGGTGTGTGTTTAGTAGTAGTAATAGTCGTAGTAGAAGAAGAAGAAGAAGAAGAAGAAGAAGAAGAAGAAGAAGAAGAAGAAGAAGAAGAAGAAGAAGAAGAAGAAATTGGCGGGAACATGTAATACAATGCCTTGTCTGGAGAGATAAAAAAACAAAAAAGAATTGAATAAATAACAAGTACAGAAATAAGAATGGCTTTATCTTATAGAGTGAGATTTTCTCCTATACTTATATAATGAGTAGAATAGGTTAATAAAGCCTATGTAAACAAAAAAAAAATTTTTTTTTCAAATACTTTCATCATTTATTTGTAGCATCTATTGGTTTGTGTTCTAAAGAAATAAAAATTATTTCCAATCGATTTTAATATTTAATCACATTCGATATTTGTTTTATTAGTGAAACTTACACGGAGTAGAAGAGTTTACCCTTTTGCAGGAAGTCCTTCAACTCCAAATCAGATTCACTGTGAACCACATTTGAAAAGAATGCCCAACTCGATTTGTATGAAACTATTTTTGTTTAGTTTTTCAGTTTCACCTTTTTTTGACAATTAATAAACTTGCGTATAAAATCAGCATGACTCAAAAGGAGCTGTCAGTTTCAAGGTAATATTGTTAAATATTAGTGTGGGTAAGTTGGCTAGTGAATATTAACTAGTGTTGTATAGTGGGTCCATATTGGCGTTCATATATCGGGTACATTTTAAAGAGAGACAGGGATGTATAACGGGTACATGTAATACAGGATTGACAATGATGAGAGAGACATTTATATTACAGTTCTGTGGATTCTTATATATTCGCGAGGAGAGAGGGTGATCAGTTCTTTTAACACAGAGGGGAAGACAATCATTACTTATGATGGCGGAGGGGGACACATTACTTGGAAGGGGTTTATACAAAGTTCATATTAAAATGATTAACACATTACCTTCAATTGTTGAATGACGACACGGAGACAACAGTTACAAAAATCGATGATGATTCTTTATTTCATTTGACCGGTCGAAATGATGATGACGTCAGGAATTCAAATTCGTTTCTACATGGTTAAACTTCTACCCCTTTGTCTCTGAGCCCCCCCCCCCTCTGACCATGTCAGCTCTTCCCGACCGACTTTACTGACTGGTCGAACCTGTCGGCTCGACTCTGGACTGTCTCTGATCTGACTAAAACTAGCTCCTATCTGGAGAAATTCCCTTTCTGCTATGACGTCATATGCATGGCTCTAAACGTGATAGACTCACGTGACTTAAACATACGTTTCCAAAACACACTTTTGCAGACAAAGAATTCTCACTAACCTATTTTTCAACCTTACCTATTTTTCAATATATTTTTTAATTGTATTGTTCATTATTTTTTTAGCTGACCTTTTATTCAGTTTCCATAAAAGAATGAACAATTAAATTCTTTTTACAAAACAAACATATCTAAACTATTTTATATGAAATTTAACAATCGCGAAATTCTAACATTTCATGTTCTGAATCTATCTCTGAACCTTGCTTACCAGGTTCGAGTCCCGGCTTATCCTAATCTCATTTTCCACTTATCTAAAGTTCTTCTTGCATACAGGAAAAAGGGACAGCCCTTTTTCCTATAACAAAGGCCTTTGATAGTGTATGACATAAAGGTTTACTTCACAAGATCTCCAGCTGGAAATGTCTTCTCGATTATAAAATCATTTCTCTCTGGTAGGTTCATAAGAGTAGTAGTTGATGGGCAAAAATCAGAAGCTCACAGTATTAATGCTGGAGTCCCTCAGGGGTCTATCCTGGGCCCAACTCTTTTCCTGATCTACATTAATGATCTTCCAAATCACATCCTTACATCACTCGTAGACATTTATGCTGATGAGACTACCATCTATGGTAGCACATCTAAGACAGTAAACGACCAAGTTCTCTCCGATTCTCTCTTCTCTGATCTTGAGCACGAGATACAATGGGGAAAGAAGTGGCTGGTTACTTTTAATGCATCTAAAACCAAGCTTCTATCATTACATCATCAACGTTCTAATCCCCATCTGGCATCAATTGAAATGAATGGTTCTCGTCTTGGGGAGGCCTCAAGTTTTGACAAGCTTCTGGGCTTGACTATTACTTCTGATCTTAAATGGAACACGTACATCAAATCTGTTGCCAAGGTCGCTGGAGAAATGGTGGTATCCTTCTATCGATGCACTAGATATCTCACTGCTGATGCAATTCTCTAGTTATATAAGAGCCAGGTACGTCCAAGGATGGAATACTGTTGCCACATCTGGACAGGAGCTGCTAGGAAGGACTTGTCCTGCTTTGATAGAGTTCAAAATAAACTTTGTAGCATCGTAGATGTCCTTTTTTTCTTCCCTGCAACCTCTATCTCACAGAAGAGATGTTGCAAGTTTGTCTCTGCTTTATCGCTATTTTCATGGAAAGTGTTCGACTGAGCTTTAATCTATGGTGCCCCCTCGCCAAATTTTCACAAGGAACACTCGTCTAGCAGAAAACACTATCAACAATTCCGCTTTATCTGTGCCTAAACCTAAACGTAGATTCCATGAACAAAGCTTCTTTCTTAGAACTGTACCTCTATGGAATTGTCTTCCGTTTTCCTGCTTTCCAGCTGACTACGATATGGTTGTCTTCAAGCCCAACGTAAACAAGTTCTTGATGAGCCGTTCCACTTAAGTTAAACAAATTTACCGAATTTCCATTACTAACGATTACTATATTGTCCAATTTACTACTGTACACTCTTAACTCTTATCCTCTAGGGGTCTCTGGGCTTTGATAAGTGGTTATGCCTATGTAAAAAAAAACAATTGTACAATGTTAGTCTTTCTATTACACACTTGTCATCTAATGCACCTGTAAGACGAAATATAGAACAATTCTGTCGAATACATTTTTAGCCTATACGTGACAATCTGACAGACGGGTAGACAGATAACGATCCATTTATTTATTAGGGTGGTGCAAAAATAATGTTATTTTTTTACGCTCAACTTAACGTCAAAAAACGACATTATTTTTGCACCAACCTAATATTTGTAGACAGTTATCCCCATCTTCATAATTGTTGTTGTTTCACCACGTTTCGGCTGACTGATCCTCTAGCCTTCTTCAGGTGACCAACCGCGACGGGACAGGAATGCTGAGTCTCTTAACTGCATCCTCAGTAATTACTGACTTCCATAGTTGTTGTTGTCACACCACGTTTTGAGTGAGTTGACCGAAACGTCGAACAACTATGAAGATGGGGATAATAGTCCGCAAATAAATAAATAAATACGCAAATTACTCATTTTCAAGGATTCTAATATATATATATATATATATATATATATATATATATATATATATATATATATATTTAGTCAGTAGAGTTTAGTTTCCTAGAAGTGTATCCACACAACATGTGTCTACCAAAGACTGCCCAATGAGTAAACAGAGCAGGTATATGAAATTTATTTATACAAACATTGATGACTACATATGTGCATACATGTTTCTGTAATCACCCGCGTTGGCTTGGTATGAAGACGTAATCCCTCAACGCGGGTGATTACAGAAACATGTATGCACATATGTAGTCATCAATATTTGTATAAATAAATTTCATATATATATATATATATATATATATATATATATATATATATATATATATATATATATATATATATATATTGGAATCCTTTAAAATGAGTAATTTGCGTATTTATTTATTTGCGGACTATTATCCCCATCTTCATAGTTATTCGACGTTTCGGCCAACTCACCCAAAACGTGGTGTGACAACACACACACACACACACACACACACACACACATATATATATATACATATATATATATATATATATATATATATATATATATATATATATATATAACAACAACAACAATTTATTATAAACTAGATTCTCCTGAGAACTATTTCATTGGGAAACTTTCAATTTGATTTCGTTTTGTCTGTCCGTTTTAGGACCTATAAATCATCTCCGATATTATTTAATTCCGATGTGTAATAAACGATTTCGTGTATACATTTAGTGCAACATAAGTTGCTTGTTCACTCATAGTACTGCGGTGACTTGGGAATTTCAATGGTCTTAGTTATTCTTAAATTTGGAAGTACAGTAAACGATTTCGTGTAAACATTTAGTGTAACATAAGCTGCTATCTCACTCGTCGCCATGCGGGAAATCGAGTGCCTCAATCATCTTAAATATTCTTAAATTGCGAAGTATAATAAACGATTCCGTGTATACATTTAGTGCGACGTAAATTGCTCTCTCACTCATAGCTCTGTTGGGAATTGGGTATTTCAACTTTCCTAGATAATCTTAAATTCCGGAGTAAAAGAAACGATGTCGTGTATACATTATTTATATATTCTGTTTCGTTGATGTACAATAAAATTTAGGCTATTGTTTGAACAGTGGTCAATTACAACGCCACTTGTGAATCTTCAATTCGTCGGACATTTAATAATTCGCAAGCATGCCACTTGAAAGTGTCATTAAAAAGTCACTTAGCAGCCATTATATCGCAACTATTGCACGTGACTTTTTTGTTTTATTGTACATTAGTTAAAGTTCTCAAAAATAAATGGACTCCTGTCTGGGAGCTTACACTTGATCTCTATATACGATACACAGATATTCGAATTTTCCATTCAATTTCTCTCTCCACGTCTTCAAACACTGAATTACAGGGTGGAATGATAAAATTGTCGCCCTAGATAAGACGACATGATTCCATTTCCGTTTGATGAAAACCGGTTTTCTTTATTCGATGCAGACCATCTACTAGTTGACCAGATGTGTACAAATCCCAAGATCGATAATCCTTCTATCATGTCTGAAAGTGACATAATGTTCAACGAGCGAGATCGGAGAATAATTTGCCCGGTGAACTAATTCGCAAAAGAGTAAAAAAAAATAAAAATAAATAAATAAATAAATAATAATAATAATAATAATAATAATAATAATAATAATAATAATAATAATAATAATAATAATGTCGTTTATCACATTTCGTCTGTGTTTGTTTACAATATAACGTTAGCTGATATTTAGGCTTAATGTTGAATGTCCTTGAAAAGTCGCTTCTGGTTAATGTTTAGTTTTAAAATATGCAAACAAAGAAATGATTTGCGCTGATTTTAAATGGTGTCTCTTCATTTTATCGTAAGCAGGAGATCATTCAATCTGGTGCGCACTCCCGTTTTTCCTGTTAGTGTGTCAACTATCCAGTGGTATACGCACAGCGAATCTGTGCGTATGCATAATTCTTTGACTTTCCACTGGAGTGCCAAGTTTATTCCTTTTATTACCGCATCCAACTCTGCCAGGTTGATGTGAGCAGCAGCATCCATTGGTCGCAACCAGCAGGCGTCCTCAATCACAGACCCGTTCATCTCCAATAGCGCCCCAATCGCGAGGGAGCTCGCATTCACCCACACATTTAGACTGTCTCCCTGGACGCACCAATCTCCTTTAGCGGGGTCCTCCTGCTTGACTCTTGTGATGGTCTCCTTCACCATGCGCAGCAACAGATTGTCCGCCGTTTCGTCATCCCAGCCTTTGGTAACTGCACTCGCCCTCCTCTTCATGATGGCTGTCGCGGCCCGAGTCCATCCACCTACTGGTAAGTGTCCCACCAGTTTTTCACACAGGGAAAATATAGCCCGCCTCGTGAGGACATGGGGCACTTCAGGAACTGCAGTTCCGCGCCCCCACTTCAAGGTCCCTCGCTCCTGTTGAATGCTCAACCCCAAGACACGAGCGCCATCCTCCAAGCGTTCCGAATCCTTACACATCAGTCCAAGTTCGGCTAGCTTGGCCCTCACACGTGATGACGGCACAATGTCTTCATTCACGTATATGTCGTCAAGGTATGCTGATGTCCCCTCTTTTACGGTCTTATCCTGTGACAATCCAGCATTGACGATCGTCTTCATTATTTGGGGCGCAACGTTCAGTCCAAAGCCCAGTCTTGTGAGGCAATACCTTCTACTGGCAAACACTACCGTCTGAAACGGCCACATTGTCTCGCTAACCCGGACCTGCAGATATGCTCTTCTCAGATCCAACAGGGACACATTAGAACCCAAATGGCGCCACTCTCGTAGTTTGCTAGCACACACGTCAGCATCAGCTGTGAACGCATCAACAGATGAGTTCAGTTCTCGGTAGTCCATTACCAGCCTGACTTTGGCTTTGTTGTGCTGAGCAACCGCCATTAAAGGGATCAGACCCTTAGGAGGTCCAAGTTTCTTGTATGTGTAGGGAATCAGCCAGCTATCCTCGATCCATTTGCGAAGTTCTTCTTCGTACGCGGGCCTCATGTGGTCGGGCACATGGTATTCAGTTATTCCATTCTACAGTTTGGCTGGTTCCCGGTTTTCCGACCACTTTCATGAGGCAGTCCAAGCCCTCTTTTGCTCGTCAAATTCGACACTGAAGTCTGGTTGGTCGATCCTTAGCGCAGCACACACTGGGGCTTTCTCCTAAAAATGTATCGCCCCCGTTGCCGTAATATAGACACCACCAAAGGTTCTGATGACATCATATCCTAGGAGCAGGTCAAAACTCAGGGGTTTCTCGAGCACTACCAGCGCCTCTAGGTTAGCGGAGCTTCCATTTTTCGTCCGAATGTTTACATTGCCCACCCCGCAACATGTGCGCGTCTCTCCACTGATGGTAGTCACTCTGACATTCTTCTTTCTCCAAATGCTGAGCACAGTGTTTCGTTGATATATATCGGGATGATCGGCAGCGTCTCATTTAATTTCTGCGTGGGGAAGGGGTCGACGCTGACACCTTGTCCCCGGTTCCGTTTTCCGGACAGTCTTGAGCTATATGGCCAGTTTCCTTACACCGGTAGCGAACAGCCGTTGGTTGTTGCCGGCAGTTCCTTGCAATGTGGCCCTGTCCATTGCATCTGTAGCATATGATTCCACCACGTGGACCGGGTCCCTGATACGGTTTCTTATCATTCGGTGCGGACTGATCAGCAGCAATCATCTCCGAGTAATTCTTCATTACAGTCCTGGCCCGATCTACTAGGTCATTAAGGGGCAACAAATCTGCACTTGAGCTAGCTCGTAGTAGTTGCTTTGCTCCTGTCGGGAGTCCTGCTAGGAATTTGCATGCTAAGGCCCGCTCAGGCAGTCCACCAAACAACACTGTCAACTTCGTCAGCTCTGCTAAGTACACGTCGACCGTTTCGCCTGAACGTAAGGTCCTTGCCTCAAGTTGCTCCCAAGTAGCAGTGGGGTCAATCGCAAATGCCTTGAACAGCGCCGCCTTGATTTTCTCGTAGTCCTATTTGCCCTCATGGCTGAACTATTGATACACCGCAAAGGCGCCGCCGGACAAACGCAGAGGAACAACATGTTCGAAGTTTTTTACGCCAGACAAAAGGCAATGTAATTCCACCTTTTCCACCCAATAAATTACCGTGGTCGATCCATCAAACGCTGGTATTAATTTGAGGTCAATTTCCCCCCCCCCATTTCGCCGAAATATCTTGAATTCGTTTCACAACTACGGCAGTTGATTAACACACACGTCGAACTTCTAATCATACTGATGCAGTTGATACACACTGTCCTCGATCTTCTGAACATACTCATTTTATTGTCCAAGCGTTCGTCATCAGCCAATCGACGGCCAGAAAAACAGTCACGTTGGGCCTGACGTCATCGCTCAATAATCTTACAAAAACCACAGCCGCCATTTTTAATTTCTGCCCTCTCTGTGATACTCCAACACGTGCAGACACGTGGTCGCTTTCTTCCTTCATTCTGTTCGACTTTACAATACACAAAGTGACATATATATAACTTGAATGCCTACTAGACACTGTCCTCGAGTGTCTAAGGTCTCTCTGTACAGGGGTTTGTCAGAACAATCTGGCATGAGGATACTTTTTCCATAGAGGTAAACCCTGAACAAATATTCAAAATCACATAGTATTCGCAGCCCAAATAAGATCTCCTCACTACGGCTAACCCACATATATATACAGGGTGACCCAAAAAAACAAAAGCTAAATGGAGACCATCTAGAACATATGCTGTAGAGCGGAGAAAAAAAGGCCAAAGACCCTCGTATTTTGATGTGATGTTTTGAATATAATAAACTAGTTATGACCAAACTTTCTTTCGGGCAAAACGCTAAGAAATGGGGGCTAATTAGAGTTGGGGCCCGTTTTTTGGGGTCACCCTGTATATACACACAAAGTTACTTTTATATACAATATGGTTGCTTTCAAGTCCAATATAAACAAATTCTTGATAAGCCGTTCCCCTTAAGTTAACAAATTTACTGAATTTCCATTACTGACAATTAGTATGTTGTCTAATTGACTACTGTACCAATACCGTCTTAAAAGACAAGATGGCCGGTGGGCAAAAATAATTTAATCTGCTGACGTCATCACGGATAGTCCCTTAGTTGCTTGACTCCGGTAGTCACCGGTAGTCACTCGTAACTCGTAACGTCTTGAAGTCAGTGTAATATTTCTTTTTTTATTAAAATGCCTTCACGGTGCATCGTTCCAAATTGCCGAGGAAATTATCGTAAAGGACCAAAAAGTGACAGTATTTTCATTTCCGAAAGATATAGAATTATAATGCAGTAAAAAAAAAAGATTTTACACCATCTCCATTCAGCAAAGTAAGTTTTAACGTGCTCCCCCCTCCCTGTATTTAACACGATGTAACTATAATTTAATTCAATATTATCATCCTAAGTTTTTTACCATTTTATGTGGTGAAATAATCTTAAATAAGAAACATGATTTTTTCCTTTAGGTTAATTATTTTTTTACTGTGCAATATTTCATGAATTTATTAAAAAATATTGTTTTTGATTTGGAAAAAATATTGTGGTTCATTTGCATTTAAAAATATTGTGGTTCATTTTGATTAAAAATATTCATTTTGATTTAAAAAAAAAAATATTGTTCATTTTGATTAAAAAATATTCATTTTGATTTTAAAAAAATTAATTTTGATTAAAAAAAATTCATTTTGATTTAAAAAATATTGTTCATTTTGATTTAAAAATATTGCTCATTTTGATTTAAACAATATTGTTCATTTGGATTTAAAAAATATTGTTCATTTTGATTTAAAAAATATTGTTCATTTTGATTTTAAAAAATAGTTTAATTTTAATATTTGTTTATTGTCTTAACTCATATCAAATGTTTTGCTTGTGTTCTGCTTCAAATGTGCATAATTTTCATTTAATTATATTAAATAAACTTCAAGTTTACTACAAATCAAATCGTGTTCCTTCATTTTTTTAAAATGTAATTTATAAGTAATTAAAGAACGCATTCTAATCTTTAAAATCTATAATACAACGAAATATCCAATTGCTTATAATACTTAAACAAACAACTTGTGTTTTTTTTATTATTTTTTTATTATTAATATTAGATGAGTTTCAGTATAAATCATCGTGTTCTTTCTTTATTTCTTTATTTCTTTATTTTAATCCAATTTTGAAGTTTTGTAACGCTGTCTGTAAAAATTACTGTTCATTATTGACAGTCTAAGAGTTCCACATATCTTGCTTGTTGTGACCTCGGCGATGACGTCATTTTTTCAGCTGGCCGGCTATCTTTATAACGAAGGCCACGACTGTACACTCTTTAACCCTTATCCTCAAGTGACCTCTGGGTCTTGATAAGTGGTGATGCATTTGTAAAAAGAAAAATATATATATATACACACATATATATGCACAAAATTACTTATATATATATATATATATATATATATATAGAGAGAGAGAGAGAGAGAGAGAGAGAGAGATAGATAGATAGATAGATAGATAGATAGATAGATAGATAGATTTGCTCAAAATTTTATCTAGTCGATTTTTTTCCTTTCTAAGACTCTGCCACTCTTTCTGCTGTCAAAGGTGTCATGTTTCTATGAGACAACATAAATCTGAGCTTTCTTCCACGTCTTTTGAATAAAGTGTTGCCATTCCTTGCGATCATGTTGTCACTCCATTGCCGCTGAATCGTGGCGAGACAACAAAGCAACCTTTCAGCGATGTCTTCAGATTTAACTGTTTCTCTGTCTTCTTCTTCTTCTTCTTCTTCTTCTTCTTCTTCTTCCTCCTCCTCCTCCTCCTCCCCCTTCCTTCACTTTTTTTTCTACTTCTTTTTCTTCTTTGTTCTTTATGACAAGATCGTTTACCCGAAAGAGTTTTTTATGGTTATGTCGCCGTCGTTGGAAACGTTTCAGGGAACGGTTGTTTACATCGTTGGCACCGCAACCCGCCCCCTCCCCCCACCTCAGGGGAATAAACACCCAATTACAAATGATAAAACGTCTCTTTTATATCAAGGGGTGGATATCTCGTCGGCTACGTCTGCTAGTCTTCTTTACAGAGTTATCTGTTGGCGTAATTGCTGGTGAGGTTGCCGTGTTAGATCTGGATACTTATCTGAAATAAAGGAACAAGACATTTATATATATATATATATATATATATATATATATATATATATATATATCGAGAGAGAGAGAAAGAAAGGGAGGGAGAGAGAGTGGGGGAGAGAGAGAGTATTTTATTTATTTTAACAGCTATCGGGGGGGGGTAGCCATGCCCGATAATAAAATAATATAATAAATAATATATAATCTATAATATAAATCTCACCTGTCTGTTTAAATGTATGTATGTATGTATGTATGCATGTTTCGCAAAAACTTTCGACAGAGAAGATGGATCTTGACAAGATCGGTGTCATTTTGACGTTCGACATCTCGGACGGCAACTATCGAAAAATTGGCCAAAAACATTAATTCCTTCACCCTAAACTCAACCGTTTTGTACAAGGAGGGGTCGATTTTTTCGCTGACATTTTAGCAAGTCATCGTCACCGTTGGATTGGCTGCGGTTAATTTCAACGTTTTTGACTTCCGGTCCTACCATCGGTCCCATCAGCAATGACGTCAGATTTTCTTTCACTTTCTTTTCCGTCTTCGCGTCACGGGTTCGAGCCTGCCTGCCTACTACAGCTTTTTTAAGACCTCTCTTCACCCTGGCTGCCTACTGTTGTTTTGATTCCCTCCCACGCTACTACCATGTTTTAACACCACATTCACGGGTTCGAGCCCGCCTATTGCCACTTTCTTTTTGCTCAACACACACCTCCAAACATAATACTATACAAAAAAGATTCTCAAGTTCGAGAAAATATACCCGAAAGAAGGTTGGAGGTTACATCAGCCGAAAAGTTGTGAAAATAACACTCAAGATAAAAACAGTAGTCCGAATAATCCAAATTATATAAATTAGCAATCCTCAGGAGACACACCTTGAAGAAGGTTAGTTACATCGGCCGAAACGTTGTGAAAATAACACTTAAGATGAGAACAGTAGTCTGAGAATCTAAATAATACAAATTATGAATCCTCATCTCAAAAATTTAGAAACATAATTTGATTTCTTAAAAATCAACAGCCACACGGGAAGATTTTACAAGGAGAGCCACGTATTGTACTAGCTGCCTTGAATAAGTTTCCAAATTTTTTTCGTATGAGTACTTCTATTGATAGTACACGCACATGAAACTCTAGTCCCGTTTGAAGTAATCTCCTCCATCTGCAATTCACTTGTTGTTCTGGTCCAACCATGGAAGTCCTCTTGTGTGAGCGTGTCAATGGCCCTCATCACAACTTCTTTCATCTCCTCAATTGTCTCATAACGACAGCCTCTAAGGTTTGCCTTGAGCTTAGGAAATAACCGAAAATCACAGGGAGCAAGACTATGAGGCGGGAACTGTCTTGATGTCCATCTTGGTCTTGTCTGAATTACCACCTTTGATCATCTCTGAGCCCTCTTGGGACAAACTTCGCGCAAATCTTCCGCATCTTCAATTCCTTGCGAATAATTCTGTGTACAATTCCCACACTAACATCAAACTGTGCGCTTATTGCCTCTATAGACACACGGCGGTCTTTATCCATTAAATTCTTTATTTAGTCAATTAACTCTAGTGTTCTGACATCCTTACTCCTCCAACGCCTCTCATCATTCCAGACTCCATGCCTTCTTTTATGCCACTTCAAAACCGATGCTAGATTCATACAAGATGGTCCAAAAGCAATCTGAAGCGTCCCATACGTTTCTGTAGTATTTTTTTTAAGTTTAAAACAGGATTTTTTTACATATCGTTCTTCTAAAGTGTCCTCACGTCCAGGCTGCATTTTTTTAAATTCACCAGTTGTGACAATCAGGCTTTAGTAGGGTGTATTCCAATTCCTGCTCTAGCTGTCCATTTTAACCTAAAATCATAAGAATTTGTCAGTTATCTCATAAGATGTATAGCAATAGCATACCTAATTTTCAAAGGTCTGCAACATTTTTAAATGCCTGTGCAAAAAAAAAAGTCTGGGAAGTTATTGAAAGCATAGCGTGGGCCAGTAAAATATCGATAGTTAAAATGACGACAGAGCAGAAAAAGACTAGCAACGCCTACTCATTGAGAAAAGGGGGGGGTCATGGAAGAGTAGAAACCCTTCTCTACTTGATGTGTCGATTTCCGAACCACATCAAAGGAAAGAAAGCTGTACATCACAGAGTTGTTCAGGATATTAACCGCATATTCTGTAATCATTATGGCGGTGATCATAAAGACAATTGGCATGAGAACCATGCCAAACCGGAGGCAGAAACCGTTACAATATTATGAGACTTTTCGGTTTGCACTGATCGGACCATAAATCTTAATTGCCAATCTACAATAATTATAGATCTATGAAAGAAGACGTGTTTACTCGTGGGCACGTCGATACCATCCAACAAAAACATTTTCGCTAAAAAGAATGACAACTTATCTAAATATAATGATATTGAAATGGAAATCAAAGGGACGTAACCTCTGCAGACACAAATCATCTTTGTAATTGGCGCCTTCGGAATGGGTAACAAAAAGGAGCCAAACACCATTACGATCAGATCAAAGAATTCTTCACAATAAAACTGCACGAATCCTTCGTAAGTTCTTATTCATATAAACTGTATCCGTACGCTCTAGAAAGTCGGAAAAGTATATCAGTCGAAAAATACGTGCTGTGGAAGGGTCGGGGGTCGGGTAATTTTTAAAGATCGCGGCCATAGAAAAAAACGCGAGAAAAAAAAATCTGTTAAAGCAATACAATTTTTTTTATGTGGGGGTCGTTCCAAAAGTAAAGCCTCCTATTTTTTTTTTTTTTTTTTTTTTTTTAGTTAAAAAATTTGAGGAATTACAAAGACGGGAGTGGTGCCATTAAAACGAACAACATTTTGTGCTCTTGAATTTATTTTTCTACATAGCCACCACCATTCTCGATGCCGTTTTACCAAGATATTCAATGACGCACCTCTGTTTCTGACGCACGTTCATAAAAGGGTTGCTTTCTTAGAGTCTCACGCCGTTAATATCTGCAACAGAGGGAAGAAACTTTTAGGTCATGAATGCATAAGCACCGTCATCATAAGATGCAATTTGCAATACCCTTTAATCCATTCACGCGGAATAAAATAGGAGCCATTACTTTTCGAACGCCCATCGTATATTACTTAATGAGAAATCATTTCCATTAAAATTCAGTAAGTATTATGCATCTAAAATTGAGAAAAGCGCGCTTGAAAAGTGCCAATATTGTATGACGGAAGTTAAAGCGAAATAAAATGACCACAAAATTGAAACTGATGTGTTTATCTAACAACGAAATTCGTATTTTCACTCGAAATCATATATATATATATATATATATATATATACAGTGATGATCATATTTATTGGCACGGTAAAATAAAAGTTAAATTTTGTCTAATAAATTCTAAAAAAGGCATTAAATTAAAGAAAATAACAAAGTATATTATGTATTTTTAACTGGCCTTTCCGATGCAGCAATCGGATTTTAGAAAAAATAAATAACAAAGGAACAACAAACATAATTGCAAAAAACCCTTGTTCAAAATTATTGCCACGATTTATTTAATAATCAATTGTATAGCCTTTGGCCTTGATTACCTTCCTCGGTCGCTTTTCATAGTTTACAACCAAGTTGTTGCACTCTTCAGTAGCCCACTCTTCCTGACAATAATCCTCCAATTGAATAAGATTCTTAGGCTTCCTTTGCATTACCCTCAATTTTAATGTTCTCCATAAATTTTCAATTGGATTAAGGTCTGGGCTTTGTGATGGCCACTCCAAAACATTAATATGATTGTCCTCAAGCCATTTCTTAGTCAGTTTAGCCGAATGCTTTGGGTCATTATCTTGCATGAACCACCAACGACGACCAAGTGAGAGCTCTTTAGCAGAGTCTTTCAGGTTTTCATCCAATATTTTAACATAATCTTCCTTTTTTATGCTACCTGTGACCTTAACAAGTCGCCCTGGTCCAGAGGCAGCAAAGGATCCCCAAAACATCAAATTGCCTCCACCGTGCTTCACTGTGGGTATGGTGTTCTTAGGCAGGAAAGCTTCGCCAGATTTTCTGTAAATATAAGACACTTTATTATGGCCAAATAACTCTATTTTCGTTTCGTCAGTCCATAGAACACGTTTCCAGAATGCAACATCTTTATCAATATGACGTTTTGCAAAGGCTAGCCTTGCTTTCAGGTGCATAGGCTTCAATAAGGGAGTCTTTCTCGGACGACATGCTTTTAAACCAGCTCTCTTCAAAACTCTACCAACTGTATGTCGAGATACATTCACTCCAGAGGTGCTCTGTTCATCAACAATCTCCCCAACAGAGATCCTTGGGTTTTGTTTTACTTGTCGAACAATTTTCCGTTCATCTCTTGGGGAAAGAATCCTTTTTCTCCCTCTACCCTCTAAACTCATAACGTGGCCTTGCGATTTGAACTTGTTTATTATGGCTCTAACAGTGGATTTGGGAAGGTTTAGCTTCTTTGAAATCTTATCATAGCCCTCCCCATTGGTATGGCATGCTACAACAAGCTTCCTGACGTCTTCGCTGTGTTCCTTAGTTTTAACCATGGCGATTGAAAATTATAATTTAGTCACTTATAATAGTTTAAATAAATCGCTATCTAAAAATTATCTGAAAAAAATTATTCACTGAATTAGCGTTAAACAAGCATAATATGGCTATAAAAAAGTTCAGAAAGCACGTAAACCGGAAATTGATTGATATTATACTGATACTAAAAGAAAAACAAAGCCGTGCCAATAATTTTGAACAAGGGTTTTTTGCAATTATGTTTGTTGTTCCTTTGTTATTTATTTTTTCTAAAATCCGATTGCTGCATCGGAAAGGCCAGTTAAAAATACATAATATACTTTGTTATTTTCTTTAATTTAATGCCTTTTTTAGAATTTATTAGACAAAATTTAACTTTTATTTTACCGTGCCAATAAATATGATCATCACTGTATATATATATATATATATATATATATATATATATATATATATATATATATATATATATATATATATATATATATATATATATCACTACACTGTGAAGACTGAAGGATTTGTCGAAAAGTATGTACTTTTAAAAAGAGTTTTTTTTATTTTTTCGTATATATATATATATATATATATATATATATATATATATATTCTGTAATTTCGTTAATGTCTGGTGAAGTTACTGGATCGTTAATACGATTCGGTAACCGAAACATGTATAACTAAGCAGATAAAATGGTAACAAAAAAATAAAACATATTTTCTCTGCAATAGTATTGAGCACCTTCTTTAGGTTTTTACTAATTACCATTGTTGCATTTTTGCTATATATACATACATACACACACATATATATATATATATATATATATATATATATATATATATATATATATATATATATATATATATATATGAACAAATGATTAATAAAACATGTTAAAAGACATCTTGAAAAAGAGTTAAAAACATATTTAATTTTAAAAAAGGAAGCACAAGATAAGTGGATAGTCCTTAATCCGCGGAGTTTCGAAGAAATACTCACCTTCTCATCAGAGGGCAGGAATTAGCAAAACTTACTTGTAGTTTCATTAAATACTTTTATATGCAAAATCCGATCCTGCATTTTGCTAATTCCTGCCCTCTGATGAGAAGGAGAGTATTTCTTCGAAACTCCGCGGATTAAGGACTATCCACTTATCTTGTGCTTCCTTTTTTAAATATATATATATATATATATATATATAGCAAAGTGTTTCCGTTGCATATATATATATATATATATATATATATATATATATATATATATATATATATATATATATATATATAATTTAAAGGAGATTAGAATAATAGTCTAAAGAGCTAAGTGTATTTTAATGTAATAGTGAAATTACTAGTTTAATTAAAATACAGGAAATGCTCGTTGTAATTTAGATATATAATAAGCTCGATAGTTAAATGTCCTAGAGCTAATTCAATATTAAGTAATGTGATTTATAATTTAAAAATTTAAAAAAATGTTTTTAAATTTAAAAATCAAATTTTAATTAAATTAAAAATCAGTTTCATAAGAAGGAACAACAACAAAGTCAATTATCTGTACGATCGTTTCGGAAATCCGTGCTTTTTATTTGTGGTATACATGAAGTTATGTAGAACAATTATATATATATTTTTTGTTGGTAAGCACGGTCTCCTCATCAGCAAATTTAGGAGGATTTTTATTGAATTTAAAAGACACCATAAATGAACCTAGCATTAAAAGTAAGGCAGATGAATCTGAAAAATTGAAATAAAAGGTTTGGATTTAAAATTTATAAGAAAATTAATATAGGTTAGAAATAGAAATGAGTAGAAAAAAAAATATTTTTTGAATTTACATAATAAATTTGATTTAAAAATATATAGAGATAGTTACCTTTTAGTTTTTCTTTTTTTGAAATCAGGAACTATAGCTGCACAGTATCAAAAACTCCAAATCTACAAGAACCTATCAACAGCCATAACTCAACTATATATATATATATATATATAGCAAAAATGGTATATTTGAAAAGATCTCGATTCGTGTACAGTTCTTAAAAACGGTTCACCCTCATATCGATCGATCCTTTTATTCATGAACATATTTCTGCATTTTCAAATCTTTCCGTAAAATGTCCATTGTTCTTCTGTCTGGCCTGACTACCTGGTTCTTCCCGAATCACTGATTTTCATCGATGTCGTATTTAGGCGTACACTCCACCTTCGATTCCTCCTTCCGCGTCCCCCTATTTTTTTTTTTTTTTGCGCTATTTTCACTTCTCGTCGTAGTTTTTTCTCTTTCTTTTCCTTTAATATTATTTTTCTTCTTACCATTCATAACTGTGCCTGTTTTGCTTTTCGCTTACTCTGTCATAAATCTTTTTTTTTAATTCTACTTCTTCCTCTGTTTTCTTCTTCTTTCTTTCTTTTTTTCTTTTTTTTTTCTTTTACTTTGGTAATCCTTCTTTTATCATTATCGTTCCGTTCGCGTATTCAATTCCAACGACTGCCCCTTCCTTCAGCATTCGCAATCTCCACCCTTATGGCACCCGCTACTGCAGGTGAAGCTTCATAAATGGCACGTGGGCCCTCGTTATATTAATACTACTAATGCTGCTAATATGGTTAACTATACTTGTACTGCTTTTCTAAGCAAACGACTATTACTACTTCTAATCAAAATGTACTACTATTACTACTAATAATAATAGCAGTAGCAGCGTAATAATAATAATAATAATAATAATAATAATAATAATAATAATGAGGACACTTGTTGTCACACAGACTCCAGAAGAATGCCACCAGTTGCTTCAAAAAGAATTTAATGTTGGCCTGTGAGACTACTCCTAGTGAGTAAATAATAATAATGATAATAATAATAATAATAATAATAATAATAATAATAATAGTAATAATAATAATAATAATAATAATAATAATAGGGTGGTGCACTGGGAATTGTGCAAACGACTGCATTTTGAGCGTACAGACAAATGGCACAAGCATAAACCCGCAACAGCACTCGAAAACGAGAACCACAAAATCCTATGGGACATGGACATACAGACGGACAAACCCATCCAAGCAAGAAGACCAGATGTCGTAATAATTAACAAGAAAGAAAAATCCTGTCAAATCGTAAACTTTGCTGTCCCAGCTGACCACAGGGTGAGTATGAAAGGAAAGGAGAAACGAATCAAATACACAGAGCTAGCCAGAGAGTTAAAAGGGATTTGGATAATGAAGAAAATCAAAATAGTGCCGATAATAGTAGGAGCACTAGGAACACTTTCGAAAAAAGACTGTCAGAAATTGGAATCAGAGGAATAACTGCAAAAGTACAACGACTAACGATAATGAAAACGACTGAAATATTAAGGAAAACCCTTGAATGCGGAGTATAATACAACAATAATATAATAAGCGAGAATGAAGAACACCGAAGCTGCATATCTACAAGTTCTATACCCCATTGTGTCATCACCGTTCCCCTCAATAAAAAAAGTGATACCAAAGAGCCGAGAAGGGTCAAGAAGGACTGAAAGACCGAGGAGAGAGCGCTAGCCAGACCTCGGCTGGACAAGCGCAAAGAGAACTGAGACCTTGGAGAGGCTGAGTGCCACTCAAATTCTAGTATAAACCAATGGCCACTGCCAGCGAGAAATCAATGGTAAGCGGCTGTTGCGATGATGCAAATTCATTTGCAAATGCTATCGAAGGAGGTGGAGAGAGCTGGACGTCTGGGGAGACTTGTTGTCACTCAGCTTCCAGAGAATACCACAGGTTTCCAATCAGATCGTTTGTTGACTTGTGTGAAAGCTCCGTGTGAGCCAATAATAATAACTTGAAATTTTAAGATTAAGAGAAATCGGAATCGAGGGGAAGACTAAGACTATACAACGAACGGTAATGCAGAAAACAACTGAAATCTTCGGGGAAACCCTAGAGTGCGGAACCTAATTCACATGAGCGACAAACGCTAGCCGCGCGTATAGAAATTTCAAACAGAAGTAAAAACAAAAAAAATCCGACCATGAAAACTGAAACCACAAAATTATAAATTGATTACATTCTTGTCCCCCCCCCACACACACACACAAAAACTGTAGAGTCAGCAGCAACTTGCACCACACAAAATACACGAAGGTTCAAGAAGGATAAAAACACCGAAGAGAGAAAAGACTAACACGAACTTCTATTGAATGAGTGCGAAAGGGAACTATGAACTTGGAGTGGCTTACTACCCCCCCCCCCGCAATTCCAGTAATGACAAATCATCATTGACAGCTAAAAGTCAATGGCAACCGACTGTTGCGATAACGCAAATCTATTTGCAAAGGTTAGCGAAACAGGTGGAGAATACTGAAATCTGGGTAGAGTTGCTGTCACCCAGACTCCAGGGAACGCCACCGTTTTTTTTTTTTTTCAGTGAGCAGTCTCTGATGATGAGTGGTGTGAGAACTCCTTGTGAGTAAATAATAATAATAATAATAATAATAAACATTTTACACAACCTTTTATTTTTGACAAAGGAGTCACCATTTTTCAAGGGCTCGAAGGCCACTCGAGGATAAGAATTTATGAGTATACAATAGTCAAAGGAGCAATATCATAGTAATCGTTAGAAGTATAAATTTGGTAAATTGGATTACTTAAGGGAAACGGCTTATCAAGAACTTGTTTACATTGGACTTGAAGACGACCAAATTGTAGTCAGCTGGAAAGTAGGCAAACGAAACTATATATATATATATATATATATATATATATATATATATATATATATATATATATATATATATATATATATATACTAACATGGGTGCCCGGCGTTGCCCAGGTGTTTGGAGGTGTATGCTGAGAAAAAAAAAAAAGAAACGGTCAATTTTTTAAAATTTGACCCCTATTATAGCCCCTAACATTTATTGTTTTGGGCTCAAATCCAGTTATTAAGCTAGATCCATGTCCAAGGAACCTATATCTAAAATTTCAAGTGTTTAGACCCAAAATTAGTAGAGTTCTCAAAGGTTAAATCGTTGAACTTTGCCCCTTAATCGCCAAATTTCTGGCCAAAAACCGATCACAAAGATTTTCCCAAATCTAAGTACCCTGTATATAAAATTTCGAGTATGTAGTCTAAAAATTGACAGAGTTATTGCGTAGGGAAATGTACACAGGCACACACACAGACACTTTTACATGTACACAGGCACACACACAGACACTTTTATATATATATATATATATATATATATATATATATATATATATATATATATATATATATATATATATAGTTTTTGCGATACGTTTTGAATGAATTCAATTATTTACGAAAGTGCATTTTTACCTTAATGCGAGTTGGGAAAATTTTTCCCATTAACCAATTTGGTACCCCCATATATATAGTAAGTAAGTAAGTTGTAAAAATATATATGTCAATTAAGCTACACAGAATATTCCGCGTTTCATCCACGCTCGGATTCGTCAGGCTTATGCGAAGGGTTGTGGTTATCTCGCGTTTTTATATATGCACATTCTATTGAGTTTTCAGTTAGCCAATCAGCTTCCTAGTTTCTGTCGCTCCCTTCCTAATCAGCCAATGGGCAGGCACTTACAGGACAAAGGCCCAGTTGACCTTAGGTTCAGTCCTTCCTTTGTGTGTGCTTGTTTAAGCACATAATAACAAAATATTAAATAAAATCAATGATAACAACAACAAAATAAACAATAAAAAGTGAACATCATAACAAAAATAAAATGTAATGTAGAAATAATAATAATAATAATAATAATAATAATAAAATAATAATAATAAAATAATAATAATAATAATAAAATAATAATAATAATAATAATAATAAACCAACTCAAGACAACGACAACCACAGTAGAAATAAAAATAAAAATTCTAATAATGAAAAAGATAAATGCAACTGTAGATCCCGCACAATTTGCCCACTTCAAAAAATAGGTCTAACTATGAACATAGTTTACCAGACCACAAATTTTGCGAAAGAAACCCCGAATAACAGGAAATATTACGTAGGTATGACTTCCTTAGATTTCAAAACCCGATATTATAACCACAAAAGTACGTCCAAAAATTAAAAAAAAAGCACCGAATAAAAACAACACTAGCAAGAAAATATTGGGAACTCAAAGAAAGCGGACGTTCGTCGGTAGTCTAATGGAAAATAGTAAGACAAGCAAGCACATGTAGAGACCTAGACGATTCATGTAGAGTATGCCTTCATGAAAAATTTGCTATCCTATACTTTAAAGAACTCCATCATCTATTAAACTGTAGAGAAATATCGAACAACTGTGTACACAGGATAAACTTTACTCTATGAAACAATTTTAAAATTAACAATAACAATAGAAAATAAATAAATAAAATAAACATACATATACACAAATTATCATATATATATATATATAAACTAACATAATATAATATATATAAACTAACATAATATAATATATATATAAACTAACATAATATAATATATATATAAACTAACATAATATGATGTATATATATAAACTAACATAATATAATATATATATAAACTAACATCATAAAATATATATATATATATATATATATATATATATATATATATATATGAACTAACATAATATAAGAAAAGAACACATTTAACTACACCTGGGTTTAAAATAGGCTAGATCACTAGATATCTACGCTCTCCACTAAAAAGCACACACAAAGGAAGGGTTTAATCTAAGGTCAATTAAGGTTAATAAGGTCTATTGGGTGATTAGGAAGAGAGCGGTGGGAACTAGGAAGCTGATTTGCTAACTAAATATTCAATAGAATATGCGTATATTAAAACGCGAGACAAACACAACTCTTCGCATAAGCCTGACGAATCCGAACGTGGATGATACGTGGAATATTGTGTGTAGCTTAATTGCCATATATATTTTTATAGCTTACTACCTAGCTCTACGTATTTATTGAGCACTGTTAAAGTAAATACTTAAATTTACGCACAAAATTATACTTTCGTATATTAATTTATATGATTAAATGAAGTAGTTATATATACACAATCATATATATATATATATATATATATATATATATATATATATATATATATATATTATGAATAAATGACAAAAGACTATATTCCAAAGTTCATGATGTTGACCGTCTTATAATTTATTCCTTTAATTCAGTTGACATTTACAATTCTTGACAATATCTGTTTCGTAGCGCAAAACCAATCTCTTAATTATTATATCAATCAATGAATCTATTATGCCTTTAAATCATCAGAAGAAATAACAACAATCCTTCAAAAGGAAATAAAGTGCATTTTGACATTATTAAAATTCGAAAATTGGAAGAGAAGCTGTAACTACCTTATAATATGTTTCATTACGCCATTTTGAGTTTTAGAAAATATATGTATGCATGTATGTATGTATGTATGTATGTATACCACTATAACCCTTTTTATTTATTAGAAAGATATTTTCGATTTTTCCGATTCCCGATTCCGATTCCGATTCCGATTAACCGTCCCAACACTAATATCTATACATATATATATATATATATATATATATATATATATATATATATATATATATATATATATATATATATATACTCGGGGGTTTTTTTATTCAAAAGTAATAGAGTAGTGAATTCAACGAGGTTGTTAGATAGTGTTCAATAAAAAGAGCTGATAATACTTGTTTATAGTTATATAAACATATTTATATCCCGCTGCTACAAACAGCCATTTGTTTCAATCAAACAACAGATATCATCAGGCAGCGACTTGACTATTCAAATGTTCAATGAATAAACTATTAAGATTATTCTACTAAGATTATTCATTGAACATTTGAATAGTCAAGTCGCTGCCTGATGATATCTGTTGTTTGATTGAAACAAATGGCTGTTTGTAGCAGCGGGATGTGAACATGTTTATATAACTATAAACAAGTAATATATATATATATGTATGTATGTATGTATGTATATGTGTGTGTACGTATGTATAGGCATATGTATGTATGTGCGTATTTGTGTGCCTCTACGTGATTATGGTTGCATGTGTGTGCACATGCATACGTATGTTGGCGTACATCTGTATGCACGCATGTGTTTATTGTCGTGTGTATGTGGGGTGGAGAGGGCTCCCACAAGCCGTGGTGAAGGCAATCCCTCTAGGAGAAGCAAATCTTAGATTTTAAAAAAAGCAAGAGACCAGTACCCGCATTAAGCTGGTCTGCATTTTGACTTGTTGCTGGCTATCTTGCTCTTGCTTGTTGCTAGATATCAACATTTTGAACCGAGAGAGAGATTTAGCTGACGTACAAAGCTAAAACTCTGTAACATCATTTGTGTATAGATACTCCCTCAGTTGTGACGCATGTAGGCCTGAAATGCTGGAAGCATGTGATGACTGATCTGTCATCATTATGTGTATATATGTATGTATAGGTGTATGTATGTTCATGTACAGGTGTATGTATATGTGTGTATATCTATGTGTATATGTATGTATAGGTGTATATATGTTCATGTACAGGTGTATGTATATGTGTGTATATCTATGTGTATATGTTTGTATAGGTGTATATATGTTCATGTACAGGTGTATGTATATGTGTGTATATCTATGTGTATATGTATGTATAGTTGTATGTATGTTCATGTACAGGTGTATGTATATGTGTGTATATCTATGTGTATATGTATGTATAGGTGTATATATGTTCATGTACAGGTGTATGTATATGTGTGTATATCTATGTGTATATGTATGTATAGGTGTATATATGTTCATGTACAGGTGTATGTATATGTGTGTATATCTATGTGTATATGTATGTATATGTGTATATGTATGCATATATGTATGTGTATGTATATACGTATATATATTGTTTTTATGTATGTGTATTTATGCATGTGTGTATGTGCATATATGCATGTGTGTACGTATTTATGTGTATATATGCATGTGTGTATGTGCATATATGCATGTGTGTGTATGTATGTATGTATGTGCATGTTTGTGTATGAGGGCATATTCATGTATGTGTATGTATATGTAGGTAAGTGTATGTATATGTATATGTGCATATGTCTACATATGTATATATGTATGTATAGGTGTATATATGTTCATGTACAGGTGTATGTATATGTGTGTATATCTATGTGTATATGTATGTATATGTGTATATGTATGCATATATGTATGTGTACGTATATACGTATATATATTGTTTGTATGTATGTGTATTTATGCATGTGTGTATGTGCATATATGCATGTGTGTATGTGTATATATGCATGTGTGTATGTTTATATATGCATGTGTGTGTATGTATGTATGTATGTGCATGTTTGTGTATGAGGGCATATTCATGTATGTGTATGTATATGTAGGTAAGTGTATGTATATGTATATGTGCATATGTGTACATATGTGTATATGTATGTATATGTGTGTATGTATTTGTATATGTGTGTGTATTTATATGTACGTACATGTGTATGTATGCGTGGTTGTATGTATATGTATGTATGTGTCTTATGGATTGTGTATATATATGTATATATGTGTGTATGTTTACAGATCTGTATGTGTATATATGTATATTTGCATTTATATATATATATATATATATATATATATATGTATGTATGTATGTATGCCATTGACCGTCTTGTGTATATTTATGCATGTATATGTATTATATTGTATATGTATGTATGAATATATGTGTGTTATATGTATGTGTGCATGTGTATATATGTGTATATATGTATGTATGCGTGCATGTATATATATGTATGTATACTAATGACCGTTTTCAGTGTCATGTCTGTTTGAGCGTGTGAATTTTGCCGACAGTGCATGAGGGAGTGGCACTCGTCTGACAAGACGTTGCAATCATCAATCATCATATATGTATGTATGTATGTATGTATGTATGTATGTATGAACCCTTTTTACTTAATGGAAGGACATTTTGTCTGAAAAAATACATTTACTTACTTTTTCGTTAAAAACCGAATATATTCTTTCATACCGGAAAAAAACACGGATTTAAATACTTATATTGATATATGCAATTGAATTCCGATGAGTGTAGATATAAAAAAAAAACTAAAAAAAGATTGTAAAAAAAATATATGTAAATAAGCAGAAAATAATGATATAGATTTCTATGCGAGAAAAATATTTTGTGTGGAAAAACGTATTTTGCCGATAAAAGCATATATATATATATATATATATATATATATATATACATGTGTGTGTGTGTGTGTGTGTGCGCGCACTTCCCATTGTAAAAAGATATATTGTAAATTGAATAGGTAAATCGATGCTTGTAATTGCATCCTCCCTTAAGTCAAACTAAATGATGAAGAGAATGTAATTGATGGTGGATGCAGGGCAAAGAGTAACGCTTCCGAAACCCGGGATAAGCTGTCTATATAATAACCGCAGCGATTGCCGGTATTGTCCGGGATAAAAGTGTCACAAAACTTCCACCATCCTTTCTTTGCTCCTCCCCTGTTTTTCCTCTCTCACTTCCTGCACTCTTTTTTTTTTTTTCTTTGCCCAGCCCATTCCTCTCTTTCTGGAATCGCACGCACGTGGACACAACGCAAGGGAAATAATTCTGTGAATAAAAAACATGAGATTTATTTCCCTCACACACACACACACACACACAAACACACGCACACACACACACACGCACACATATATATATATGCATATACATATATATATATATTGTTTTGAAAAAAGAAAGATCGAATGATTATGAAATCATCAACGTTTCGTCCCTATTGCAGAGGACATCTTCATGATATTAAAAGGAAAAATGCAAAAAAAGAAAACGATCATAGACCATACAAAAATGAAAAGCAAACAGTGTGTGTATTTTCTTTTTCGATGATCATTTCATAATTTCATTCGGTTTTTCTTTTTTCAAAACAACATAACGTCAACCATCGCTGGTATTTGTATTTTGTTTTTATACGCACACACACACACACACACACACACACACGCATATATATATACTAAAGAGAATTAACTCTGTGAATAAAAACATCAGAGTTAATTCTCTTTAGTAAGTGGTCGGAAACTACATGATAACATTTGAAGATGTGTGTTCGTCTTGATGACATTAAATTATATAAACCGCTATTTGCCATTCAACTAATAGGAGTTTTTTTTTTTTTACTTTTAAATATTATACATCCGGCGTTACGCCGATTAAAAATAAAACATTGACTTTGTGGTTGTTTGTTGTGTATTTTTTAAGTTTTAACTGGCTACAAAGATATACATTTGCCCTTTATATAATAAACTGGTTGATTGCCCGGCGTTGCCCGGGTGTTTAGAGGGGTGTGTTGATCAAAAAAAAAAGTGGTAGTAGGCAGGCAGGTTCGAACCCCTACCACGAAGGAAAAAAAGAACGTGAAAAAAAAGTGACATGCTTGCTGTTGCGCCCATCGACAAACCGGAAGTGACGTAAGTTTAAATTAAGGCTAAACAATCGAAAAGAGGTGATGGCTTTCGATAATATCGACGAAAAAAGCGACCCCTCCCTGTAGAAATGTACCCAGTTAAGGATGAAATAATTAATTTTTTAGGCCAATTTTTCGATATTTTTTGTCCTAAGAGTCGAGCTTTAAAATGCTATCAATCTCGTGAAAATCCGTCGCCTTTGTCGAAAGTTTTTGCGAGACATACAAACATACATACAGTGAGATTTATATTATAGTTAAGGCAATTTCATTACGTTATGAAACATATTTTCTTTTTATAGATGGTATCGCCTAATGGCCGAAGACGCATTCTTTGTTTCATCTGATATCGCTTTTGTGTGGAAACTCGAACTCAAATACACTTTCTTCAGAGTCGGTTCAAAGTGCAGTATATGTTCTATCCCAAGATGATGCAATAATATTCTGTAATCTGCGTTCGAGCCAGAGATCCATAGACAGAAAGATCACAAACTCCTACAACGATTTTGGAGATAGATCCCCATTGTTATATAGCGGGTATATATATATAAACGAGGTTATACGGCATAATCACGTTGACATACCGGTTCTCGTCAGATAATTGAAGTTAAGCAATGATGAACCTGGCCAATACCAAATGGGTGACCATTTTGGAATTTGCAGTCGTTGTATGGGCTCTCTGCTTATCTCAGCATTGTTTCCAAATTCCTGAATTTCTACTGACCACTGGAATAAAGCAGTGCCGAATTAGGAGAAATGTGGCTGGATATTTCACAACTCTTGCACAAAAGATTTCACAGCACCATCAGTGATGTTTCGTGGTCTTCATCGACAACGATGGACGAACAGTCATATAAACATGTATGTTGTATAGTGTCTCTTTAAATGTATACGTGGCATGTATGTATGTTACAACATTATCTTCTAGTCGTGTGTGTATATAGCCTTAAAATGTATGCACACATATGCTCGTCGTCTTCGTGTGTATAGGAAGTGACACTAATTATGTCTCTGTGATGTGTGTATAATATTCGGACCGCGTATTTTATAAAATAAAGATTTCATTTCATTTTGTGAGTGCGTGCGTGTGGCGTTTCACGTAACCAGAAACAGTTCAGGGTAAACGAAGAATTTTTAAATACAGGGCATACTGACGAGGTTTTCCAGGGCTTTTGGAAAGCACTTCTCGAAGCTTTTCCAACACTTAAACTGGTTAAAAATAACATGACGCCTTTTCAACAATCGGAATGCCGTCTGGGTCAGTTGCTTTACTGGAATCAAGGTTCTTGATTAGCTTGGCGACCTCACGCACAGATATTTGTATGTTGCAAAGTGTGTTGTCTGTTATAGGACGAAATACGGGGAGTTCGTGGCCTTCGACGCAGAGGGTAGAATTAGCTGCAAAGTTCTTGGCAAATAGTTTGGCCTTGTCGGATGCTGACGAGATGACCTCAGGTCCATTGATGATGATTGGGATAGAACGCACGTTTCTGTTCAGGATCCTGTTTGCTATTTGCCAAAACTGGTGGGAACCAAGCCGCTGCTCAGCTACTTTGGATTTAACGGACTGGGCATATAGCGCTCTTGTATTTTTTATTATTCTTTTACGGTGGTTGCTGGCAGTCCTGAAAGCAGCTTTAGTCTCAGTACATCTATTAGTTTGGTAGCTATGGCAAAAGTGATTTCTGTGCGCGATGGCAGCAGCACATTCTGAGGAGAACCATGGATGGCTGTTAGGTTTTTGTTGGAAACGGAGGGTGGGAGTGACGTGTACTTATACTAAACTGGTCAAAAATAACACGACGCTTCCATAAAACAAAGATACATAATAGTCATTTGGTAACGGATTACTACGCTCAATTTCATATTTGTACAGAAGACTTATACGGCAGTTTGTATAGAACACTGTCATCTGGAATATTCATATAGAAGACTTTGTTATCCGGCAGTTGGTACATCGACTTGAGACTCTGTAAAAGAAATACTCTCGTGTGAAGGAACACTATTACAACCCTAGTTATATTTTACATAACTTTATTTCATGTATCTACGGGTTTGTGGCTTCCCTGGAGTTTTCAACGGCTTCTCTACTTTTGTTTTTACATCTTTGCTATATGCGTCAGTTAAAGCTTCAGGAACGCAAGAGTATAACTACTAATCTAGAACTCTTTCGCAGATATAACAAACACCGTTTCACTTTACATAATCATACGACGAAACATGTGTCAGTGGATAATTATATTTTTAAAATGATATATATGCCGCTCCCCATGTGGGGGTACCAAATTTATTAAAGACAAAATTATTCCCAACTCGAATTTAGGTAAAAATGCACTTTCGTAAATAATTGAATTCATTGAAAACGTATCGCAAAAACAAAAACAAACAACATATATATATATATATATATATATATATATATATATATATATATATGCCCAACTCTCTTCCTGATCTACATCAATGATCTTCCAAATAACATCCTGAGATCATTCGTAGGCATTTATGCTGATGACACTACCATCTATGGAAGCACACCAAAGATCGTAAACGAATAAGTTCTCTCTGATTCTCTCTCTCTCTCCTCTGATTGGAGCACGTGGTACAATGGGTTAAGAGGTTGCTTTTGATGCATCTAAAACCAAGCTTTTATCTTTACATCATCATCGCTTTGATCCCCATCTGGTGTCAATTGAAATGAACGGCTCTCCTCTTGAGGAGGCTTTATGTTTTGACAAGCTTTTGGGTTTCACCTTTACTCCTGATCTAAAATGGAACACATACATCAAATCCGTTGCCAAGGTTGCTGGAAAAATGGCGAGCATTTTTCTACCTATATAAGAGTCAGGTACATCCAAGGATCGAATACTGTTGCCACATCTGGGCAGGAGCTGCTAGAAAAACATTATCCTACATTTATAGAGTTCAAAATAGACTCTGTAGCCTCATAGGCGATGCCCTTTTCTCTTCCCTGCAACCTCTTTCTCACAGAAGAGATATTGCGAGTCTGTCTCTGCTTTATCGTTATTTTCATGGCAAGTGCTCGGCTATGGTCTCCCCCTCGGCAAACTTTCACATTAAACACTCCTCTAGCTAAAAACACTATCAATAATTTTACCCACTCTTTATCTGTGCCTAAACCTAATCGTATATCCAGGAACAAAGTTTCTTTCTTAGAACTATACGTCTGTGGAACTATCTTCATATATATATATATATATATATATATATATATATATATATATATATATATATATATATATACTAGCAAAAGTACCAGTCATTAACTGGGTTCAAAAACAGCCTACAAAAAATGGACTTTGACTATGAAAGTATGATAGGTTATGAAAGGAAGGGTTGTAAATTTGGGTTGAATTTGGGGGTATCAAAACCAAAGCAAAATATGATGAAAGTAAAAATAAAATAGATAACCCCCATAATTTATTATACCATACCTGTTCACACTGAAACACTTATCAAAATATTCTGTGGATCTATATTAAAAACCTTATTAAATTTTTCCATTCTATGGAGGTTAGGTGCGAACGAACACCCCATAATTTTATTATACCATATTTCTTCAAACTGAAACATAATTATCAAAGTATACTTATGCAGATAGATATGAAAAGTTTTGTGCCTATTTCCATTCTACGGAGGCCAGGCGTGAACGCAGACGACACAATTTTATTATACTATCCCCATTTAAGTTAAAACATACTTATCAAATTATTATTATGTACATCTATATCAAAAACACTTGTAAACGGTTTTTTTTTTTTAATTTAAAATTTTTTTATTTCCATACTTTGTGGACCAGGCGCGAACGCAGACTCCACAATTTTAATAAACCACCGTTCTGCGAGATCAAACATACCCATTCCTGTGTCTCGATACATCTTCTATCATTATATGTAATCAGTTTTTTTTTTAAATAGTCAACCATATAGGAGCTTTATATTATATATATATATATATATATATATATATATATATACATATATATATATATATATATATATATATATATATATATATATATATATATATATATATATATATATATATTGCTGTATTTTATACAACCAGTCGGACAGTCATTTTGCTTCTGTCGGGCTGAGCTATGGGTCTGTTCAGTCTGAGGAGGTGCACGCGCCACGGTTTTACTTTATTCTTGAGAAGCGCGTTAGTTTATTAGAAATCACACCATACACACTTCTGGAGGATGCCGACAAGGCTGTTTATGCATTTTAGGTTAAAGCGCGCGAATCCTACTGCGTTGGCTTTTCCGAAGCTGGCCTTATATAAAACGACATAATTTCCATCACATTATCATCTAGCATTTCCATCAATACCAGTTTATTTTTTTTTTTTTCGATTATCCTGAAGGAGGGGGTAATATCATTACGTAGCCAGTGTTACCGTGTTTAAGTTTGCATCCGTACATGCATATAAGGTGTGTAACGTACTTGTAGACAGATTATTCCTAAACAAAACCATTCTTAGAAACATAATGTTTTACAAATAAAACAAAACTTTTTTTTTTAAGGGTAAAAGTAAATATAGTATAGTTATATTATAATAGGATGTGAAGGCGCGTGTGATAGCAGCAGCTGTATACAAATGACAGAGCTGTGTGTGAGGTGACGTCACAGCTAGGAAGAAAAAGAAAAAAGCTTATAAAAAGAGAAGGACAGAAATAGACGTGTTACCCACGTGGCCCGAGACTGGCAGGGAAAGACGTGTCCTAAACATGGCTATAAAAAGGCAGAGTACCACGTATTCCACACCGTATCATTGTTTAATTGTGCTCTCATAAATTTCGAACCCCTGTCTTATAAAAAGAATCTACAGTTAATTTATAGACTTTATTTTTCCGCTCGTGCGGTGATAAAGCTTCTCAAATGAACTTGTGATGTTAGGTTGTATAAAAGTGTTAGCTTTTGTCTAAATCGAACTTCCTTCTTTAATCGGTTTGTTTTGATTATTCGATTTTCGATACTTATCAGACCTATATAGATACAAAACTTGCATAAGAACACTCTCAGATACATTTTTATGAAAAATACACGCACATATACACACATAAACACACTTACACACACACATATATACACACACATACATACACACAGACACACACATAGAGACAGACACACACATACACACACAACTACACACAGAGACACACACACACAACTACACAAGCATACACACACAGACACACACACATATACACACATACACACACATATTCACACACATACATACACATACACACACACACACACAAAGAGACTTCTATATAAAAGTAAAGATAGAGACAAACGATAAACGTTTGAAAGCTTTTTTTCGTTTATTTAGAACTAAACATTTAAAGCATACACACACATACACACGTACATACACACATACACACAACTGCAGACAGAGACACACACACACAACTACACACACATGCACACACATACATATACACACACATACACACACACATACACACATACACACATACACACACACATACACACATACACACATACACACACACATACACGCATACACACACAACTACAGACAGAGACACACACACAACTACACACACATGCACACACATACATATACACACACACATACACACACACTCACACACAAAGAGACTTCTATATAAAAGTAAAGATTAAAACAAACGATTAACGTTTGAAAGCTTTTTTTTTCGTTTATTTAGAACTAAACATTTAAAGCATTCGGAAAATGCGAATTGTATTGATTAAATTCGATTAAAGAAGAATTAGTTAAAGTTGATTTTTCTTTATTGTGTCGGAACTTTGAAAAATATACGGTAAACAGACGACGATGATGATGACGACGATCATGATGACCTCGTAAATCTAATATATAAACGGCTATGTGTCTGCCTGTCTGTCTCCATATTTTCAAACTCTATCTCCCCCGAAACTAAAAGTCGCAGAGCGGCGCTAGGGACCCAAAATGATTGGACTTTTTACAGGGCATTCTTTTATGGAGCTTTAGCCGGTTAAAATGTATCAAAATTGAAAAAATCGTTATACATTTTGTACATATATCTTAGTTTATTTTTAATTGGTCTATATACGTGTCACGTTGGTACAGTGGTAACGTCACTAGTATTTTTTTTTTTTTTTTACTTTTGAAATTACAACTCCATAATAATATATACATAATCTAGACGAATTAAAATACCATATTTAAGCGTATTGTACGCCCGGTAACCCCCCCCCCCGCCCCGCGCTAGTGAATTCTTAAACAGATAAAAATAAATTTAACAAAGACGATACGACCTCCATTATAATCGGTGATTAAAAGTTTGATAACATAAGACACTTATTGTCATCGAAATTGTCAAATCGCCCATTTTAAAATCAAATTGATTCATTGCCTGCTAGCCGGGAACCCACTACGATGAACCGGAAGAAAGCTTCACATGCCTCCTCTCAGTGACTTAGTTCACAATACATTGTAGTCTACATTGCACTGTAGAGAACCTATGATTGATTTTATGAAGTCATTCGAAGTTTAAAATTTTAAAAAAATAAGGTATCAGAGTTCAATTGTTATCTAAAGAGAAACATCTATTTCGAACGCGCCCCTGTCATACCAAAGAATCTACGGTTTGTTTTATACGCCAGGTCGTCCCGCTTGTAGGGTAATAAAACTTCTAAAATGCACTTGTGACCTTAGGTTGTATTAGGATGTACACTTGTTCTTCCAGAATATCTGGACGATGAATTCAAAGACCTCACAAACACTTTGAAAACCTTGCAATATCCCACATATTTCATATTGAATGCTTAACAAAAAGCAACATAAATAATCAAAAATCATATACACCAGACCTTTCTCTCATAAACAGACACTTTCTTTTACCTACACACACCAATAATACAATAATTTGTAACACACTAAACAAACTAGGAATTCCAATCATACAAACTACATCACAAACTATAAGACAAATATTAAACACCACAAAAAATCTCCAAAACAAACCAATTTCCACTGCAGGCATATACACTCTTCCTTGCCAAAATTGCCATCATAAATACGTTGGTGAAACCCAGCGTAAGTTAGAAAAAAGGCTCAGTGAACATAAAAGAGATATAAAAAAAACAGCAATTCTCTAAGCGCATTATTCTCTCAATCATTGCAGCATAATCACACCTTTGACTTCAAACAAGCAAAAATAGTTAAATTTATTTCAAATAAACCGCGCCGGAAACTTCTTGAATCAGCGCTTATCGCAAATTCAAGCACGATTAAACAACGTGCAGGTTTCTATAATGTAGCGCCATTAATAAGTAAACGTTTCTTACAAGAGCATAATTTAACTGTAGACGACAGTTAACCTTCTCACACCATAGAAACACTTCATGTAATAATTAATACATATAATCGCAATCAATAAATTACATACTAAAAACATACTCATTTCATGTCTGTTACACGCCTATATTTGAATTTTAACAGACATATTCTTTCCAGAAAGAATATCAACTGCGTTCATATCTTTTAAAAACATATTAACGACTACAGGACGTTAATAAAAATCCCCCTCTCTTTAATAGCGCAAGCCCCTCTCATTTTTTGAATTTTCAACGCCTTTTTCCATTTTCTGAAATAGAACAGCGTCACACTTTGCACATGAAACATTTTAAATATTTTGTACTGGTGTTTCTTTTTTTGTTTGTTTGTTTGGTTTTTTTTGTTTGGTTTTTTCTTAATCTCATTCAATCAGAGGAAGTCTCGAAATAAAGACGAAACGTTGATGAACACATAACTCTGTCTGATCCTTTTTATTTTACCTATATATATATATATATATATATATATATATATATATATATATTAATTGGGATTCCACTGTAAAATGTATGCACATATACCAGCTCTATCCTGCATTGAGCATTCTTTAATAATCACGCGAGTTTCATTGGATTTACATCTAGGAAACCAATCGATACAACCGGTGTATATATATATATATATATATATATATATATATATATATTTATATATATATATATATATATATATATATATATATATATATATATATATATAAATTGACGCCAGACTATCCATGAAAGCAGTTCTATTGGTTATGTGTAACTCACTGAAATCAAATGTTCGATTTTGGGTCTTTTTCACAAACTGCAAAAAGCAATTTTATATTCATTTAAGTAGCATTTAACTTCTTTCCCAACCAGATAATCTCTCGCGCTGAAATTTCTTCTCCATTTGAAATATTTTTTCACTTTACAACGCACTTCCGCGTTCCAAATTCTAACTATTTTTTAACTTCCTTCGATCAAGTGAGTCTTCATGCATGCTGGAACTTTTAATCCCAGTTTGTTTTTGTCACTTCGTTTTTCTTTTTTTTTTTTTCTTTTTTTTTTGTTGTTTTGTTGTTTTTCTACATTTCCTCCATATTTACACATGTTTTTTAACTGACATAAAAACATTTTTTTTTTTTTTTGCAATTTATGACAAAACATCATAAATTGCTGTTTCATTTAATGCTTTGACCAGGAAATTTTTGCTCAGCTGTAATTATAATTTGCTATTTTTTTTCTTTCCTCTAATGAGATTAGCAAAAATATCATCCTTTGGAACGTCGCAGAATAAAGATTTTTTTAAATAAATTTTTGAAGTATTCTCTCGAATAATACATTTAATTGTAAATATTAATCTACAGTTTTAATTTTTTTTCCTTTGTCCATATATATATATATATATATATATATATATATATATATATAACTTAAAATTACTACAAAATAGAACAGTTAGCACAATTTTCAAAATATTTGTTCAAATTCCACAAAAATCAGGGAAATAGAGCACTTTGTTATGCTCTTCCAGTGTTATAGAAAATTTTGCTTCTCTGCGTTTCATATCAATTTTAAATTTAAAAAAATATTGATTTGCTATAAAGCGATACACAGGGTATATATATATATATATATATATATATATATATATTTAAATAAGGGGATGGTCACCAACAATGTGTATTTTTTAACATTATTTTATTATTCCGTGTCTAGGGTTTTCATTGAGAATTATGTTAAGATCATTGTAATAATGTTTTTAAATCATTGAAATCATTTTAACGCGTTTCAGACGTTCTGTGAAGCGTCCCCTTCAGAAATTATTTTCAAAATGTGTTGGAGATGTAAGAATAGCATCTTGGTAGTTCATTTGAAATGTTTTCAAGAGGAACCCCCTTATTTAAATATACATCTTTTTTTCGTTGGAATTTCTCAACCCATTATATATATATATATATATATATATATATATATATATATATATATATATATATATATATATATATATATATATATATATATACGTGCGTACATAGTAATCAAAACACAAAATACTACCCTGTATCACAGTTATTCAGTGTGGCTATATTGATAAGAGCATCAATCCGAAATCCAAACTCGCATTTTTTGGCAGTTGATAGCATGTAATCCGAAATCTTTATGCTTAAAAAATACATTTTCCACCGAAGAGTGCTCAATTCGTGTTTTACGAAGATGTGAATCATCGCTAATGGAAGCTAGTTCCATTTATAATATTGCTTGATACATAAATGACCAACGCAAACATCCTGGAACCAAACATAAAACGTAATTATTAAGAAATAATTGTTGCGTTTATAGTGGGTGGTCGTGATAGGCGGGGGAAATAATGATTTGCCCGTGGTGGCAGGGCAGGAAACATAGGTTTAATAAATGTAATTATGAGATGTACGCTTCCGGGGTGGAGGAGAAATATATAAGAAAAGAAAATATGCGAGAAGAACAGAAAGAATGCGAATAGATATAGAAGTAGACAAAGCTTTGGAATTTGAAAAATTTATGTATATATTGCTGATTTTTTAAACCAACACATTTCAGGTGAAAACATTATTACATAGATATAGAAGTAGACAAAGCTTTGGAATTTGAAAAATTTATGTATATATTGCTGATTTTTTAAACCAACACATTTCAGGTGAAAACATTATTACATAGATATAGAAGTAGACAAAGCTTTGGAATTTGAAAAATTTATGTATATATTGCTGATTTTTTAAACCAACACATTTCAGGTGAAAACATTATTACATAGATATAGAAGTAGACAAAGCTTTGGAATTTGAAAAATTTATGTATATATTGCTGATTTTTTAAACCAACACATTTCAGGTGAAAACATTATTACATAGATATAGAAGTAGACAAAGCTTTGGAATTTGAAAAATTTATGTATATATTGCTGATTTTTTAAACCAACACATTTCAGGTGAAAACATTATTACATAGATATAGAAGTAGACAAAGCTTTGGAATTTGAAAAATTTATGTATATATTGCTGATTTTTTAAACCAACACATTTCAGGTGAAAACATTATTACATAGATATAGAAGTAGACAAAGCTTTGGAATTTGAAAAATTTATGTATATATTGCTGATTTTTTAAACCAACACATTTCAGGTGAAAACATTATTACATAGATATAGAAGTAAACAAAGCTTTGGAATTTGAAAAATTTATGTATATATTGCTGATTTTTTAAACCAACACATTTCAGGTGAAAACATTATTACATAGATATAGAAGTAAACAAAGCTTTGGAATTTGAAAAATTTATGTATATATTGCTGATTTTTTAAACCAACACATTTCAGGTGAAAACATTATTACATAGATATAGAAGTAAACAAAGCTTTGGAATTTGAAAAATTTATGTATATATTGCTGATTTTTTAAACCAACACATTTCAGGTGAAAACATTATTACATAGATATAGAAGTAAACAAAGCTTTGGAATTTGAAAAATTTATGTATATATTGCTGATTTTTTAAACCAACACATTTCAGGTGAAAACATTATTACATAGATATAGAAGTAAACAAAGCTTTGGAATTTGAAAAATTTATGTATATATTGCTGATTTTTTAAACCAACACATTTCAGGTGAAAACATTATTACATAGATATAGAAGTAAACAAAGCTTTGGAATTTGAAAAATTTATGTATATATTGCTGATTTTTTAAACCAACACATTTCAGGTGAAAACATTATTACATAGATATAGAAGTAAACAAAGCTTTGGAATTTGAAAAATTTATGTATATATTGCTGATTTTTAAAACCAACACATTTCAGGTGAAAACATTATTACATAGATATAGAAGTAAACAAAGCTTTGGAATTTGAAAAATTTATGTATATATTGCTGATTTTTTAACCAACACATTTCAGGTGAAAACATTATTACATAGATATAGAAGTAAACAAAGCTTTGGAATTTGAAAAATTTATGTATATGTTGCTGATTTTTTAAACCAACACATTTCAGGTGAAAACATTATTACATAGATATAGAAGTAAACAAAGCTTTGGAATTTGAAAAATTTATGTATATATTGCTGATATTTTAAACCAACACATTTCAGGTGAAAACATTATTACATAGATATAGAAGTAAACAAAGCTTTGGAATTTGAAAAATTTATGTATATATTGCTGATTTTTTAAACCAACACATTTCAGGTGAAAACATTATTACATAGATATAGAAGTAAACAAAGCTTTGGAATTTGAAAAATTTATGTATATATTGCTGATTTTTTAAACCAACACATTTTAGGTGAAAACATTATTACATAGATATAGAAGTAAACAAAGCTTTGGAATTTGAAAAATTTATGTATATATTGCTGATTTTTAAAACCAACACATTTCAGGTGAAAACATTATTACATAGATATAGAAGTAAACAAAGCTTTGGAATTTGAAAAATTTATGTATATATTGCTGATTTTTTAAACCAACACATTTCAGGTGAAAACATTATTACATAGATATAGAAGTAAACAAAGCTTTGGAATTTGAAAAATTTATGTATATATTGCTGATTTTTTAAACCAACACATTTCAGGTGAAAACATTATTACATAGATATAGAAGTAAACAAAGCTTTGGAATTTGAAAAATTTATGTATATATTGCTGATTTTTTAAACCAACACATTTCAGGTGAAAACATTATTACATAGATATAGAAGTAAACAAAGCTTTGGAATTTGAAAAATTTATGTATATATTGCTGATTTTTTAAACCAACACATTTCAGGTGAAAACATTATTACATAGATATAGAAGTAGACAAAGCTTTGGAATTTGAAAAATTTAAGTATATATTGCTGATTTTTTAAACCAACACATTTCAGGTGAAAACATTATTACATAGATATAGAAGTAAACAAAGCTTTGGAATTTGAAAAAAAAAATTATATTTGTGATTTTTTAAACCAACACATTTCAGGTGAAAACATTATTACATAGATATAGAAGTAAAGAAAGCTTTGGAATTTGAAAAAAAAAAATTTATATTTGTGATTTTTTAAACCAACACATTTCTGGTGAAAACATTATTACATAGATATAGAAGTAAACAAAACTTTGGAATTTGAAAAATTATTGAGAAAATTGGAAATACTTCAGGAAAAAAAAACGAATTAGGAATATTTTTTGTTGGGGTGGGGTGCTTGTTTATATTGGTGATTTTTTAAACCAACACATTTCAGGTGAAAACATTATTACATAGATATAGAAGTAAACAAAGCTTTGGAATTTGAAAAATTTATGTATATATTGCTGATTTTTTAAACCAACACATTTCAGGTGAAAACATTATTACATAGATATAGAAGTAAACAAAGCTTTGGAATTTGAAAAATTTATGTATATATTGCTGATTTTTTAAACCAACACATTTCAGGTGAAAACATTATTACATAGATATAGAAGTAAACAAAGCTTTGGAATTTGAAAAATTTATGTATATATTGCTGATTTTTTAAACCAACACATTTCAGGTGAAAACATTATTACATAGATATAGAAGTAAACAAAGCTTTGGAATTTGAAAAATTTATGTATATATTGCTGATTTTTTAACCAACACATTTCAGGTGAAAACATTATTACATAGATATAGAAGTAAACAAAGCTTTGGAATTTGAAAAATTTATGTATATGTTGCTGATTTTTTAAACCAACACATTTCAGGTGAAAACATTATTACATAGATATAGAAGTAAACAAAGCTTTGGAATTTGAAAAATTTATGTATATATTGCTGATTTTTTAAACCAACACATTTCAGGTGAAAACATTATTACATAGATATAGAAGTAAACAAAGCTTTGGAATTTGAAAAATTTATGTATATATTGCTGATTTTTTAAACCAACACATTTCAGGTGAAAACATTATTACATAGATATAGAAGTAAACAAAGCTTTGGAATTTGAAAAATTTATGTATATATTGCTGATTTTTTAAACCAACACATTTCAGGTGAAAACATTATTACATAGATATAGAAGTAAACAAAGCTTTGGAATTTGAAAAATTTATGTATATATTGCTGATTTTTTAAACCAACACATTTCAGGTGAAAACATTATTACATAGATATAGAAGTAAACAAAGCTTTGGAATTTGAAAAATTTATGTATATATTGCTGATTTTTTAAACCAACACATTTCAGGTGAAAACATTATTACATAGATATAGAAGTAAACAAAGCTTTGGAATTTGAAAAATTTATGTATATATTGCTGATTTTTTAAACCAACACATTTCAGGTGAAAACATTATTACATAGATATAGAAGTAAACAAAGCTTTGGAATTTGAAAAATTTATGTATATATTGCTGATTTTTTAAACCAACACATTTCAGGTGAAAACATTATTACATAGATATAGAAGTAAACAAAGCTTTGGAATTTGAAAAATTTATGTATATATTGCTGATTTTTTAAACCAACACATTTCAGGTGAAAACATTATTACATAGATATAGAAGTAAACAAAGCTTTGGAATTTGAAAAATTTATGTATATATTGCTGATTTTTTAAACCAACACATTTCAGGTAAAAACATTATTACATAGATATAGAAGTAGACAAAGCTTTGGAATTTGAAAAATTTATGTATATATTGCTGATTTTTTAAACCAACACATTTCAGGTGAAAACATTATTACATAGATATAGAAGTAGACAAAGCTTTGGAATTTGAAAAATTTAAGTATATATTGCTGATTTTTTAAACCAACACATTTCAGGTGAAAACATTATTACATAGATATAGAAGTAAACAAAGCTTTGGAATTTGAAAAAAAAAATTATATTTGTGATTTTTTAAACCAACACATTTCAGGTGAAAACATTATTACATAGATATAGAAGTAAAGAAAGCTTTGGAATTTGAAAAAAAAAAATTTATATTTGTGATTTTTTAAACCAACACATTTCTGGTGAAAACATTATTACATAGATATAGAAGTAAACAAAACTTTGGAATTTGAAAAATTATTGAGAAAATTGGAAATACTTCAGGAAAAAAAAACGAATTAGGAATATTTTTTGTTGGGGTGGGGTGCTTGTTTATATTGGTGATTTTTTAAACCAACACATTTCAGGTGAAAACATTATTACATAGATATAGAAGTAAACAAAGCTTTGGAATTTGAAAAATTTATGTATATATTGCTGATTTTTTAAACCAACACATTTCAGGTGAAAACATTATTACATAGATATAGAAGTAAACAAAGCTTTGGAATTTGAAAAATTTATGTATATATTGCTGATTTTTAAAACCAACACATTTCAGGTGAAAACATTATTACATAGATATAGAAGTAAACAAAGCTTTGGAATTTGAAAAATTTATGTATATATTGCTGATTTTTTAAACCAACACATTTCAGGTGAAAACATTATTACATAGATATAGAAGTAAACAAAGCTTTGGAATTTGAAAAATTTATGTATATATTGCTGATTTTTTAACCAACACATTTCAGGTGAAAACATTATTACATAGATATAGAAGTAAACAAAGCTTTGGAATTTGAAAAATTTATGTATATGTTGCTGATTTTTTAAACCAACACATTTCAGGTGAAAACATTATTACATAGATATAGAAGTAAACAAAGCTTTGGAATTTGAAAAATTTATGTATATATTGCTGATTTTTTAAACCAACACATTTCAGGTGAAAACATTATTACATAGATATAGAAGTAAACAAAGCTTTGGAATTTGAAAAATTTATGTATATATTGCTGATTTTTTAAACCAACACATTTCAGGTGAAAACATTATTACATAGATATAGAAGTAAACAAAGCTTTGGAATTTGAAAAATTTATGTATATATTGCTGATTTTTTAAACCAACACATTTCAGGTGAAAACATTATTACATAGATATAGAAGTAAACAAAGCTTTGGAATTTGAAAAATTTATGTATATATTGCTGATTTTTTAAACCAACACATTTCAGGTGAAAACATTATTACATAGATATAGAAGTAAACAAAGCTTTGGAATTTGAAAAATTTATGTATATATTGCTGATTTTTTAAACCAACACATTTCAGGTGAAAACATTATTACATAGATATAGAAGTAAACAAAGCTTTGGAATTTGAAAAATTTATGTATATATTGCTGATTTTTTAAACCAACACATTTCAGGTGAAAACATTATTACATAGATATAGAAGTAAACAAAGCTTTGGAATTTGAAAAATTTATGTATATATTGCTGATTTTTTAAACCAACACATTTCAGGTGAAAACATTATTACATAGATATAGAAGTAAACAAAGCTTTGGAATTTGAAAAATTTATGTATATATTGCTGATTTTTTAAACCAACACATTTCAGGTGAAAACATTATTACATAGATATAGAAGTAAACAAAGCTTTGGAATTTGAAAAATTTATGTATATATTGCTGATTTTTTAAACCAACACATTTCAGGTAAAAACATTATTACATAGATATAGAAGTAGACAAAGCTTTGGAATTTGAAAAATTTATGTATATATTGCTGATTTTTTAAACCAACACATTTCAGGTGAAAACATTATTACATAGATATAGAAGTAGACAAAGCTTTGGAATTTGAAAAATTTAAGTATATATTGCTGATTTTTTAAACCAACACATTTCAGGTGAAAACATTATTACATAGATATAGAAGTAAACAAAGCTTTGGAATTTGAAAAAAAAAATTATATTTGTGATTTTTTAAACCAACACATTTCAGGTGAAAACATTATTACATAGATATAGAAGTAAAGAAAGCTTTGGAATTTGAAAAAAAAAAATTTATATTTGTGATTTTTTAAACCAACACATTTCTGGTGAAAACATTATTACATAGATATAGAAGTAAACAAAACTTTGGAATTTGAAAAATTATTGAGAAAATTGGAAATACTTCAGGAAAAAAAAACGAATTAGGAATATTTTTTGTTGGGGTGGGGTGCTTGTTTATATTGGTGATTTTGTAAACCAACACATTTCAGGTGAAAACATTATTACGTGTCATGTCGAAATTCATTAAAAAACAAAAATTACGAAAATTACGAAAAATGATCCAGTAGATGATCGACTAAAACTATTTAAAATAAAAAAAAATCAGTCAAATCTGCGGTCTTAGATATTGTGTTAAACGATGGCGGACCCTTTATTTAAATCAGGGGTTATCTCCCTTGTTCATCATACTGAATTGGTCGCACAACTCTTTAATTTTTTTAAAGAAGAATTGATTATTTGTATTATTTGGATTCTCCGGACTACTATTCTCATCTTGTGTTAGTTTTACAACATTTTGGTCGGTGTAACCTCCGACTTTCTTCAGGTGTATCTTGTCGAACTCGGGAATCTTTCTGCTGAACTCGTAAATCTGCACGGAATTTTGAACGAAATTCTATATACAATCTACGGGCGTAGTATGCTCCCGTTCCGGATACATATAAAGAAGGTCGAACGGTGGCATCGACTGAGACGTTGCGAAAACAATACTCAAGTTGAAAATAGTAATCCGAAAAATCCAAATAATACGAGTAATGCATTTTTTTTTTTTTAGGATTTTTGCGAATTTGAAAAAAATTGATAAACACACTGGAAAGATACCATATTGTTTTCACACAAAAAAAAATACCTGGGTGCTTATTTACATTGATGCTATTTTAAATTAACGCATTTCAAGTGAAAACATGACGTACTTACGTGTCATGTCGAAATTAGTATAAATTCAAAAATCGCAAAGAATGATCCAGTAGATAATGTGCTAGAAGCATTTTAAATAAAAAAAAAATCAGCCACAATCAGGTTCCCAGATATCTCGTTTAAAGATGGCGGACCCTTCACTTAAATCAGGGGTTATCTCCATTGTTTGTAATCTCTCTCTCTCTCTCTCTCTCTCTCTCTCTCTCTCTCTCTCTCTCTCTCTCTCTCTCTCTCTCGATATATATATATATATATATATATATATATATATATATAAGTGAACGTGTCTTTCTGTGTGCATTTCCCTACGCAATAACTTTGTCAATTTTAAGTCTAAAGACTCGAAATTTGATATACAGGGTACTGAGATTTGGGAAAATCTGTGTTTCGGCCAGAAATTTGTCTGTTATGGGGTCAAAGTTCAACGATTTGACCTTTGATAACTCTACCAAACTCCTCCGCTAATTTTGTGTCTAAACACTTGAAATTTTAGATATAGGTTCCTTGGACATGGATCTAACTTAATAACTTGTTTTAAGCCCAAAACAATAAATGTTAAAGGGTCATAATAGGGGTCAAATTTAAAAAATTGACCTTTTCTTGTGATTTTTTTTTTTTTTTGCTCAACATACACCTCCAAACACCCGGACAACGCCGGGCACCTATTGTTAGTACTAAAATACAATATAAAACTCGATGAATGCTATGATTAATGGTTCACTATTCACTGAACAAATTCCTTATGGCATGCAAATATTTTTGGTACAATTAGATTATTTACAAGGACGGTTAAACAAGAATTTGTTTACATTGGATTTGAAGACGACGATAATGTAGTAAGCTGGAAAGTAATCTCCTCGGGCTGCAATGCGCGTTTTGTACAATACATACAACTTCTGAAAGGCCCCATGAAGTGTAATTGTGAGGCAAGGGTTGCGCAATCTACAACCACACTTCTCCTGAATCGGTACTTGTTAAGTCCAGTGTCAAGGAGAAGCCCAGGACGACTATAAACAATGCCGAGATAAGCGGAGAGCACCTAAAGTACTTAGAATTCCCAAACGGTCACCCATTTTAGTACTGACCAGACTTAACGTTGCTTGACTTCGGTATCTAACAGGAATCGGTGTGTCAACGTGATTATGCCGTATATACAACAGAATAATGGCCGAGATAAATAATATATAAATTAACGGAAATTGTTAATTTAACAAACATACGAAAAAACACCCCCTCCAAACTTAAACAAACCAGTAGCAGTAAGTTGCTTAAAAAACACTTAATGGTGGCGGGAAAAATATACGCCGTTATGTATATATACTATCAAGCCACCCGGCGTTTGATTTTTAGTGACATGTCACGTAATCGCTATGACCTGTTGTTCAAAATACCTTTATCCAGTCTATATAATGTTAACATGTACTTTTGCCGCTGGCACAAAGTATATACACACACCGACAGCGTAGTAAAATCACAACACAGTTGATCTACAAAAAATGCATTATTGTTTATATTTCACTCTGACGATCAGATCTTCGGTGACAAAGTGTTATTCTTCTTTTGGCGTTTGTTGAAAGGTCCGGGGTGCGGGGGTTAGACGATTGGCTGGTCGTGAAGATTTGGTGGCGCATGCCGCAATCCCTCTCTTTCTCTCTCCCCTATATCTCTCTCCCTCTCTCTCTCTCTCTCTCTCTCTCTTTCTCTCTCTCTCTGAATGATTTTGTATCTTTGTGGCGATTTTATTTCTAATCCCATTCTTTCATTAGTATCTCTAGCATTTCCTTTGCCTCAACCGGTGACCGATATCTGGCCAAATATTTCTGGGTCAAATTATGCTTTGCCTGCCAATATCTAACCGCCATACAAGGAGGAAGAAAAAAAACACAAACTGCTTCCATGCTTGATAAGAACGTATACAATACAAACTAAGCCAATTTTAAACTTTTAAATAAATATTTCATTGTGAAAAAAAAAACATTGTCTTGTATTTACTTCTTGGACTTAAAAATTCTAATTCATAATCCCACGACGTTTTAATTTTGAGAAAATATATCTAATTCATTTCACGCAAGCCACCTTGATTTAAAAATAATTACTGTTTAAGACTACTTACTTTACTTTTATAGTGACGTCATATCATGAGGAAGAAAAGGGGGGAACGATAAAACATCATGTTTCTGTCCTTTAAGACGACGTTATATCATTGAAACTTAGCTGCTGAGTTTAAATAAATAAATAAATCGTTAAATTTGTGCTTATCACAGAGAATACGACTTTAAACATTTCTAACCACATGCGCCAAGCGTCATATATATCACCGTTACAAAGAACTATTAAATCTAGCTTATTATTAATAAGACGGAAAATATTCCGAAGAAGGCGTATTACGCCGAAATTTTAAATAATCTTAAACAAATAAATGTCTGTTAATTCTAAAAAGTCTTAAAATAAATATTTATTACAATATCATTAAAATATCATTAAAATATCATTAAAATATTAACATATTATTAAAATATCACTAAAATATCATTAAAATATCATTAAAATATCACTAAAATATCATTAAAATATCATTAAATATTATTAAAACATCATTAAAATATCATTAAAATATTAAAATATCATTAAAATATTAAAATATTATTTTGCGCTGTCTTGGTTCCTTGAACTTAGAAATTTCAATAAATTAGAGCGTTTCATTATTAAAATGAAAGATTGAAGATAAAGGTAGATATATTTGAGGTGTAGGGATAATTGGAACGAAACATAACCGAGGGGTGCTGATAGCAAAGGCGAAAAATTATTTAGGTGTTTGGGGAAAAAATCAAATGGTTTACTGTCGCAGATCCCCATTGTTGTTATACCACAACTAGTTTCACTTCGTGTTGTAGTTTTTCATTAATTGGTTGGATGCTTTCTCAGATGGTTGCTTACTTAATTTGTTGGTTGGATTGCTGTTTGATTAGTTACTTGGTTAGTAGGTTTGTAGATAGGTTTTTTGCTTGGTTAGTTAGTTAGTTAGTTAATTGATTGATTGAGTGGTTGGTTGGTTGGTTGGTTGGTTGGTTGGTTGGTTGGTTGTTAGGTTGGTTAGTTGATTAATTCAATGGTTCTTTTCATTGGTTAGTTGGTTGGTTATTGATTAGTTGGTTGATTGCTTATTAGATTGTAATTGGTTCCTTGATATGTATATTGGTTGCTTAGTTATTTGGTTGTGTTGGTTGGTTGATTGGATAGTTATTTTATTGATATGTAAATTTGTTTGAAGGTTGGTTGATTGGTTGGTTGGTTGGTTGGTTGGTTGGTTTGTTTGTTGGTTGGTTGGTTGGTTGGTTGGTTGGTTGGTTGGTTGGTTGGTTGGTTGGTTGGCTTATTTGTTTATTAGATGAGTGCTTGCTTGATTGTTTAGTTGGATGATTTCTTGATTAATTAGTTAACATGTGAAATAGTTGGTCGTTTGCTTACTGGATTAGTTAAGTATCAATTGATTATCTTGTTGATTTCTAAGTTATTTTGAAGTTAGATTAGTTTGTTTTGTTGGTTGATTGGCGAGTTAGTTGATTGACTGATTGTTTGTTGGTGGGTTTGTTTGTTAGTTGGTTAATTGATTCGTTGGTTGGTTGGTTGGTTGGTTGGTTGGTTGGTTGGTTGGTTGGTTGGTTGGTTGGTTGGTTGGTTGGTTGGTTCGTTCGTTCGTTCGTTCGTTTACGGCAGGTCAACAGTCGTTGAGTGCTGGTTCATTTTACGCCAGAACTGTACATATAATTTACGTACGATTGGTTTATAGATTAATTTGTTTATATTTTGTAAATGGTGCAACTTAGAGGTGACTCTACACTCTTCAGGTTCGTTTGTATAGCGATCGTTTTTATAAAAGCTTGTAACTGCCATCATCATGACGGGCTCCTTGCTGTGACTCTCAAGACTTTCCTGTCTTCCATCAGTTGCCGCAGATCTTCAGGTTCACAGTTGGCGTCGTGTGCTATTTGTATGATGTACGTGGATCTAGGTCGTCCTTTGCTGGCGCGTCCGTGTCGTGGAGTCCATAGCAATACATCACTCACCATGCTTTCTCCTCAGACAATGGCTAGCAAATCGTAGGCGTCTTTCTCTGATGGTATCAGATATGGTAGGTAGGTAGGTTGCCATAAAGTTGCTACTTCGTGGGATGATTTTGCCAAGATATATTTAATACTGCTCGTAGCATATGTGTGTATGTGCCGTCTAGTTTTCTTTCCAATCTTTTGGTGAGTGTCCAGGTTGTAGCACCGTAAACAAGGACAGACTCTATCACTGCCCATAAGAACTGCATTTCAGTTTGTTAGTTACTCCCGAAGTCCATACTGAACGCAGCCCATCCAATGCGGCCCATGCTTTTGAGATGCGAATTTCGATATTGTAACTGTAATAATTGTCAAATGTACCAAAAAGTCATTTGATTAAAAAGTATGCATCTGACATCTTCTTAATACCAATGTGTACAAAGTGATGGTTTTGACAAAATCTTGCACCATAAAAGTCAAGTATTACGCTGTATCACAATTATTCAGTGTTGCCATATTGACACGAGCATTAAGCCGAAAGCGAAACTCGATTTTTTTAGTCGATAACATGTGTAGAATAAGAAGACAATAAATCTCATTCTGACATTTAAAAACAGCTTTATTGATTATCTACGTTAATAGGTTGTATAGAGAAAGGGTCAGTCGTGTGAAGAGCTAGATTAAAGATCAGACAAAAGAGAGTTAAAAAAGAAAGAGTTCAGGAGAGATGAAGTTATATCTGTATAAAAGCCAAGTACATCCAAGGATGGACTACTGCTGCCACATCTGGGCAGGAGCTGCTAAAAGCAACCTATCCTGCCTTGACAGAGTACAAAATAGACTTCGTGGCTTAGTGGGGGATACCCTTTTCTCTTCCCTGCAGCCTCTCTCCCACAGAAGAGACGTTGCTAGCCTGTCTTTGTTTTATCGTTATTTCCATGGCAAGTGCTCGTCTGAGCTCCAATTTCTCGTCCCCCCCTCGCCAATCTTTCACGAAAAACACCCGTCTAGCTGAAACTACTGTCATTAATTTTCCCCACTCTTTATCTGTGCCTAAATCAAAACGTAGATTCCATGAGCGGAGCTTCTTTCTTAGAACTGCACGCCAGTGGAACTCTCTTCCGTTTGCTTGTTTCCCACCTGACTACAACCTGGATGTCTTCAAGTCCAACATAAACAAATTCCTGACAATCCGCCCCCTTAAGTAAGACACTCTATCAAACATCCAATACTAACGATTACTACGATACTATCCCATTGATTACTGTACACACAATAACCCTTATCTATTATTCTATTATGTCCTTAATTCATCAGAAGGACATAATAGATTCACTGATTGATATAAGAATTAAGTGATTGATTTTGCGCTACGAAACAGATACTGTCAAGAATTGTATAAGTCAACTGAATTAAAGGAATAAAGTATAAGATGGTCAATATCATGAATTTTGGAATATAACTTTTTGTCATTTATTCTCTATATTGCTCTGTAATTACATTGAGCTTCTTAAATAAAGATTGATATATATTATAACAAAATAAATTTCTACAGAAATATATATATATATATATATATATATATATATATATATATATATATATATATATATATATATATCAAATTATAGTGATTCAATAAAATTAAAAAACCTTTATTCAAATTAAGGATTTTTTATTATTCCAAGTAAGACAAAGAATACTTTAGAAATTTTATCTCCTTATCCTATAGGGTTTCGATGCCTACCATCTCTTCAGAGGAGAAAATATTAGCAAATAGATATAACGGTATTCAACCTATTTGCTAAAGTCAGGTAGACAGGGAAAATCATAATCAAAAATTGTTTAAATAGAAGGGGAAATTGAAGAAAAGGATATAAAGGTTTAGTTCCAAATTGCACGGTAAAATCCAAGGTAACTGCCCTTTAAAGTAGTGAGTCAATGATGTGGATTACCCAATATACAGCTTGGATCTCATTACCTCACTGCTTTAAAGGGCAGTCACCTTAGATTTTATCGTGCAATTTGGAACTAAACCTTTATATCCTTTCTTCAATTTCCCCAGCTATGTGACTTCTATTTAAACAATTTTTGATTATGATTTTCCATGTTTAACTGACTTTAGCAAATAGGGTGAATACCGTTATATCTATTTGCTAATATTTTCTCCTCTGAAGAGATAGTAGGCATCGAAACCCTATAGGATAAGGAGATCAAATTTCTAACGTATTATTTGTCTTACTTGGAATAATAAAAAATCATTGATTTAAATAAAGGTTTTTTTTTTTAATTTCGTTGAATCACTATAATTTGCTTTATTTGCTTTATCCTATATATTGAGCAATTTAGATGGGATAATACATAGAATATTACGACCAGTAATATTTTGTAAATCTTATAATCACAGATTTCAATACCTGCTGATCGTTGGATAAATCCATTCGGAAGTATATATATATATATATATATATATATATATATATATATATATATATATATATATATATATGCATGTATGTATATATATATGCATGTATGTATGTATATATATATGTGTGTGTGTGTGTGTGTGTGTGTGTGTGCATGTATGTATATATATATATAACACGTTTTTTTTTCAGATGTTTCTTTCGCTTAACATATGATATCTATATTATTAACATATGATATCTATATATACATATATATATATGTATATACATACACACATATATATATATACATACATATGTGTATGCATACATATACATACACATACACACATTTGCATATATATGACGATAAGGTTTCAGACTTGTCCCCTTCTGCAATTTCGTAGCTGACGATGGCATTTTCAAAGTCCTATTTAAGACCTCGAACACCTTAAGGAAAAGGAAACAAAGGGAGTACCACAGCTACTATTACTACTACTAACATTCTTTCTACTACTACTACAACTACTCTTGCGACTACTACTACTACTACTACTACACAATCGCAGCCTGTAAACTTTGCAAATCTTGACTGTGATTACTGTCGCTGCTACTACAACTGCAACCATGTTTCGAACGTGCCCAACTGTACTGCTACTTTAAAGCTAAGCAACTAGTACTACTAATAAGTCTTGCCAATTAACGAGAGCTAGAGTCGCGCGTGCGCACTGGCTCATACGCTTGCGTTTCTCGACAAGTGCTTTCGCTGCTAATACCGTCGTTTCAACGACACAGGGCTTTTCACGAACACAAGACATATTTATTCATATATATATATATATATATATATATATATATATATATATATATATATATATATATATATATATATATATATATGTGTGTGTGTGTGTGTGTGTGTGTGTGCGTGTATATATGTATACATAACAAGCCTCTTCTACTTAAATACATACCTAGTATACTTTTGTTTCTTTGCACGAAAACGATAGGGGCCGCCGGTTTGAGTGGGCGATGTCTTCCCGTTTTATTTTTAATACCAAAAAAAAAAAAGCATGATTATTGATTTATGCCCACACAAACATAAAACCCTGACATAAGTATATAATAATACTTTTATTAAATATAACGTTTATATGTTGGCTCTGGGGCGGTCGCACAAACTGAAACATCGCCTTAACGGTATAATCTGAGCAATCCACTAACCAGCTCTATTAATAATTAATTTAGCATTGGGCACTACTAAATGGATATATACCAAACTTATTACCTAATCTGTTGGCTGTACCACAGTTCTTTAATGTGATTAGATAGACTTTATCTTGAGATCGAAACGCAATCGTCATTTTTTATAGAGATACGAGCAGTTAGTCTATCAGCATAAAGAGAATATTAATGTACGTATAAACAATACCAGCTGCCGAGAAATGTTCTATTCGTTTTTATAAAGGCTTTGCATTATCGCTAATTAGAGCTAGCGATTTCACTTTCCATTGTGCTCGATCCATAAAGGTAAACATATTGTAGGTTGCGGCAATTAGTATTCATTCCACAGCTGTGCGTGCGCTAACCTATTTTTACCTTTGTATATACCTGCCTCGCCTCCCTAGCTGTGTATGTGTTTACTGTTTAGACTATCTGTGTAGATAGACGACATGTGCGTGTATCCAGGCCCGTGTAAATATTAATCACCGTGTTTATATGCGTATGTGTTAAATTTCTCCGTTTTGTAATTTAGAGCGTTTATAACGGGAGCGGCACGTCTTCCGCTGTGCGCGATAATTTGCCTTCTATGTTTGTTTTTTTTTTTTTTTTTTTCTTATCGGCAGAAGGATTGTTTTCTTCTCTCGTTCATACGTTTGTGTTCTCCCTGGCAAAGCTAAAACATTCGTTAAATATTTTTTGTGTGTGAAAAAAAATATAGATAGATAGATAGATAGATAGATCGAAATCGCTACTTCGTTCAACTTGTTAAGTTTAAATCAATGCCGATAAAGTCATAAAAGACAGTTTCCTAACACCAAGCAGCTTGTTCTACAAAAAAAAAAAAAAAATACCTATCTCTCGCTATACCTATATTTTTACTTACGTACTTACACATATGTGCATGCCCACGGTTGCCAACGCAGACCCCCACCACACACACACACACACACACACACACACACAGAGCTATATATAAATACATGGCTAGCTAGTTGACTAAAAAGAGGGTGTTCTGCCCTCAACAGCTTACTACTGTATCGTCGTCCGTGTCTCACGCTCGCATCTAGCAGATCACACCAATCTTTTATGGGTGCAAAAGGACACGCCGACAGCAGTTTATAAAACAGCTCGTGTACACGACGGATACCTGGATGATTGACTTATTCGGATTATACACATTTAAAAAACGAAAATAATTACTGAACAGGTAAGTCCATCAACAAAGACGCTTATATATATATATATATATATATATATATATATATATATATATATATATATATATATTGTTTGTTTATGTTTTATTGCAACTGCGATTTTTAACAACCCCCCCTCTCCATCGCGAATAACAGGAAACCGAATATCTTTCCGTACGTTTTTTTTTTTTTTTTTTTTTTTTTTTTTTTTACCTGTTTTCAGTTTTGTTTTCTCGGTGAGTATTTGCCCCTTTCAGATTTATTAATCCCCCCCTCCCGTCCCCACTTAAAAAAAAATAAGGGTATTTATGTAGAAAACAGACCGGGCTTTTTTCTTTTTTTTTCTTTTTTTTTTTTTTTTTTGATAGAATTTCCAAGTTAAATTCAATTTTTTATGGTACGTTTTGTTTATCAAATTGTTAAGTTAAAGTACGGAGTAGTAACAAAAACGCTCTCATTACCCTCCGCATGTTAAGAACGGTTTTCTAAATAATAACGTTATCATTTCAGTACGATCCGTATTCTGTATAAATAATCGCCCCACGTCCCCCCCCACAAAAAAAAGAAAGGAAATTAAATAAATCATTTCAACAACGAACGTGCCGAGTGACATTCCTGTTTTGTGTCGTTAGATATAAAAAATAAAAAAAAATGTCTGTCCTTGTTAGAGTGAAGATTTAAACAAGATACAAAAAAAAACAGAAAGAAAGAGAGAGCTGTCAGTCACACAGATTTAAAAAGACTAGCTGATGTAACTGTTCCAGTATGGGTTCGTAAAAAAAAAAAAAAAAAAAAAAAAAAAAAGATTCACTAGAGAGTTAAGCGCCCTCCTAACGAATTTAAAATTGAGACTAAATATTTTGAAATTTAAAGAATGTTTCTTAATATTCCTTAATAAGACATATGAATAAACTTTTGTACAAATCAGAAATATTTGTATTTCCGATGGGGGTCACTTTAGAATTGCCTTACCCCACAAACATTTGAAATGTATGAAATGACTGGCCAGAACACCCTCATTGGCGTGCGGATTGGTTTGGAAAGATCAACAGCTGAAAAATGGGGTGTACGCATGAACGCGAACATATATTTTCTATCGATATATATATATATATATATATATATATATATATATATATATATATATATATATATGTGTGTGTGTGTGTGGAGAGAGAGAAAGAGAGAGATAAAACGGCGACTCTCTCTAAAATACACACACACACATATGAATAAACTTAAAATAAACATTGTCCAGAAACAGCCGGGAACACTTTTGTTACCATTGCGTACACTTTTTTATTTGGATTCCAATTTCAAGTAATTTAAGCCTTTAAAATTGCGCACGCACATGTACTGATGTGTGTATATGTATATATGTGCTATATATGTGAATGTGTGTATCTATACATGTATATATGTGTACATTTTTATATGTGTATGTTTGTATATATACAAAGATATGTATATGTATGCGCACATATGTATATATATATGTCTATATTAATATGTGTATGTTTGTATATATATATATATATATATATATATATATATGTATGTATACGCATATATGTATATATATATATATATCTGTATATTAATATATGTGTATGTTTGTATATATGTGTGTATATATGTATATGCGTATGTATGTGTGTATATGTATATGTGTAATATATGTATGTATATGTATGTATATATATACGTGTATGTATATGTGTGCGTATATGTATGTGTATATAAATATGTACTTGTGTGTATATATGTATATGTGCGTATATATCTGTATATACATGCATATATATGTGTATATATGTGTGCATTTGTGTATTTTTATATGTGTGTATATTAATGTGTTTGCACATAGGCGTATATATATGTGTGTGTGTCTGTAGATAGCATACGTGTATATACACGCACATATATATATATATGTCTGTATTAATGTATGTGTGTATATACACAAATATATATGTGTATATATTATGCGTGTATATGCACATAATGCACGTACGTGTATATATGTATGCATGTATATGCATGCGTGTATGTGCATGCGTATGTATATATATGTATATGTTTGTATATACACGTATATATGTTATATATATGTGTGTGTGTGTGTGTGTGTGTGTGTGTGTGTGTGCGTGCGTGTGTGTGTGTGTGTGTGGCTAGACTACCCGTCACAGGACTGAAATAATGCAAAAATTATTGCATTATTTTCAAATGCTAACTTTTTCTTTTTTTTCCCCCCCCCCCCTTTCTTGGCAAGAGAGTGCTGAACAGTTTAGGTGGTACCGATATGTACCGTAATTGAATGATTAAAGTTCACATAAAATATATCATGTAGTATCCTGTTACCTAAGATATATATTCCATAATTGACAATGATAAATTCAAGCGTTTAAAATTTTCCCCAACATACGTATACTTACTCTTTTTTAAATTTATTTGTTAATATAAGTCAAAATTTGTTATATTTTTTTATTGGAATTCATTGAGATCAGTATTATTTATTAATTTTTGTTTATTGCGGACTATTATCCTCAGCTTTTATTAGTTGTTTCACGACGTTTCAGCCAACTATTCTTCTGGCTTTCGTCAGGTGGTAGATTTCCTATCAGTTGCGGTTACCACCTGACGAAGGCCAGAGGAATAGTTGGCCGAAACGTCGTTAAACAACTAATAGAAGCTGAGGATAATTGCCCGCAATAAATAAAAATAAAAATTTGATGTTGAGGAATTTTTTATGCTAAATTTTTGAACGTGGATACAATTTATTTATTTATTTATTTATTGTATAATGTGCCAGTTTTTGTAAAATATCAACGTTAAAAAAAAACTGTGTCCATGTAAATATACCGGGTCTTCGATATAAAATAGTCTAAAATCAATAATGATCGGTTCTTATCTTTTATAAACTCTAAATATATACAACCTTATAATAGTGTGCACATGTTTCTAACTTTATATGTGTGTATTTATATATGTGTGTAGATACGCATGTGTATGTGTATATATACATACATATTACTGTACGCATGTATATATGCGTATATATAGGTTGATATACACATGTGCACATATATGTCTGCGTTCATGTGTATATATAAGATAAATGTTTATATATATGCACATGTAAACCTCCGTACAATGTATATATATGTATATATATATATATATATATATATATATATATATATATATATATATATATGTATGTATATATATATATATATATATATATATATATATATGCATATAGCTGTGTGTATATGTGTGTATATAAAGGTATGTATACAAATGTATGTATATATATATGTATGCATATGTGTATGTATATATATATATATATATATATATATATATATATATATATATATAGTAGCAAAAGTACCTGTCGTTGACTGGGTTCAAAAGCAGTCTACAGAAAATGGACTCTGATTTATGAAGGTATGATAGGTTATGAAATGGAAGGGTTGTAAAGAGATAGCTTCGAATTTGGGGGTATCAAAACCAAAGCAAAATATGATAAAAATAAAAATAAAATAGATGAACCCCATAATTTATTATACCATACCTGTTCACACTGAAACACTTATCACAATATTCTGTTGATCTATATTAAAAAACCTTGTTAAACTTTGTGACATATTTCCATTCTATGGAGGTCAGGCGCGAACGAGCACCCCATAATTTTATTATACCATATTTCTTCAAACTGAAACATAATTATCAAAGTATACTTACGCAGATGAAAAGTCTTTATTAAAGTTTGTGCCTATTTCCATTCTATGGAGGCCAGGCGTGAACGCAGACCGCACAATTTTATTATACCATCCCTATTTAAGTTGAAACATACTTATCAAAATATTCTTATGTACATCTATATCAAAAACACTTGTAAATGTTTTATTTTTAATTATTAAATTTTTGTTTCCATACTTTGTGAAGCAGGCGCGAACGCAGACCCCACAATTTTAATGAAACACCGTTCTGCCAGTTCAAACATACCCATTCCTGTGTCTGGATACATATTTTATCATTATATGTAATCAGTTGTTTAAAATAGTCAACCATATAGGAGCCTATTCGTGACCAGACACACACACACATACACACGCACACATACATTCAGTTTTATATTATATATATGTGTGTGTGTGTGCGTGTATATATATATATATTGTTATATGGCACAGTGTTATTACTTAATCAGCTTTTTGTAATTCTTGAATTTTTTGAATTGTCGTTCTTATTTCTCAGTTAAATCTGGCCAAGAATATTCTATAGTCGTCTTCGTCCATCTTTTTTATTTATTTATTTTATTTATTTATTTTTTGGTAATTTATTTATTTATTTTATTTATTTTATTTATTATGATTTTTTATTTGATTGTTAGCAAGTACTTTCGGCTGAGTTTACTCAGTCGGCTTAATGCAGTTTTGATTAGTGTTCGATAAAAATATAGCTGCTTTCATATGCTTAAGTTAAATCTATATTTAAATTTATTTAAGTAGTGAAGCGTCAAGTGTATTAATAGTCAGTTTATATATATATATATAGTAATTTATAAAATATATATGGCGATTAAGCTACACTGAATATTCCGTGTTTCATCCACTCTAGGACTCTTCAGGCTTATGCGCATAAGCCTGAAGAGTCCTAGAGTGGATGAAACGCGGAATATTCAGTGTAGCTTAATCGTCATATATATTTTATAAATTACTAACTAGCTCTACCTGCGTATTGAGTACTTTTGAAGTAAAGTTTACACATAAATCTATACTTTCGTATATTAATTTTATGTGAGTAACTTAAGTAGTTATATATGTGTGTGTATGTGTATATGTCCATATGTGTATATATGTATATGTGCATATATGTATATAAATATATGTATACCTATATATATATACGTATATGCATATATGTGCACGTATGTATGCGCATATATATGTATATATAAGTATTTGTATATCTATATGTATTAATATGTATATATAAGTACATATATGTGTATATATATAATATATATATATCTCTATATATACGTATATATCGTATGTAATTGTGTACATATGTTTATATATATATATATGTATATATGTATATATATGTGTATATATGTACATATATTTGTGTGTGTGTATATATATATATATGTATATATAGGTGGGTAAAATTTGTAGATATATATGTATAAAACGTAGATATAAATGTATTCATATATGTATGTATATATATGAATATATTCATATACATATGTATATGTGTATATACATATGTATAAATGTATATATGTGTGTATATATGCCTATATTTATGTATATGTATATATATGTGTGTATATATGCCTATATTTATGTATATGTATATATATGTGTGTATATATGCCTATATTTATGTATATGTATGTATATTTATATGTATATATGTGTACATATCTATGTATATGCATATATCATATATATGTATATATGTGTGTTTATGAATATATATGTATGTGTGTATATGAATATATATATGCATATATATCTTTATATAGGTATATATATGTATATATATACATGTATATATATATTTATATACCTATGTATATATATGTCTATATATGTATATTTATGTATATATATGTGTATGTATGTATATATATATGTGTATCTGTTTATGTATGTGTATATATGTGTGTATATATGTATATATGTGTGCATATATGTATATATTTGTGTATATATATGGATTTATGTGTATATATATGACTATATATGCATCTATGTGTCTATGTATATGCATATATATGTATCCATATATCTTTTTATACATATATATATTTATGCATATATTTATGTGTGTATATGTATATATATATGCGTATATGTATATGTGTCTATATATATGCATATATATAAATAATTACGTATATATATGTATATGCATATTTGTATATATGTATGTATATATGTGTGTATATATAAATATGTTTATCTGTATATGTTTATATATCTACTAGCAGGGGTGCCCGTCGTTGCTCGGGTGTTTGGAGGTGTATGCTGTGCAAAAAAAGCAAAAAAACAAAAAAATGGTTAATTTTTTAAAACTTTGACCCCTTTTATGACCCCTGAAAATTTATAGTTTCGGGCTGAAATCACTTTATTAAGTTAGATCCAGGTTCAAGGAACCTATATCTAAAATTTCAAGTGTCTAGACCCAAAATTGTCAGAGGAGTTTGGTAGAGTTCTTAAAGGTCAAATCGTTGAAATTTGACCCCTTAACAGCCAAATTTCTGGCTGACACCCGTCACATCGATTTTCCCAAATCTCAGTACCCGGTATTTCAAATTTCGAGTCTATAGACTAAAAATTGACAGAGTTATTGCGTAGGGAAATGTACACAGACAGACAGACACACAGACAGACAGACAGACAGACACGTTCACTTTTATAGATATATAGATAGATAGATTTACTTTTATATATATTAATATGTGTATATGTATATATGTATGTACATGTGTATTTTTGTGTATATATTTATTTGTGTGTATATGTGTATATGTGCATAGAACTTTGTATATACATGCTTCTTTATGTATATGTGTATAGGTATATTTATGTGCATGTATATATATAATCATATATATATATATGTGTGTTTTTATTTATATGTGTATATGCATATATATATATATATATATATATATATATATATGCTTGTATATGTATGTAATTATGTATGTGTAGGTGTTGGTATATACGTATATATGTGTATGCGTGTATACTTGTCTGTATATATGTATATATATGTGTATATATGTGTGTATATATTTGTATATATGTGTGTAGATATGTATGTATATATGTATATATACATGTTGGTTCGTTGTTTTTTTACGGCATATCAACCCTTTTCAGGTTATTAAACTCCGAATTCAAAGATGTTGAAGAAAAATATTTTATTAGAATATATTTTTGGTTTCAAGTCATTTTCTATTTAATCCATAGTTGGGATACTAACAGGTACTAACACTCCGGGTCAGAGTGGACCTGGGAGCAATAGCAATTAAAGGGTTGCTCCACACACTCTCCAAAGCCCGGAAGCTGGTGCCTCCCCACTGGATATAGTTTTAGGTCATATCCAGGACCTATATACATGTGCGTATGTGTATATTTATGTCAATATGTATATGTATATATACATATGTGTGTGTATAAACTGTGTCAATCGCTTTATTGTAGATTTGTAAAACATCAATATGTTCCTAAATATACGTTACCAAAAGAGTGGAAATTGTATCATAAAAGGGTTGCTTTTAGTTTAGTTATTTCCCAAAATTTTATTTAAAAACTGTGCTATATTCACGAAGTTATGCCATTTTATTTTTACTGTCCATCGCTTTATTGCAGCTCTTACAATGCCAAAATATCAGGCGAATAAAGATTATCGAAAAGCAAAGGATAGTTGCTGGATTCTCAAAAGTAATGTCGTTCAAATATTTTTCCATGGAACTGGAATGAGATCAAAATAACTTGGTTTCATTCTTGGACAACCCGAACAACAAACCCAGAAAAATAAAGGCATCAGAAGAAACCTTTTAGATCGTGATATTCGGAAAATTCGTAGGAAAGTCAAACGAAACACAAACAGCACCAGTGCTTTCGTTTTTGCAAAAGCTGGAATCGCTCCATAATCCAGGCATGCCCGATCCAATGTTCAATGAGATTGCAAGGAGCACCAAACCTCTTTAAATGCCTCCATTGAGCAAACAACATATGGAAAAACGAATGGCTTGGACACAGAATTACATGAAAATGGATTTCCAACAGGTCCTATTTAAGGATCATTTCGAGCGCCAGAGTGTGTAAAGCTTACCAGCAATGCGTACACGGCCTTTTAGGGTAATCATTTGTCGACATGGCTAGATGACCTACCATTGTCACGTCGCTTTCAGGTGATTTTTACACATGACGATGTACCATCCCATTCTGCTTGGGGCGACTGCAGCCTTCTTTAATCTATAGAAATCGTTGGGGAAACCCTCTCCAGAACCCCATTGAATATATCTGGTCAATATTTAAAAGGGAGTTTATGAGGGAGGAGAGCAATTTACTTCAAAGGATGCCTTGTGAAGGAACATAGTTGATGTTGCTAGAGCCATAACTCCTTTTAAGATCAAAGAATTGACTTCCTCGGGGGGACAAAAAGTTCTTTTTCGTTATTAAAAAAAATGTTGGATATGTTGATAAATAATTTATATGAGGCTTATACCTAGGATATGTGTTTCTTTATTATTCTTTGACAGAAAAATATAATAAAAAGTAAAGTTCGCAAGATAAGACATTGTATTTTTGCCCTAAGACAACATTTTAAGAGACCTGCAATAAAGCGATGGACAATGGAAATTCCTCAATAAAGAATAAAATGTCATAACTTCGTGAATATCGACTGAATTTGAATAAAAGTTTTGGAAATTACTAACCTTAAAATAGACGTTTGATGATATAATTTTCATTTTATTGTCACGTATATTTAGTGAAATATTTTTACTAATCTGTAATACACGATTGATACAATATATATTTATACATATATATGTGTGTATATTTGTATGTGTATATGTGTATATATGTGTGTAACTATATGTGTATATGTGTATCTATATATATGTGTATGTATATATATATATGTATATATATGTATGTGTATGTTTATATATATGTGTATGTATATATATATGTATATATATGTATGTGTATGTTTATATATATGTGTATGTATATATATATGTATATATATGTATGTGTATGTTTATATATATGTATGTGTATGTATATATATATATGTATATATATATGTATTTGTATGTTTATATATATGTATGTGTATGTTTATATATGTATGTATGTGTATGTTTATATATATATATTATGTGTATGTTTATATATACATATGTATGTGTATGTATATATATATGTATGTGTATGTTTATATATATATGTATGTGTATGTTTATATATGTATGTGTATGTATATATGTGTATGTATATATGTGTATGTATATATGTATGTGTATGTATATATGTATGTGTATGTATATATATGTATGTGTATGTATATATATGTATGTGTATGTATATATATGTATGTGTATGTATATATATATATGTGTATGTATATATATATATGTGTATGTATATATATATGTATGTATATATATATGTATGTATATATATATATATATGTGTATGTATATATATGTGTGTATGTATATATATGTGTGTATGTGTATATATATGTGTGTATGTGTATATATATGTGTGTATGTATA
>NC_136521.1:50106430-50121430 GCF_053919585.1 Euprymna scolopes
TGTATATATGTGTATGTATGCATATATATGTATATGTATATATGTGTATGTATGCATATATATGTATATGTATATGTATATATGTGTATGTATGCATATATATGTATATGTATATGTATATATGTGTATGTATGCATATATATGTATATATGTATATATGTGTATGTATGCATATATATGTATATATATATGATATATGTGTATGTATGCATATATATGTGTATATATGTGTATATATGTATATATATGTGTATATATGTATATATATGTGTATATATGTATATATATGTGTATATATGTATATATATGTGTATATATGTATATATATGTGTATATGTATATATATGTGTATATATGTATATATATGTATATATATGTGTGTTTGTGTATACATATGTATATATATGTGTATATATGTGTATATATTTATATATATACATATGTATATATATATACATATGTGTATATATATATGTATATACATATATATATGTGTATATATGTATATATGTGTGTATATATGTATATATATGTGTGCGTATATATGTATATATGTGTTTATATGTGTATGTGTATACATATGTAAATATGTATATAGGCATGTATGTATGAACACGAAACATTGCGATTAAGTCACCCACAGTTATCTATAAATTTAATCTCTAGACAATAACGTTAGAACTAATCATAATACTACTCCTCAAACCGCACAGGATATATTTTCTCTTTTTTTATTGTTCTTGGTTTCTTGGTTTTTTTGTTTTTTTGTTTTTTGTTGTTTTTTTTTTGTTTGTTTTTTTTTGTTTTGTTTTTATCCAAGCATTTTTAAATGTTTTTCTTAAGTATTTAATAAACGACCGAAGGGCCTAATATTAGTATTGATTACATCATTTTTTCTCTTCATTGCTATTAAAATATGTTCCTCTTTTGCTTTTTTGTTTTTGTTTTACGTTTTTATTTGTTTACTTGCCTCTCTACGAGGACAGAATTGGACAGAAAGTTTTTCTATGTGGAAGGAATCCAGCTCCCCAAAATGGGGTGCTCTGGTTAGTAACAAAATTTTTTAAAACGCATCAGTCATGAAGGATTTCTCGTCTATTAACCGAGACCAAAAATGTGTGGAGAAAAACGTTAAGTGCAGCATTAGAACATATACTACACTTTGATCTTGGCTCGGAGGCTTAGAACCTTTTTTTTTCCTATTTATTTATTTTCGTTTGTTCAGCTGAAAGATGTACCTAATCGTTTTGATCAAGATCAAAGTGTAGTATCTGTTCTTCAGATGCTGCACTTCCATTTCTTGTTCTCTTTCAGTGGAGGATAAGTCCTTCACGACTGAGACAATTTTTTTATTTTTGTACCTTTTCTCCACGTTAAAAAACGACCCTGGTGTCTAACTCTGTCCCGTGGGGAGGCATAGTAAATAGGTACAATAAGTAGTTAAAGCAAGATAATTTGATTGGGACAGACTATCTCTGCTCTGTCGTCGTTTTATGACAGGTGCTTCACTCTATATTCCCCTCTTTTCTGTAAAGCATTCGCAACAAACACCTGAATCGCTACAAATACCATCAGCATTTCCCGTTGTTAGCTATCTAATGTGCCTAAACCGAAACGGAAATTCCATGAGCAGTTTTTTTTTTTTTTTACATTGAAAACTTTTCGTTTCTGAAATAATACCGACGAGCTGCTTCCCATCTGACTATAACATGCTCGTTTTCAAATCCCAAGTACACAAATCTTAAATAAATTAGCTTATCCGATTAATCCATATCCTCGAGTGGCCTGTACGCCTTGATAAGCGATGACTATGTGGTAAAAAAAAAAAGAACGTAATGTCCGACGCTATTGATAAAGTTTACTCATTCATTTATTTTATTTTTTTTTTTTGTACCTATTTACTATGCCTCCCCACGGGACAGAGTTAGACACCAGGGTCGTTTTTTAACGTGGAGAAAAGGTACAAAAATAAAAATTTGTCTCAGTCGTGAAGGATTTCTCCTCCACCGAAAGAGAACAAGAAATAGAAGTGCAGCATCTGAAGAACAGATGGTGTTTATTTGCTCCCCCACTGAGCAAATTAGGCACAAGGCCGTTTTTAATGTAAGGTAAAAACCAGCTCCCCTAAAAGTAGGCAAAAAGGGGGCACTCTGGTTACCAAAAATAATAATTGTCCCAGTATAGAGGGTTTCCCCTCCATTGACTGGTACAAATTATCTTAAGTGCAGTATCTGCCGGAACAGATACTACACTTTGATCTTGACCAAAAGGCCAATTGAATTCATGTTTTGAAAGCATGACGTAAAATACTAACCTATGAATTCCCACCAAAGCTATAATTATTTTGTTAATGTAATATTTTAATATTTATAAGACCTTCGCTTTATTTGTTGGAAGTGCATTATGCACTACGAGCAGATGTACACGGCGTTGCCCGGTATAAAACGTAACGTGAAATCCCTTTAAAAAAAAAATGAAGTAAAAAAACGGAGAGGAACTGAGGCACGTACATGCGAATATTATGTTTCTTTTTTTTTCTTCTTGTAAAAAAAAAATAAAAAAATACTCGAGCTGAGATCGAAACCAAAACCTAAATACAGTGAGTCAAGTACGATAACTATAAAGCCAGTTTTACACGAATTTAAATTTTCAAAATCTATTTATTCTTAACATAAGGAATCTGTCATGTGAACGATTCACGCATGCGCATTCGTGAAACAACTGACAAACATAAAAAAAATCCCATGACTCCCACATAGCAATATTTCAATTTTTACCCTCTAGCAACTCTTTTTCCGGATGAAAACCGATTAAAATATTTTCTACGTGTCTGAATACCCTACATACCAAATTTCAAGTCTGTAGATCAAAAATTCGTTGAGAATTGTCCTCACGAACACGCACATTCTCACTTATATATATATATATATATATATATATATATATATATATATATGTGTATATATATATGTGTGTATATATATGTGTATATATATATGTGTGTCTATATATATGTGTGTGTATATATATATGTGTATATATATGTGTATATATATATGTGTGTGTATATATATGTGTGTGTATATATATGTGTGTGTATATATATATGTGTATATATATATATGTGTATATATATATATATGTGTATATATATATGTGTATATATATATATTATATATATATGTATATATATGTATATATATATATATATATATATATATATATATATATATATAGATAGAAAGATAGATTAACGCAATATTTTCCATTTCTAAAACGAGTAAAGATGTCCGTCTTTATTACGGTTAAAAGATTGTCATTGACACTGACAAAATCTCCTTTTATAAAACATATATGTATAAGAGATGTTTCTGACAAAGGGGAAGAATTGCTGGCATAATCACGTTGACATACCGGTTTCTGTTAAATCACCGAAGTTAAGCAACGTTGAGCATGGTCGTTACTAAAATGGGTTACTATTTGGGATTTCCAGGCGCTGTTTGTGCTCTCTGCTTATCTCGGCATTATTTCCAGTCGTCCTGGACTTCTTGTCATTGAGTGCAATGAGTGCCGATTCGGCAGAGGTGTGGTTGGTGATTGTGCAACCGCATAATTACACGCACAACCACCCTTAGCAGGGAGTATCCATTGTTTTTCAAGACTGAACAGGGGCGTTTAACGCATTTGAGTATGAGGAGATTTTAATTTTGCTCAATACTTGTGTGTTTATGTTACCGTGCATTTTTTTAATTTTATTTAATACTATTTTCAAATTAAATTCGAATTTTACGATATCTTTTTTATTACTATTATTAAATTGTTAGGTGAAAGTACAAAATAGCTACAAAGCTCTCTCTCTCTCTCTCTCTCTCTCTCTCTCTCTCTCTCTCTCTCTCTCTCTCTCCTTTGGATAACATTAAACTTACAACAACAACAAAACTAGCAGCTGGCACAAATAAAATAAAAGTAAAAGCAAAAAAAAAAAAATTATGGTAAATTTTTATTTACTTTCCACCTTAACACTCACCTTTAAAATAACATTAAAAACGTTTGGAGGTATGCTGAAAACGAATATCACATTCAAATATGGCGCAGAATAGTAATTTTCTGGATATTAAATATTTTTCCAATGTATTACTTCAGTGGCATTCGCTATTCTTAACATGGGGAGGAGGGGGTGTTTTGTAACACGGAAGCGCATTAGTATTTTTCATTTGGGAAAAAACATGATGGATTACATTGGATAATAAAGGTTTTAATATCCAGAAATCTACTTATCTGCGATAGTGTGTTATTCGTTTTCAGCATACCCAAAAACTTATAAAAGTCGTCTATTTAACGGTGAATGTTGAGGTGGAAAGAAAATGAACAAATACACTAAATTTTTCGAAGACTTTAGGACATTTTATTAACTAGTCTTTTTTTCCTATTTATTTACCTTCCCGCGAGGGCAATATTTGACGCAATGTTCGGTTTTTAATGTGGGCAAAATCTAGCTCCCCCTAAAAGGGACACTATTGTTGTGAACAAAAATAAAAATTGCTTCAGTCTAGAAGTACCCTTCACCATCAACTGAGAACAGAAAAACAAATGCCGAGTCAGAACAGATACTACACTTTATTCCTTACCAAAAGGCCAAAGATTTCTTGTTAAAATATTTTAATTCGGTTATTGTTTTTTTTTTGTTTTTTTTTTTTAATACAACAAATCGTTGTTTCCACATATTGTTTCATTTGCTGGACAAATATTTAGCATTGACATTCAACCGTTGCTTTCTTTAGATGGAACCGACATGATTTTTTACAAGTTGCGATTTATTTCTGCGCTATCAGCATGTTTCGTGACTTTTATGGAACGGCCTTCTATTTGTGTTGGCCACGCTGGGGTAACTTAATATGCGTGTTTACTAAAATTCTATTTCTACTTCTCAATCAGTCTATCTTTCTACCCCACCCCACCATATCTCTCTCTCTCTCTCTCTCTCTCTCTCTCTCTCTCTCTCTCTCTCTCTCTCTTATCAATACCACTCTAATTGGACATATACACACACAACTCTCCTTTATATAATAAATTCCTCAAGCAGTGAGTCGACATTTTCTTTCAAAATTAATACTTAATAACACTGAAAAAAAATCACCACGCCCCCCCCTCCCGAACCAACCTTATCGCATTGATTCCCCACCCCCTTTCCAGAGACTGAATAATTTTTTTTCTAAATTTTATATATTGTTTATCTAGGGCAACGCTGATCAATAAAATACCAACTTTGTGGTACTTGTATTATAGTTTTTGGCTTTTAATTGGATATACAAACGCACATACACACAGATGACTACCGTTTATATAATAGATGGAAAGACTAGATCCCTATAGTCTAATGGTACCTATTTTTAATAAAAAGTTACCACTTATCAAGTTTTTAACAACTTTTGGCACCTCGCCTCGTTGATTGTTATTATAGGCTCTTGGGGGTGATTGTTTATCTGGTGAAGGCTGATACATCACTTCTGTCTTCCCTATGTTGATTTGTAAGCTGATCTTCCTGGCTTTTTGAGAGAAGGTATCAACTATCCTCAACACCTGAGCTTTATTGTGAGCTATCAGAGCAGTGTCGTCTGTGAACAACTCCTTCCTGGTCTTGACCTTCAGTCTTGCAAGATGAACAGTTTCCCGTCGGAATGAAGACACCTTCTTCGATTTCTTGTGATTACGTATCAAACGTGGAAGTTTTCAGTAGAGCAAACCTAGATGGTGCGGAAGCTACCCGTGCTACTATGCAACTACAATGGACCGGGCACATTGCCAGAAATGGAAGACAACCGAATCCCAAAGATGATCTTCTACGGGGTACAGGAAAATGGAACCCGGAAGATAGGAGGTCAGAAGCTTCGCTACAAAGATGTAACAAAGCAGCACCTGAAGGCGACGAACGTCAATGTCGAGAGTTGGGCGGAACAAGCCAAAGAAAGGAGAAGCTGGCGGAACAATCTTCACTAGCGGAAGGAAGAAATAGAGAAGCCTTAGAGCTGAGACGCTATCGACAACACAACCCCGGCACCCACACATGCGGTGCCTGTGACCGGACGTTCCACACAGAAAGAGGAGTACGCCAACATCGAGAGATAAAGCATGGAGACCCCGACTAGTCATCGTCAAGATTAACAGACTGCATGATGATGATGATGATGATGATGTTTTTTTACATGGGGGGTCACCACTTATCAAGGCCCAAGGGCCACTCAGGGATAAGGGTTATTGTGTGTACAGTAATCAATGAGATAGTATTGTAGTAATCATTAGTATTTGAGATTTGATAGAGTGTCTTACTTAAGGGGGCGGTTTGTCAGGAATTTGTTTATGTTGGATTTGAAGACATCCAAGTTGTAGTCAGGTGGGAAACAGGCGAACGGAAGAGACTTCCACAATCGTGCACTTCTGAGAAAGAAGCTTTGCTCATGGAATCTACGTTTGGATTTAGGCACAGATAAAGAGTGGGTAAAATTATTGACAGTAGTTTCAGCCAGACGGGTATTTCTCGTGAAAGATTGGCGAGGGGGAACGAGAGATTGGAGCTCTGACGAGCACTTGCCATGGAAATAACGATAAAACAAAGACAGGCTCGCAACGTCTCTTCTGTGGGAGAGAGGCTGCAGGGAAGAGAAAAGGACATCCCAACCAAACCACGAAGTCTATTTTGTACTCTGTCAAGGCAGGATAAGCTGTTTTTAGCAGCTCCTGCCCAGATGTGGCAGCAGTACTCCATCCTTGGACGTACTTGGCTTTTATACAGATAGTGAATTGCATCAGTAGTGAGATATCTTCTGGAGCGGTAGAAGGATCCCACCATTTTCCCAGCGTCCATGATTTGATGTACGTGTTCCATTTCAGATCAGGAGTAAAGGTCAAACCCAAAAGCTTGTCAAAACATGGAGCCTCACCAAGATGAGAGACATCCATTTCAATTGATGCCAAATGGGGATCAGGGCGTTGATGATGTAAAGATAGAAACTTGGTTTTAGATGCATTAAAAGTGATCAGCCACATCTTCCCCCGTTGTACCACGCACTCAAGATCAGAGGAGAGAGAATTAGAGAGAACTTTGTCATTTACGGCCTTTGATCTGTTACAATAGATGGTCGTGTCATCAGCATAGATGTTAACGAATGATTTAAGTATGTGTTTTGGGAGATCATTGATGTAGATCAGGAAGAGAGTTGGACCCAGGATGAACCCCTGAGGGACTCCAGCATTAATACTGTGGGCCTCTGATTTCTGCCCATCAACCACTACTCTTATGAACCTATCAGAGAGAAATGATTTAATGATTGAGAAAACATTTCCAGTTATACCGTAGCTGGAAATCTTGTGAAGTAAGCCCTTATTCCATACCTTATCGAAGGCCTTCGATATGTCAAGAGCAATTGCCCTGGAAAGGAAACATTTGTCAAGAGATTCATTAATCCTATGTGATATAACCGTTAGCACATCTGCTGTAGATCTTGCAGAGCGGAAACCATATTGCATGTCACTAAGAAGGTTGTTTCTGTTGAGGCGGTTTACTACTTCTTTATTTAATATGGATTCCAACAACTTACTCATGACACACAGGAGACTTATTGGTCTGTACTGAGAGGGAGATGACTTTTCACCTGAATTCTTAAATACAGGGCATATTGATGAGGTTTTCCAGGATGTTGGAAAGCACTTCTCCTTAAGGCAACGCTTAAACAGTTTTGTAAGTATAGGAGCAAGTTCTGGTTAGAGCTTTTTCAGCACTATAACTGGAATGCCGTCAGGGCCAGTTGCTTTACTGGAATCAAAGTTCTTGATTAGCTTGGCGACCTCACGCACAGATATTTGTATGTTGCATAGCGTGTTGTCTATTATAGGAGGAAATACAGGGAGTTGATGGGCATTGTCGCATAGGGTAGAATTAGCTGCAAAGTTCTTGGCAAATGGTCTGGCCTTGTATGATGCTGACGAGATAACCTCAGGTCCATTGATGATAGTTAGGATAGAACGCACACTTCTTTTCAAGATCCTGTTTGCTATTTGCCAGAACTGGTGGGAACCATGCCGCTGCTCAGCTACTTTGGATTTAACAGACTGAGCATATAGCTCTCTTGCATTTTTTATTACTCTTTTACAGTGGTTGCTGGCAGTCCCTGAAAGCAGTTTTAGTCTCAGTACATCTATTTCGTTGGTAGCTATGGAAAAAGTGATTTCCGTGCACGATGGCAGCAGCACATTCAGGGGAGAACCATGGCTGGCTGTTAGGTTTTTGTTGGAATTTTTTGGATGGTATGAATCGGTCTATGCCTACCATTTACATTTCAGTCATTTGGAATGCAGAGGTAGATCAGATATGAATGTACGAAAGCTATCTCAGTCAGCCATAGAGTATCGATATACAGTACGGTGGGGAGGTACGTCTGAAGACTTATTACATTTCATTTTTATCTTAACTGCTACAACAGAGTGGTCAGAGGATCCCAGAGGAGATAGAACGGAACATGAACACAGCTCAGGGGAAGTTATGAGGAAAAGGTCTAGAAGGCTTGCATATTGACCGCTAGTATCGGGCACACGGGTGGGTTCGTGAACAATCTGAGTAAAGTCATAGGCAATGGCAAAATCATGACAAAACCTCCCCTCGTCATCGGTTTTATTTGAGTGGGTCAGCCATTCCATATTATGGACATATTATGGACAGGATGTCGTCAATTTTCTCAGATATGTTCTTAAAGATAGTAACCCCACTGTTGTGGGCGCGATAGAGGGCAAATATAAATGCAGTGGTGTAAGCTAGTGCAACCCGGAAGCACATAGAAGGTAAATTAGGGTCTTCTCTTTTGTTTAGTTCTAGAGTGACAAGGATGACCAACGACATCCATCCCCCCCCTTTTGAGTTGGCCTTGCGTCTTTAGTTCTTTGTTCATGTTTATTTTTGCCTGAATAAAAGATTTAATATCTCAAAGTGTAGTATCTGTTCCGGCAGATACTGCAATCAAAGTTATATGTGGGGCAACCCCACATATCAGACCATTCAATGTAGGGGAACCTCTTCATCCATCCAGCTCCCACTTTGGGGGAACTGGTCCCCCTTTCCTCTCCCCCTCCTCTTTCTCTCCACATTAAAAAACGGTTTTGCGCCTAATTTGCTCACTGGGGAAGCAAATAAATGACGAACCAGCGCAGTTTTTGCTGAATAAAATTATTGTGTGTGTGTGTGTGTGTGTGTGTGTGTGTGTGTGTGTGTGTGTGTGTGTGTGTGTGTTAATCCTTATGCTTCCGTCCAGTCTTGAAAGAAAAAGGATACCCCTTAGGGACAATAGCGCGTGTAATTGTGGGGCAAGGGTTGCGCAATCCCAACCACACCTCTCGTGAATCGGCAGTGTTTGAGTTCAGTGGAAACAATGCCGAGATAAGCGGAGAGCACATACAGCACCTGGAAGTCCCAAATGGCAACCCATTTAGTACTGACCAGGTTCAACGTTGCTTAACTTCGGTGATCCAGAACTTGAATTGTCTCCGTCTGTTTGGAGTGAAAGTCTTCAGAAATAAATTTTTAAAAATCCTCAAAAACTATAATCCACAAGTTCCCAACGCGCTCAAACAGATAGTGAAGCTGAAATCACTATTAATAACCCCCCCACCACTCTTTATCCGTGCTTAAACCTAAACGTAGATTCCATGAACAAGACTTCTTTCTTAGAACTGCACACCTGTGGAACTCTCTTCCATTTGCCTGCTTTCCGACTGACTATAATATAGTCGTCTTCAAGTCCAACGTAAACAAGTTCTTGATGAGCCGTTCTCCTTAAGTAATCCAATTTACCAAATTTCCACTACTAAGAATTACTACGTCATTGTTCCATTGACCACTTAAGCTTATTAACCTTATTCTTGAGTGGCCTCTGGTCTTGATAACTGGTGACCCCTACGTAAAAAAAAAAAAGATGGTGAGTTCTTCGAAAGAAACTCTGTTCATGCTAATTATGTTTGATGCTGGCAAACGAAGAAAGAAAAGAAAGTCCCTAGCAGTGGCGGTAGTTAACCGTGTTCGCTTATTAAAAACGCAATCTAACGGACGCTTAGCTCGACACAATTAAAACGTGCTTCATGTCCATGAGTTCAGCTGTGTATTCGCAAGTGGAACCCACGTGTTACCATAGAAAGTGCATTTGATTGCTTTCAAGTGTTTTGGTGTCTGGTGTCTAGCACGTACTAAATTTTTGTGTGTTTAATTAGTATCAACCAACATTGTTTGTCTCACACTCACACACACACACACACACACACACACACACACACACACACACACACACGGGAACAGCGAGGATACTAAAAAGAGCTCTCGGTTGGTTTCAATAAAAAAGCGGGGCAATGTTAGCAGCTGGTTTGGCTGCCCCATACCCGGTATTACAATCTTCAAAGGAAGAAAAATAAAACATAAAAAAATAAGAAATATACATACATATATATATATATATTTTTTTTTTACATAGGCATCACCACATTATCAAGGCCAAGAGGCCACTCAAGGATAAGGGTTAAAGAGTGTACAGTAGAAATTGGACAATATAGTAATCATTAGTAATGAAAATTTGGTAAATTTGATAACTTATAATGGAACGGCTCATCAAGAACTTATTTACGTTAGACATGAACACAACCATATTGTAGTCAGCCGGAAAGCAGGAAAACGGAAGACAATTCCACAGGCGTGCAGTTCTAAGAAAGAAGCTTTGTTCATGGAATCTACGTTTAGGTTTAGGCACAGATAAAGAGTGGGGGGAATTATAGATAGTGTTTACAGCTAGACGAGTGTTTCTTGTGAAAGTTTGGCGAGGGGGGACCATAGATTGAAGCTCAGTCGAACACTTTCCATGAAAATAACGATGCATCAGAGACAAACTCGCAACATCTCTTCTAGTGAGATAGAGGTTGCAAGGAAGAGAAAAGGACATCTCCTACGAGGCTACGAAGTCTATTTTGAACTCTATCAAGGCAGGCCAAGTCCTTTCTAGCAGCTCCTGCCCAGATGTGGCAACAGTATTCCATCCTTGGACGTACCTGGCTCTTATATAGATAGAGAATAGCATCAGCAGTGAGATATCTACCAGATCGATAGAAAGATCCCACCATTTTTTCAGCGGCCTTGGCAACAGATTTGATGTACGTGTTCCATTTAAGATCAGGAGTAATGGTCAAGCCAAGAAGCTTGTCAAAACTTGAGGCCTCCTGAAGACGAGAGCCATTCATTTCAATTGATGCCAGATGTGGATCAGAATGTTGATGATGTAAAGAGAGAAGCTTGGTTTTAGATGCATTAAAAGTAACCAGCCACTCCTTACCCCATTGTACTACGTGCTCAAGATCAGAGGAGAGAGGAATTGGAGAGAACTTGGTCGTTTACTGTCTTAGATGTGCTACCATAAATGGTAGTGTCGTCAGCATAAATGTCTACAAATGATGTAAGGATGTGATTTGGAAGATCATTAACCTTTTTTTGTACCAATGTTCCTTAAATAGAACATAGTTTTCAACATACTATAGAAATTGTAATTTTGCTTTAAATTCAATTTTTATAAGTTATTTCTATTAAAGTAGCTTCATTTTACTCCAGATTTATGAAAACTTTTATAAATTATTCTTATAGTTATATTTAAAGCAAAATTACAATTTCTATAGTATGTTGAAAACTATGTTCCATTTAAGGAACATTGGTACAAAAAAGGTTAATGTAGATCAGGAAGAGAGTTGGGCCCAGGATGGACCCCTGAGGGACACCGGCATTAATACTGTGAGCTTCGGATTTTTGCCCCTCAACTACTACTCTTATGAACCTATCAGAAAGAAATGATTTAATAATTGAGAAGACATTTCCAGCAATACCATAGCTAGAGATCTTATGAAGTAAACCTTTATGCCATACCCTATCAAAGGCCTTAGATATGTCCAGAGCAATTGCCCTAGAAAGGTTGCCTCCGTCGAGAGATTTGCTAATCCTATGAGATATAACTGTAAGCACATCTGCTGTAGATCTAGCAGAACGGAAACCATATTGAGTGTCACTAAGAAGGTTATTTTTGTCGGGATGGTTGATTACTTCTGTATTTAACACAGATTCCAGCAACTTACTCATGACGCACAGGAGACTTATTGGCCTGTACTGAGAGGGGGATGAGCGATCACCTGAATTCTTAAATACAGGGCATACTGATGAAATTTTCCAGGGAGATGGAAAACTATTCTCCTTAAGACAACGTTAAAACAGTTTTGTAAGTATGGGCGCTAGTTCAGGTTGAAGTTTTTTGAGTACTATAATTGGAATACAGTCAGGGCCAGTTGCTTTACTGGTATCAAGGTTTTTGATTAGCTTGGCAACATCATGTACAGATATACGTATATCACATAGCGTGTTTTCTGATACAGGAGGAAATATTGGGGGTTGGCGGCCTTGATCGCAAAGGGTAGAATTAGCTGCAAAGTTCTTGACAAAGAGTTTGGCTTTGTCTGATGCTGACGAGATTACCTCAGGTCCATTGATAATAGTTGGGATGGAGCACACGCTTCTGTTCAGGATTCTGTTTGCTATTTGCCAAAACTGGTGGGAACCAAGCCGCTGCTCAGCTACTTTGGACTTAACAGATTGAGCATACAACTCTCTTGCATTCTTTATTACTTTCTTACAATGGTTGCTGGCAGTCCTGAATATATATATAATATATATACTATATATATATATATATATATATATATATATATATATATATATATATTCTTTCTAAATATAATTATCCACTGACACATGTTCCGTCATCTACATCTCATCAGAGCGGCTGAATGTAGCTAGATTCAAGATTCAGCCACTCTGATAAGTTGTAGACGACGAAACACGTGTTAGTGGATAATTATACTTTTAAAATAATACATCTGCCGCTCCCCAATGTGGTGTACAAAAAAAATGGTTAAAGTGGAAATTATTCCCAACTCGCATTTAGGTAAAAATGCACGTTTGTATATATAATTGAATTCATTCAAAAAGTATCTCAAAATAAAAACAAATAATATCTTTCTCTCTCTCTCTCTCTCTCTCTCTCTCTCTCTCTCTATCTATATATATATATATATATATATATATTATATATATATATATATATATATATATATATATATATATATATATATAAACGGGCCCCAGCTCTAATTAGACCTCGTTTCTTACTGTTTTGTCCGAATTAAATGAAACTTTGCGGGCCGGGATCAAAGTGTAGTATCTGTTCTGCAGATGCTGCACTTATGATAATTTGTACCAGTCAATAGGGGAGGGCCTCTATACTGGGACAATCATTATTTTTGGTAACCAGAGTGCTCCCTTTTTGCCTACTTTTAGGGGAGCTGGTTTTTACCCCACATTAAAAACGGCCTTGTGCCTAATTTGCTTTGGTGGGGAAGCAAATAAATACAACATCACATCAAAACACTAGGGTCTTTGGCCTTTTTTTTTTTTTCTCCGTTCTACAGCATATGTTTTAGATGGCCTCTTTTGTTTTTTGGGGGGGTCACCCTGTATATATACTCCTATAAATTTGGCGTGTTTTTTGTGTATTTATATTCATGTTAATACCCCTTTTTTTATTCGTATTTATTTGCTTCCAGACGAAAGCAAAATGTGACACAAGGTCGTTTTAATGTGGGGTAAAACCAGCTCCCCCAAAAGAAGGTCAAAAAGGGACACTCTGGCAGTAGCCAAAAATAATAATTGTCTCAGTATTGAGGGTCTCCGCTTCATTAACTAAAAGCAAATCAACCCAAGTGCAGCATTAAAACAGATACCACTCCTTGGTCCCGGCTCGAAGATTTATTAAAAAAGAAAATACAACTTTGTTATATATGGCTCGTTGAATCGCATTTATTTGCAAAATATCTAGCTAATTTGCATATTCTTTTAATTAATTCTCTATTATTTTTTTCTGTTTTCTTATGGGATTATCATCTTTAGTTAACTAATACGTGTAATTATATTCATGCAGATATTCTACATGATTTAGACTTTCATAATGTTTGCATAAAACGGTCATAGTAAACACAACCCTCTTTCTATATATATTTATGTATGCGTATATATATATATATATATACATATATATATATTTGTTTAAATAAATTTGCCTACCAAACTTCTCTGTTAGTTTTTAGCCTACAGGCAGGAAACTTTATATATAGGATATTCGAACCCATGCGAAACTATGTTTGGATTTTAGCCAGGGAAAATCGATGCAAAAGTCTGAAAATTAAAAAATGAAATTTGCCAGGTGATGGTCTAACGACGGCTTTACGAATATGCATGCGTAACGTAATAGCTATTGGTAAATGTTTTAGTTTTTAGCTTTGCAGCAAACATGTCTTCATAGTACAGTCATTAATGTCAAAGGAAAAAGTAAATCGTAAGCTAAACGTTTCCGTTTCGATTCTTGAGAGTGGCACACGAGTCATATATTTAAAAAAAATTGTTATTCTTTTTAAATCATTACTATATATTGGGTCCAACATAATATAATAATAAATATAAAAAATGCATTAATTAAAATAACTTATTTAAGCGTATTTTACGAGCGTTCTATACCGGGCGGCCTGCTAGTAGAGGGTGACCCAAAAAAAACAGAGGACATTCAATTGTCTTTCTGAGCATTTTACAGTCAGCGGAGAAAAACAGGCCAAAGACCCTAGTGTTTTGATGTGATGTTTTGAATATAATAAACTAGTTATGACCAAAGTTTCATTTCATTCGGACAAAATACTAAAAAAAGGGCCCTAATTAGAGTTGGGGCTCATTTTTTTATATATATAGATGTTTTTATTTATTTTTATTAGCGATACTCTTTGAAGTAATTCAATTATTTATACGAAAGTGCATTTTTACCTTAATGCGAGTTGGGAAAAATTTTCCCTCTGATCAATTTGGTACCCCCTAAATGGGGAGCGGCATATATA
>NC_136521.1:50128930-50151430 GCF_053919585.1 Euprymna scolopes
TGAAGATGGTTATTCTGGTGTACCAGTTATTCTACCATCTACATTTACAGGAAGTCCTAGGAATCTACAACAGCTTTATCAAGATGCAATGGCAGTTTTCTGTGACCTATTCATTACTCACACGTGTAATCCAAAATCTCCTGAAATATTAAACAACTTTGGGTCATCAGAACTTTCACAAAATCGATGTCAACAATGTCACAGTTCTTTTTTAAATTCACAGTCTGACTCCCAAGAACCTGCTTACTGACCACTATTCTCACTCCAAGCAGCTGATCGACGTCCCTGTCACCACCTCAATCATCACCAGCACTTCCTGACAATATCAACAGCATCAGTTACGATCGCATTGACCTTCAAGAAAAGTTTAAACTAAAGTTCTTTGTTCTACTTGCTTCCATATGTTCATATTTGTAATATAACAATAAGGAATTTCTTACTGATGTGTTTTAAAAGATTTTAACTACCGTGGAATTTCCACGGGTCCTGTTAGTTATTATTATTATTATTATTATTATTATTATTATTATTATTATTATTATTATTATTATTATTATTATTATTATTATTAACTCACATGGAGCTTTCACCCAAGTCATCAGATATCTGATTGGAAACCTGTGGTGTTCTCTGAAAACTGAGTGACAACAAGTCTCCCCAGACGTCCAGCTATCTCCACCTCCTTCGATAGTATTTGCAAATAAATTTGCGTCAATTCAACAGCCTCTTACCATTGATTTCTCGCTGGCAGCGGCTATTGGTCTATACTGGAATTTGAGTGGCACTAAGCCTCCCCAATATCCCAGTTCTCTTCGCGCTTGTCCAGCGGAGGTCTGGTCAGCGCTCTCTCCTCGGTCTTTCTATCCTCCTTGAATCTTCTCGGCTCTTTGGAATCTTTTTTTTGGGGGGGAGAATTACTATTATTAATGTTGTTATTATTATTATTATTATTATTATTATTGTTGTTGTTGTTATTGTTATTGTTGTTATTGTTATCATTATTGCTGTTGGTGGTGGTGTTATTTTTTTTATTATCACTGTTGTTGTTATCGTTGTTCCTATTTACAATGTCTCCCCACGGGACAGAGTTAGACACCAGGGTCGTCGTCGTCGTCGTCGTCGTCGTCGTTGTTGTTGTCGTTGTCGTTGTTGTTGTTGTTGTTGCTATTTCTATTTCGTAGTATTAATCAGGTGAAAAAAAAACTTGAAATGTCACATGAGAACAATAAAGCACTGAATTCTTGGCATACTAAAAGCATAGGTGCAGTCTCGTTTCTATTACAGATATTCTCGTCATGTTTTATTAGTTTCTATATATAAAACGTCAATGTTTTATGTGTGTGTGTGTGTTATGCGAATTGAGATTAAAACTGTTTGTTAGAACATCCAAATAAGTTTCAACAGGCTTCAATTTTTAACACGCAGTTGACATCTTCCTTCGATTCTATTTGAGGTCAGTAGGGTTATCAGTTAGGACTATTAAATAACCGAAAATTTTTAACACGCAGTTGACATCTTCCTTCGATTCTATCTGAGGTCAGTAGGGTTAATTATCAGTTATGACTATTAAATAACCGAAAATATTAAAACGTAAAGAAATGAATTTGATTTTTTTTTTTATATTCTTTTTTTTTTCTTCACCCAAACGAAACATATTGCCATATGAAACATTAGGTTGGAATGACAAACATGTTGTTACAATTTCAAAATTTTAACCGACTCTGCCCCACAAAATGTCTTTTCGTTACATTTATTTAATTTTCCTGTGTCAAAGTAAATAAACGCTTTAAAATAAGTTAAAACAAAAAAAAAAAGTTATACAGGTAGAAGTGTAACGTATCTTTCTTTTTGTAACATTTATTTATTGAATTTTTATCCTTTTTGTTTTGTTAGCTATTATAGAAGTGCTCAGTTTGTTTGTTTGTTTTTTTCTATTAACCATATATTGATTTTTTTTTAATTTGCTTCTAAACAAAAATTATAAACATATATATTGGAATTTCTGGTGCTTGTGCAGATAAGTAATGTTTTAAATCAACGCATTTCAGGTGAAAACATTATTACGTTCTTACGTGTTATGTCGAAATTAGTAAAAATACTAAAAATTACGAAAAATGATTTACAAAATGTATTTTTAAAAACAAAAAAATCATCCACGATTACGTTTTAAAATGGTGGCCCCTTAATTAAAGTAAAGGGAGATAAATCTGTTTGTCATTCAGAATTAGTCGCACAACTCTTCTTCATTAGGCCCTGTCGGTGGGGCATTAGAATCCGCCGACTGCCCCCTGCAGAGGGTAAAAGTCCCTCAATGGGGGTCCTGGATATGACCTTAAACTATATCCAGTGGTGAGGCCCCAGCTTGTGGGCGTTGGGGAGTGTGGAGCCACCCTTTAATTACCATTGCTCCCAGGTCCACTCTGACCCGGAGTGGTAGTACCTGTTAGGGTCCCAACTATGGGTTAAATAGAAACTGACGTGAAAACAACAAATATATTCTATTTAAAAAAAATTTCTTCAAAATCTTTAGATTCGGCACTAAATAACCCGAAAAGGGTTGATATGCCGTAAAACAAAAACAACCAAACAGCCAAACAACCAAATCTTCTTCATTAAAAAACATACGGTAAAACTGGACAATTCGATAAATTTTGTTTTTTACTTATTATTGTTTTGTTTTTTTCTGTTTGATCGTTTTTCGTAATTTTTAAAATCTACACTAATTTCGACATGACACGTAAACACGTAATAATGTTTTCACCTGAAATGCGTTGGTTTAAAACCTCACTATTCCTGCATAAGCACTGAAATTATTTCCGACGTGTATTATATTTACACACGCTTTAATGTCGGGTGTTTAATAATAGAATCCAATTTACCGAAATACAATTCACAAAGGAATGTCATTGTTGATATGCAGAGTCGGCAGGTGCGTTGTTCATAGAAAAGTGTGCTGACACATTTACCACAAGCGTATGGGCAATCACGCATATTAATTTAGTCGAGTCATTGTTGTCTACGTCATAGGAAATAGGCGGTGATGATCAATTTGACGACCCCACCCAATTACGATCCGCAATTTCTTGTTTGTTTCATTTCGATAGTGTCTTTAAATATAATAAATAAGAATATTCGTGGTGATCACGCACATTTAACTTACTTGATCCACTGTTTGTTGTCTATGTCATGAGACGTTATGAGAAATAGACGGTGTAAGTTAATTTGGCGAGCCCACCCGATTACGTTCCATTTAAATATTTTTTTTTAAATATAATAAATAAGAATATTCTTAGATTGATTTTTTTTTTTTCAAATAAATATGTTTATTTTTTCCAAATTATGTTTCACGGTTTCTTGTTGGTTCCTTTTATTTTAGCACAATGTTTTTTTATTTTTTTTATTTTTTTTATTTTTTTTTAATATTGCTATTAAATATAATAAATGAGAATATCTTTAGATTGATTTTTTTTTTTTTTCATAGAAATATGTTTATTTTATCCAATTACGTTTCACGGTTTCTTGTCGGTTCCTTATAATTTGCACAATTTTATTATTTAAAAAAAATATTGCTTTTAAATATAATAAATGGGATATTCGTTAGTTTTTTGTTTTTTTTTTAAATAAATATGTTTATTAATTCATAATATATTGTGTTTAATATTCATTATTTGTGAGAAAATATGTCTCTAAATAAGAATATTTATTTGTTTAAAAAAATGTGAAAAATTCATAAAGATAGACAAATTTATTTGCAAAAAAATTAGTTTAGAGATATTTTATCCCACCCTCTCCCTCTCTCTCTCTTCTCCCTCTCTCTCTCTCTCTCTCTCTCTAAAAAAACAGTCTCTATCAAACTCCTCTGTCAATTTCTGGTCTACAGACTTGAAAAATTATATAGAGAGGATTTGGACCTGTAGAACAAATTTGATTTGGTCTTTAGTCGTAAAAATAGCGGCTAAGTAGCCAAAACTGTTATAAATTGGAACTTAGTAGTCGTAAGTCGACTTAAAGTTTACTTGACGCATGCGCAAATATAAATTTATACGTTAAAGTCGGTTTCTTTTTTTTAACTATTTCTCATCCTTATCTAGCGATAGCCGAAACGGTAATGACATGATTATATGTTTTAGATTTTAGTTGATTGCAGCCAAGTCATATTGCTTTATTTTTTGTTTGTTTTACTTTTGAACTCACTACTATATATTAGGTACAATATAATATTCAATATATAATTGACTATATAATGACTACAACTTGGATGTCTTCAAGTCCAACATAAACACTTTCCTGATGAATCCCCTCCTTAAGTAAGACACTTTATATAAATCTCCAATCGACCATAACAGAGGTCAGTGTACCCAATGATACAGGGCTTAACAGAGCTGAGAGGAAAAAGATAACAAAGTATCAAGGACTTATGCATGATATGAAACGAAATTGGAAACTAAAAGACGTTTCAATTATACCAGTCATTATAGGAGCAACTGGGCTTATGAAAAAGAACTTTAAAAAGTACATAGCAAGCATACCCGGTGAACCAAGTGCAAGTGAAATACAAACGATTGCACTGAAAGGGACGGCTAGAATCCTGAAAAGATCTCTTGGTTGGACTCACTAAAATAGGGGTAAATGTCAGACATCTGGTTGGATGTCCCACCCCCTAGAAGAAAAAGTTTAAGAAAAATGAAAAAAAGAGCGAAAAACGATTACTACTATACTATCCCATTGATTACTGTACACGCAATAACCCTTATCCCCGAGTGGCTTCCGAGCCTTGATAAGAGGTGACCTCCATGTAAAAAATTTTTTAAAAAATGATACATATGAAATCTGCAAAAATTAAATATTCATCTTTAAGCGTATTTTACGACTAGGCAACGCCGGACGACGTGCTAGTTTTTTATATTTAAAGATAATATTGAAATGGAAAAAAACAAGAAATCATGGGACGTAATTGGCCGGAGTCGCCAAATTAACTAACAACATCTATTATCTATGACGTAGATAGCAATCAATGTCTCGAGTAAGTTAATATTCGGGGTCACCCGCGATATCTTGTAATCGCCTTTGTTCGAATATGAACGCCGGCATGGAAAGCGCATCCGTCATGACCGAGTTGTTGTATTAAAACTGAAGCACATTAAAAAAAAAAAAATAAAATAACACGAATCGATCAATTTTCTACACACCTATTGAGAGCTATATTAGCTCAGGTGGCGCTACTCATCCAACTACGGCGAGTGATACTCAGCGGCACTCACCCAAATACGGGTTGAACTGGCTTTCCTCGAAGTAGGAAGTTTCTAAGGAATATCAAGTTCGCAACCAGCCCCTAGTGGCATGCACACCCCGGTCGGCGGAAGATGACATTCAGCGCCTAGCATTTTAAAACGCTCAATAAACTTACCCATCTTCATTGAGACGGTAAAGCCTAGGAGCGTTATATATGCCAGTAGCATTCACCCTAGCTGGGCTAAACCGGCTTCCTCTGAAGTAAGAAGTTGCTAGAGAACATCAAATTCACATTCAGTCGGATGTACATCCCGGTCAGGGAAGATGTCGACGTAAGGTTTTGGCATGTCTCGTCGGGAGGTGTCGACGTCCTTCTACATTCAGTGACAGGTATTCTCAAATAGTCACCCATCTGGTACTAACAAGGCTCAGCGTTGCTTAACTTATCTGATTATACCATACGTACGTGATTATGTTATTCTAAATTTCTAGCCATCCACAAATTCCAATCAATATCACAATCTCTACTATTATGTAAAAGGAACTTTATCTGTGTGTGCAAGTTCGTTCCCTATTGATTCGAAAATGGTTGGGTCGATTTTTATGAAATTTCACATTCAGGTACTGTATGTGCCTGGCAGTGTTCTTAGATAGGTTTTGTATTGGAATGTCTTCGATAAGTATCGATAATCGATAATCGAAATAATCCGATGAAAAAAGGAACAGGCGATTTTGACCGAAGTTAACACCTTACACAGCCCAACATCACAAGTGGATTTGAGCAGTTTTTTTAAAACACAAGCAGAAAGGCCGAACATAGAAAATCAACAGCAGGTTCTTTGATATGACAGGGGAGCGTTTAAAATGAATGTTTCTGTTTAAAGCACAATTTCACAATGATACTTGACTTTTTTTAATTTTAAACTAAAATTCAAGTCATTATCACAGCACAACCAATAATGCTAGGCATATAAAATCAACAGTAGGTTCTTTGATATGACAAGGGCGCGTTTGAAATGAATGTTTCTGTTCAGATCACAATTGAAGCATGATACTTGACTTTTGCATTTTAAACTTTAATGCAAGCCGTTATATATAAAAATAATTTTCTAAAAGCAACAGTGCAATGTGGTTACTGTGAATTAAGTCCCTGCTAGTGTGTGTGTGTGTGTGTGTGTGTGTGTGTGTGTGTGTGTGTGTGTGTGTGTGTGTGTGTGTGTGTGTGTGTGTGTGTGTGTGTGTGTGTGGATTAAGCTACACAGAATATTCCGCGTTTCATCCACGCTTATCATAAGCCTGATGAATCTTAGCGTGGATGAAACGCGAAATATTCTGTGTAGCTTAATCGCTATATATATTTTATAACTTACTACCTAGCTCTACCTACGTATTGAGCACTGTTGAAGTAAATACTTAAAGTTTACGCATAAATTTATACTTTCGTATATTAATTTATGTGATTAAATGAAGTAGTTATCTCTCTCTCTCTCTCTCTCTCTATATATATATATATATATATATATATATAAGCACATTGTCTGTGTGTGTCTTCGTGGGTTCATTCCTTATGGATTCTGAAAAGGCTGGTTCGATTTTTTTTAAGCTTCTTCCGGGTGCGATGGGTTTCTAATCAGAACATGTAATAAATCGATTTGATTGAAAAATGGTCAATTTCATCGATTTCGATGATGATAAAAATATGAGACTGTGAAACATTCGTTGATCATCATTCAATCCCGGGTAACGTCGGGTCACCCTGCAAGTATCTTTATATAATTCATGCCTTGTCTGGAGAGACTTCTATTTGAAAAAATCATTAAAAGACTCTTATTTTCTGATGTGTCTTAATTTATTTTAATGTGCTTTGTTTTTTTCTCTAAACCAACAGTCGATATATTTTTACATCACTGTTGACCGACATTTTTTTATAGTTTTTAAAGATCGCGATCATGAAAGACTAAAAAAAAATGCTTATGCCTTAAAAGTAACTTTATATTGTTTTCTTTAAATATTAAATATTACTAATTTTTACTATTAATGAATATTATTAAATGTGGAATCAATTAAAGCTAAAATTCTAGTTTCGCTTTTTAAAGATGAACACGACATCTGTTCAAATTCGGTTGCCATTTTGTATTGCCTCGGCTTCTTATGCATACGTTAATACTTTTTAGGTGTGAATTACTTAATTTTAGATGCATAATACAAACTTGATTTTAAATGGAAATGATTTCCCATTTAGTAATATACTAGCAGGGGCGCCGGTGTTGTCCGGGATTTGATGAGGATCAACGATTACTTCACACTTCCAATACTTTTATTGTCAGCGAAATCGGTGAAATCGCCCATTTGTCAATCTAATCGATCGATTGTCTGTTCTAGTTGGGAATGCACTGCAGTGAATCGGGATGAAGCTAACATACTTCCCTACAATGATTTAGTCCACAATACATTGTAGTCTACATTGCACTGTAGAGAGCCTACTGTTGATTTATACAATTATATTTATATGATAGCTTGAATTAAAGTTTCAAATGCAAAAGTCAAATAGCATGGTTCTATTGTGCTTTAAACAGAAACATTCATTTCGAACACTCTCTTGTCTTATAAAAGAACCTACTGTTGATTTTATACGCCGGACCATTCTGCTTGGTGGATATAAAACTTCCTAAATGCACTTGTTAGGCTGTATAAAAGTGTAAACTTTAGTCAAAAATCGAACTGTTTCTTCTTTAATGGGATTTTTCGATTAATAATTTTCTGTACTTATCGGAAGTATTCCGATACAAAACCTATATATGAACATTCCCTGACACATAAAGTAGATTTGTGTGAAATTTAAAAAAAGTCGACCCAGCCGTTTTAGAGTTCATAGGGAGCGAACACATACACACATACACACACAAAGTGTGTTTTATATATAGGTAGAGATAGAGACATACGGCATAATTCACATTCCCATTAGATCACCGAAGTTAAGCAACATTGAGCCTGGTCAGTACTAAATGGGTGACCATTTAGGAATTCCAGGTGCTGTATGTGCTCTCTGCTTATTTCATCATTGTTTCCAGTCGTCCTAGACTTATCCTGGCAACTGGAATCAAGCAGTGTCGATTCAAGTGAAGTGTGGTTGAGATTGCGCAACCCTTGCCTCACAGTTACACGCGCAGTAACCTTTACAGTGGATATCTATTGTCTCTTGAGATTGAACGGAGGCACCAGTAAAGACAAGGATAACGAAAAAAAAAACATCATAAATTTTTAATGCCTAAACAGGGGTGGGGGGAGTCTCGCGTTTTTCTATGGCCGCGATCTTTATAAAGTACCCGACTCCGGACCATCTACAGAATATATTTTCCGATTGATATGCTTTTCCGGCTTTCTAGAGAGTTGGGATTACAGTATATATGAATAAGAACTTACGGGGGATTTGTGTATGTTTTATCACGAACAATTCTTTGATCCGATCCTAACGGTGCTTGGCTCCCATTGTTACTCATTCCTAAGGCGCCATTTACAAAGATGATTTGTGTCTGCAGTAGTTATGTCCCTTTGATTTCCATTTCAATGTCGTTAAGCGGTCATTCTTTTTAGTGATTTTTTTTTTTATCGGATGGTATCGCTGCGTCTACCAATAATCACAGATCTGCAATTATCGAACCGTCTCTTACATAATCAAATCCTGTTCATTTCTCTTAAACGTCTGTCTCATGGTACCTTCCCCGAACCGAAACACTTCTCACCTTCGGCGGGTTATAACCGGCTTCCTCTGAAGGAGAAACTTTCATGGGAGTTTTAAATTCACAAGCGGTCCTCAGTCGCATGTATATTCCTGTCAGGGGAGATGACGATATTAGGTTTTTACAGCCATTGCAGGGAGGTGTCGACGTCCTCCTATATACAGCGCCTGGTATTCCCAAATAGTCACTCATCTGGTACTGACCAGACCTAGCGTTGTTTAACTTCGGTTTTTCTAACGGGAAAGTGTGTCGCATATCTCACCGTACCCACTGACAAAGTAATTAACCTATATTCTCGAGCCGCCTTTAGGCCTTGTTAAGTGATTACTAATTAGAACAAATGAAAAGAATAATGGATATTCATGTAAACAAACTAGTTAAAATAATGACTAGGATCGATGCTTAGAAAACCGGTCTTTTTTATTATTCTTTTTGTTTTCTTCTTTTTTTACTTATTTTTTTTATCCTTTTCTTAATTCTTTTTTTATTCTTATTTTTTCTTTTTCTATTATTTTCTTTATTCTTTTTTATTCTTTTTTTCTTTTTTTATTATTTTCTTTATTCTTTTTTATTATTTTTTCTTTTTTATTTTCTTTATTCTTTTTTATTCTTTTTTATTTTTTTATTATTTTCTTTATTCTTTTTATTCTTTTTTTCTTTTTTATTTTCTTTATTCTTTTTTATTTTTTTTTATTTTTTTATTATTTTCTTTATTCTTTTTTATTCTTTTTTTCTTTTTTATTTTCTTTATTCTTTTTTATTCTTTTTTTCTTTTTTATTTTCTTTATTCTTTTTTATTCTTTTTTCTTTTATTATTATTTTCTTTATTCTTTTTTCTTTTTTATTATTTTCTTTATTGTTTTTATTCTTTTTTTCTTTTTTTATTTTTTATTATTTTCTTTATTCTTTTTTATTCTTTTTTCTTTATTATTTTCTTTCTTCTTTTTTCTTTTTTTTCTTATTTTTTATCCTTTTCTTTATTCTTTTTTCTTTTTTTTCTTATTTTATTATTTTCTTTATTCTTATTTATTCTTTTTTCTTTTTTTCTTATTTTTTATCCTTTTCTTAATTTTTTTATTCTTATTTTTTCTTTTTTATTGTTTTATTATTTTTTTATTATTTTTTTATTAATTCTTTTTTTAATCCTTCGAGATGAGGCTTCATAATTTGTGCATTCATTCTTTTGACGAACTGTTATCCTCATCTTCATAGTTGTCGTTGTTTCGCCATGTATTGGCCGACTAATCCGACAATGCTCACCTGGAACCGTAAAGACTTAACTGCATCACTTCTATTAATGTACCATTGTGCGATTGGCAATGGCGATTTGGTATCTGTTTGTCTGAAGCCGAAAATGCATTCTCCTTTCTATTCATGACCATTGATTCTCATTTCAGACAAGACCTCGTATGCCTGTGTTTTTATAATGTGCTTAATTAGTAGACTATGTATGTTACATATTAATTATCCGGTGCAACGCCGATTAAGAACCTACATATGTTGTAGGTGTTTGTTTTTTGGGTTTTTTGTTTGTTTGTTTTTTTACTTTTAGCTGGCCATAAAAACACACATACAGCTACATTCCTTGTAAACAAAACCTGACATAGTGATATAGGATAAGAAGGAGAAAGTAGCAACCTTAGTAGAAGTCAGTGTCCCCAATGATTCTGGGTTAAACATAGCTTAAAGGGAAAAAATAACGAAATATCAATGTCTTATGTATGACATGAAAAGAAATTGGAATCTTAGGAAGATTTCTGTCGTTCCAGTAATTATAGGAACAACTGGATTAATGCAAAAGAATTTCAAAAACCACCTGGCAAATGTACCCGGTGAACGGTTAGAATCTTTTTAAAAAAGATCTCTCGGTTGGAATATATAGGTTAGCGGGTGAATGTTTGTCATCTGGTAGGATGCCAAATCCCCAACTTGAAGAAAACGATAAGAAAATTGAAAAAAAAAAAAATAGACAACTGCTATTTATATAATTGACTAGTAGGGCTACCCGACATTTCCAGGGCCATAAAATCAAAATAAAAGCTATAAATTGTGTGCATTACACATCATTAGAAAGTGGCTGAAAAAACGAAATTTAGTCTGGGTTACGCAAAATAAAGAAACAAAAATTAGTTTTATTTTTAAATATTATACACCCAGGGTAAAGCCGATCAAGAAAATATAAACTTTGCTTAATAATTTTTGGACTTTTCGCACATGCAAAAACACTAGTTTTTACGAGGAATGATACACCTTCTCTAAGTGATGTTATCTCAACTAGGAGCACGAAGCTGGATACTCCACCAGACTAGATAAATTCTTATTCTGGAATCCAGTAAGACCAGTTGACCAAAACGAAAGGTATACTATAACTTATGAAAATTATTAATTTCTTTACTAACTCAGTGTTTGAGAGATAAAGAACTTTAATGGAGCATTCGACTATCTATGTATCTCATATAGGATCCAAGTAGTGGGTCCCTTGATTTCTGAGAACTTCGACTGATAGAAAAATAATACAAAACGGTAGAGAACTTGAATGCCTACTAGACACTATCCTCGAGTGTCTAAGGTATCTCTGTACAGGGATTTGTCAGGAACACGTGTCATGAGCATATTTGTACCTAACAAGTAAACCCTGACTAAATCATCAAATCACATAATATTCACGGCCCAAATATGATCTCCTTGGTATGGCTAACCCACACTGATTTTTTGCGAGAAATAGTGCACCTTATCCAAGTGATGTTACTTCAAGTAACAACGCGGAGTCGGATACTCCACCAGACTAGATAAATTCTTGTCTTGGAATCCAATGAGATCAAGAGACCTTAAGAAAGATATACTATAACATTTTTAAATGGTCGATTGGGAGGAGGAGTTACTTTACTAACTCAATGTTTGAAACGTAAAGGAGAATTTTAATTGAATTTTTGGTACTTGTACAGTTTAATCAAGACATTAAAAAATGAAAATATACGAAAAAAAAATGGTTATATTGTACGTATCCGTTATGGAATGAAGTTCTCCGGAAAAAAAATTCACTTAATTTCATCAAGTAGTTTTTTTTTTTTTTTTTTTTTTACAGCGAAAAAACAATTTGCTATGATACCGAGCAAAAGGTTCGATTTTTAGGAAGAAAAGCTAGTATTAAACATGGGGAGGGAGTGTCGGCGCTTTATATGGAGTTATCTCCCCGTGGCGTGTTCAACAAATTTCATAATGGCTGACTTCAACGCGCGCTCATAAAAACGTGTTTTTCTGCTGTAAAATAAAAACTACTCGATCAAATTAAATGAAATTTTTTTTCGGAGATCTTCAGTCCAAAACGGATACGTACAATATAACCTTTTTTCTGTATTTTCATTTTTGAATGTCTTCATTAAACTGTATAAGTACCGAATATTTTAGTATCTGAACATATCCTCTACTAGCCAAGTGCTAGTAACAAGATGGGGTCCCTTTGATCTAAATGAAACCAAAACGAACAATATTTAGCTGGACACACACACACACACATGCAACTAGATAGGTCGTCGAACATCTGGGAACATGAACCACCACCGATAACATCAAATGGAAAAGAGACAGTGTTCTACGACAAAGACATACAGGCAGGCAGATACATAAAAGACAAGGCCATCAAGCCAGATATAGTAATATGGAACAAGCCTGAAAGAACTGCACTCATTATCGACGTCACAGTTCCAAACGACTTTGGTCTTAATAAAGCAGAACGGGAAAAGATAACAAAATATCAGGACCTTAAAATTGATCTAAAAGCAACATGGTCTCTGAAAGAAATAAACATCATACCAGTTGTGACAGGAGCAACTGGCCTAATAAAAAAGAACCTTCAGTAATACTTAGAAGCAATCCCTGGAAAACCAAGCTGCAAGGAAATACAGATAGCAGCCATAAAGGGAATAGTGTCTATCCTTAAAAAAACTCTCGGATATAAATTTAAACTATAATAGAATCAAGTGTTAGCCCTAGGAAGGAAATCCTTGATCTCTTCAAACTAACAAAAGTAAAATAAAATAAAAAAGATACACAGAGAGAGAGAGAGAGAGAGAGAGAGAGAGAGCTGTCATTTAAACAAGAGATGGTAGTTAAAGTTTATGGTCCAATCACTGCAATATTGTCTCATAATATTGTAACGTCTTCTGCTTCCGATATATTGTCTCATAATATTGTATTTATTTATTTATAATATTTATTTATAATATTTATTTATTGTCTCATAATATTGTAACGTCTTCTGCTTCCGATTTATTGTCTCATAATATTGTATTTATTTATTTATAGCATTTATTTATAATATTTATTTATTGTCTCATAATATTGTAACGTCTTCTGCTTCCGATTTATTGTCCCATAATATTGTATTTATTTATTTATAGCATTTATTTATAATATTTATTTATTGTCTCATAATATTGTAACGTCTTCTGCTTCCGATTTATTGTCTCATAATATTGTATTTATTTATTTATATCATTTATTTATAATATTTATTTATTGTCTCATAATATTGTAACGTCTTCTGCTTCCGATTTGGCATAGCTCTCATATCGATTGCATATATGATCGCCACCATGATGGTTACAAAGCATCCAGTTAATATACCGGAACAACTCTGTCATGTAATATTTGGCGGACAGATACATGCAGCAAACAATATGTCCCATCTATTATAGTTGATTTAATCTGTCGGCGGTTTCAAATTATCTGCTGCGTAACGCTGTCGAACTATGCAGCAAGCTATGATTACACTGGGGTGCATTCACCTCTATCGTTCATATGACGAAGCTGTGGCTGCTAACTGGCTGAATAAAACGTTTCATATCAAATGTGTGACATGATTGCGGTTCTATTTTTGGCGGGAAAACAATCCGCCGAATATTTCTGAAAAGACGCGAACATGACGAGGTGTCGAGAGAAAGTATTTCGTGAAAGATTTTACGAATGTTAGAAAACAACTTGCGTGTATCAGTATTCCGTTAATTAACTTAAGCACGATTTATGATAACTAAAAAAAAAGCATTTGTAAACAATAAATACATGCATTTACCCTGTTAATTTCTTACCGGAATGAAACATAAATGGTTCCGTGTAGCTTACTTGCAATAGTATATTTTTATAATAATACTAAGCTAAGCTGGCGTATTGAGTACTGTTCAAGTAATACTAAAGATATATGTATACATATACATATGTATGTATATATAATATATACACACACACACACACACACACACACACACATATATATATATATATATATATATATATATATATATATATTGGAATGGCTCTTATGTGCTGCAACGTTGTTTGACTGCGGAATAATCCTATAATCTCTCACATTCTGAAGAAATATATGTACATTCACACACACATATATATATATATATATATATATATATATATATATTCATATATATATATATATATACATACAAATTTATGTATATATATAAATCCATATATATATATATATATATATATATATATATATATACATACAAATTTATGTATATATATAAATCCATATATATATATATATATATATATATATATATATATATAAATTCATATATATAAATTCATATATATAAATTCATAAATATATAAATTCATATATATATATATAAATTCATATATATATATATATATAAATTCATATATATATATATATATAAATTCATATATATATATATATAAATTCATATATATATATATATAAATTCATATATATATACATATAAATTCATATATATATATAAATTCATATATATATATATATAAATTCATATATATATATATAAATTCATATATATATATAAATTCATATATATATATATATATAAATTCCTATATATATATAAATTCATATATATATATATAAATTCATATATATATATAAATTCATATATATATATATAAATTAATATATACATATATAAATTCATATATATATAAACTCATATATATATAACTTCATATATATATATATAAACTCATATATATATATATAAACTTATATATATATATAACTTCATATATATATATAACTTCATATATATATATATAAACTCATATATATATATATAACTTCATATATATATATATATAACTTCATATATATATATATATATAACTTCATATATATATATATATAACTTCATATATATATATATAACTTCATATATATATATATAACTTCATATATATATATATAACTTCATATATATATATATATAACTTCATATATATATATATAAACTCATATATATATATATATAAACTCATATATATATATATATAAATTCATATATATATATATATAAATTCATATATATGTATATATAAATTCATATATATGTATATATAAATTCATATATATGTATATATAAATTCATATATATGTATATATAAATTCATATATATGCATATATAAATTCATATATATATATATAAATTCATATATATATATATAAATTCATATGTATATATATATAAATTCATATGTATATATATATAAATTCATATGTATATATATATAAATTCATATATATATAAATTCATATATATATAAATTCATATGTATATATATATAAATTCATATATATATAAATTCATATATATATAAATTCATATATATATATATATAAATTCATATATATATATAAATTCATATATATATGCATATATATTTATTCATATATATATATATACATATACGTTTTATTTTTTATTACCGTATTTTTCTGTTTAGTTACATTATTGTTTCAGCTACACGACCGGTTTTTGGCCGTCATTAGCCTCCTCAGACTTTTACTGAATGAATGTATATATATATAGAGAGAGATATACATTCATACATATGTATATATATATACATTCATACATATATATGTATACATTCATACATATATATATACATTCATACATATATATATATACATATATACATTTACGTACATATATATATATAATCACCCACTGACACGTGTTTTGTCGACTACGTCTCATCAGAGAGGCTGGATCTAGCGATATTCGAAATCGGGACCTCATGATAAGAAGCCTAAACCTCTGCCACACGGCTACTCTCGCACGACTCCTAAATGTATCGCGTTTTTATGTAGATGTTTTTATTTGTTTTTGTTTGCGCTATTTTTTTAATGAAGTAAATTATTTATACGAAAGTGCATTTTTACCTAAATGTGAGCATTATATTATATTATATTACATTGTATTGTATTATATTATAGTACATTATATTATATTATATTATGATACATTATATTATATTATGGTACATTATATAATTATTTTATTTTTTATAAAATATTCCCAACTTTTACGCCATATATTGGAATTTTAGATTAGTATTTTAAGGTGTCCTCTCTCTTGTCTATTTTCCTGTTTGGCACCAAGGTTATAGAAACTTATTATACGTCTTGATTTCTTTATAATCAATAATACGCTAAAATATCACAGAATAGTTTTAATGAGTGATGTTTGATAGTATTCTTATACTTATTATTTCTTATTTACTAATATATACATTTATACATATATATGTGTGTGTGTGTGTGTGTGTGTGTGTGTTTTATGGGTGAAATAGTACCTGAATTGTGTGTAGATTTAGTTTTTAAAAAGTGGTATTTTCCAATAAAGCCATGAATTTATTAGCTGTTTTTAAATTTCTAAAACAACTATACTGTAAACGGTATTTCATTTATGCCCACTGGTTTGGCATTTACAGGTACTTAATTTTTCTCAATTTTTCTGTTAATTTCTAGTTGCCTGTAGGTAGAATCACGGCCAACATATACATGTGTGTGAGCGTGTGTGTGTGTGTGTGTGTGTGTGTGTGTGTGTGCGTGCGTGCGTGTGTTCATGTTAAGTTATTAAAACTGGCTTTAGTGTGATTTCACAGTAGTTTATAGGTACTTAATTTCGATCATTTTTATGGGACACAATAATGTACATCAAATCCATTTAGAATGTACGTGTGTGCACGTTTTGTAATATACGTCACAACGTCTCTATATCTAACACGATCACTTACCATAAGCCACCCAAAAGAGTTTTAATAAACATACACACACAAACACGCACACACTATATATTACCACCATGTAATCCGTACAGCCATCTAACTTGAAAATGCTGCTGTCAAACCTGATGGAATAAGTCAGAGAGTGTGGCAACCTTGGTGAAATGAGTGTCTCTAATGATGGAGGTCCGAGCAGAGCTGAAAGGGAGAAACAGACCAAATATCAAGGTCTCGTGTATGATATGAAAAGAAATTGGAATCTTAGGGAGATATCAATTATACCATTTATTATAGGTGCCACATGGCTTATGAAGGAGAACCTGAAGTCCTACCTTACTGATATTCCTGGTTAACCAAATGCAAAAGAGATCCAGACAATTGCGCTGAAGGGAACATCGAAGGTACTAAAAAGAGCTCTCGGTTGGATTCAACCGTTCTTCTCCAAGTTGCTCTCGGTCCAGTGAAATGCTGTTCATGTGAATGATTGTGGGTCTTTCCGGAGAACATGCCCAATCCATCTCCATCGCCGTTTTCTGATGATTAGGCTCATAGTTTCTTCAAGCATCTTCTTAGTAGTTCTTCATTGGAGATCTTCTCAAGCCAGAATATCCTCAGTATTCGTCGAAGGCAGGTGGTGTGGAAGGATCGAAACTTGATGAGATCTGCTTCCGTCGTTCTCCTGCATTCCGATCCATATAGGAGTGTTGATACTACGCATCTCTGACAGTATGGTGTTGGTGTTATATTGTGCAGATCTCCAAAGGTTGCTCATTTCTCTAAACACACTCCTTGCCTTGCTCAGTCTGTTTTGTATGTCCTCCCTTGTGTCGCCCTCGGGTCTGGTGATGCTGCCAAGTAGGTGAAGCTGTCTGTCTGGTGCAAATCCTTTCCATTCACTTGAACTGGGGTTGGTCTATTCACGTTCAGAGTTATTGTCTCTGTTTTCTTGGTACGAATATTGAGTCCAACCTGCTGCTCAAATGTCTGCAACCTGCTGGTTTTCTCTTGCATATGTTGGTGTGTACATATATATAAAGATACTATTCTTAATATAAATATAGACATTTATTTTTATACCCACAGACAGTATTTCATGATTAAATAAATAAACAACAAATAAAAAAGCATGATTGATATCTTTGACATCTCTCCATAGTTGTGCCATGCACCAATCAACCCCACACAACCAACCTCTCTTACCCCCCTCTCTCTCTCTCTCTCTATCTATCTATCTATCTATCTATGTATCTATCTGTCTATCTATCTATCTGTCAATGAACAAAAAGTTAATCTATATATCTATAAAAGTGAACGTGTCTGTGTGTGTGTCTGTCTGTCTGTGTGTCTGTGTCCATTTTCCTTCGCAATAACTCTGTTAATTTTCAGTCTACAGACTTGAAATTTGATATACAAGGTCCTGAGAGATGGGAAAATCGATTTGATCGGTTTTCGGCCAGAAATTTGGCTGTTAAGGGGTCAAAAGTTCAACGATTTGACCTTTGAGAACTCTATCAAACTCCTCCGACAATTTGGGGTTTAAACACTTGAAACTTTAGATATAGGTTCCTTGCAAATGGATCTAACTTAATAACTCGATTTGAGCCCAAAAACAATAAATATTAAGGGGTCATAATAAGCGCCAAAGTTTTTAAAAAAAATTACCGTTTGTATTTTTGTTTTTGTCTTTGTTTTTTTTTGTGTTTTTTTTTTTTTGTGTGTGCTCAGCATACACCTCCAAACATCCGGGCAACGCCGGGCACCCATGCTAGTTTTAAATAAAACTTATACTTTGAAATTCGGCTTTTGAGAAAAGCGACAAAAAGAATTGTCAGTGTGTATATATTATATAAATTATACGTACATTCAACAACGCAACAGATGTTGGTGCCATAGCAAGAAGCAAAAGAAGGGCCTCTGTTGACTTTTACAAAGGAGTGACTGGTGCAAAACAGCTGGTATCGATTATAGGAAAAGTTACCTACACCTAACTGAAGATACCATAAGATCGGAAAGGAGATCTGGTTTGGATAAAATTGAGAGTAGTCGGTAGGAAAAAATAACTAAAGAAAAAAGTAATAAGGAAGGACCTGTGGAGTATGGGGAATCTAGAAATTGAAAATATAGGAAGATAGGTTAAGGGGTCGTAGAAAAATGTACGAACATTTTTGAAAAATGTACGAACATTTTTTTTTAAATGAGGAGAAGGAATGTTAGATGTTGGCCGGGCAATGCCGAAGGTATGCTAGTCGACGATTGTTATGATCATTGTAATATTTGTAAAAATGGAATGTTATCATAGCTAAATAAATATCTACAGAGAAAATTATTTATGTTAAGATGTTTTAATAGAAAAAAATGTTAGAACATATATATACGGAATAATCACGTTAACACACCGGTTCCCGTCAGATCACCGAAGTTAAGCAACGTTGAGCCTGGTCATTACTAAACTAAAATGGGTGACCAATTTTGGAAGTCCAGGTGCTGTATGTAGGGGGACGTCGAGACATACCTGCAACAAGTTGCAAAAACCTAACGTCGTCATCTCCCTTAACATGGATATACATGCGACTGGGGACTGCTTGTGAATTTCATACTCCCATGAAATTTCCTCCTTCGCAGGAAGCCGGTTAAACCCTGAATAGGGTTGGTGTTGACTGCACACAATGTTAGAACACAAACAATAATTTAAAAATGGGTCGACCTCTAAAGTCTAACGCAGTTTTACGTAGAGGTCACTTGAAGTGACGTGGACTTATAGTAGAGGTTGAACAACGACGTATCTTGTGTTGTTGAATGTATCTATAATTTATATAATTTAAACATCTGACAATTCTTTTGTCGCTATTCTCAAACATCATGTTAACACATTTTTTTATATTTTGCGCAATACATAATTCTGACTTTGGAATGTAAAGAATTTTTTGTTTTCGTGATAATTACAATTTCGGTCATCTTTATGGGAAAAAATGTAGATCAACTCTATTTAGAATGTGCATATGCGCACACATCTGCTTTCAAATATGCGTCGCCACGTCTCTATATTCAACATTCGTCTGAGCTCTAATCTATTGCCAAACCTTAAAAAAAACACTCGACTAGCTACAACTACTATCAACAATTTCCCACGCTCTCTATCTGTTCCTAAATCTAAACGCAGATTTAATGAAAAAAAAGCTTCTTTCATAAAATTGCTCGCCTGGGGAACACTGTGCCACTGGACTGCTTCCCGGCCGACTACAATACGGTAGCCTTCAGGTCCAATGTAAACAAGTTCTTAAATAATCAAATTCTACCCAATTTACACAATTAACGATTACTACACTAACACCTTACATGTATTAACCCGTATCCTTGATTAGCCTTCGGGCCTTGATAAGTAGTGAATCCTTTGGAAAGAAAAAGAAAACTCTACAGAAGTGTATTCTTATCTCAAACATCTGTATTCATTTTGAATTTAAGCTCAAACAGGATGGGATGAATATACACTTCTGCCAATCGAATCTACAGTGAAACTGCAGTAATCCTTATCCTCAGGTGGCTTTTAGTATTGATTAACATGATAAAAATAAAATTTCATTTTTTTAAATATGAATGCATCGGCAATCTAGACATCGGAATCCATCAGGCTATTAGTGCACCCACGCACTCCCCTAAACTATTGTTTGTTTACGAAATGAAGTTGACAAAATGTCCGCTTCTTGCAACATGAATGTTACATTGTGAATCTAAGTTATTGCTTGGCTCAGATTTTTCGAAAAGCTGTTTCTTGGCTTCCGCCCAATTTTCAGAATATAAAGAGTGAAATAGTGAAGAAATGTGAAACCTTTAAGAAAAAAACGGGAAAGGTACGATCAATGACTCATTCGTTTTTAATAAAGTCGGTTGATTCAATTATATATATATATATATATATATATATATATATATATATATATATAAGTGAATAAAGATATATATATGTATGAAGATATGTTTATATGAAAATAAGTGAATGAAGATATATGTATATATGTATATATATATATATATATATAAGTGAATAAAGATATATATATGTATGAAGATATGTTTATATGAAAATAAGTGAATGAAGATATATATATATATATATATATAAGTGAATAAAGATATATATATGTATGAAGATATGTTTATATGAAAATAAGTGAATGAAGATATATATATATATATATATATATATATGTATAAAGATAAGTGTATGAAGATATATATATATATATGAAGATAAGTGATTAAAGATATAGATATATATATATATATATATATATATATATATATATATATACGAGCAAACAGTTAATAAAACATGTTACAAAACACTTTGAAAAAGAGATAAAAACATATTTAATCTGAAAAGGAAACATTTGATAAGTAGATAGTCCTTAATCCGCGGAGTTTCGAAGAAATACTTTCCTTCTCATCAGAGGGTAGGAATTAGCAAAATGCAGGATCGGATTTTGCATGCAAAAGTATTTGATGAAACAACAAGTAAGTCAAACATCTTACTTGATAACAAAAAAGTGAAGCGGAGGGAATATGGTGAAGAGAAAAGTGATTACACATGAATGGATAGTCTGGTAGAAGATAAATAATCCAGTGACGGTAAAATCCAAATATATAACTTCAAGAAAGTTAATTGAATTTCCATTTGCACAAGTAAAACCCAAGGAAATCCCGTAATTGGAAGAAGATGATCCAAAATAATCCAAAGGCAGAAATCCATGGAATAATTCACAAAAAGGTGTACAAGGGAAAAAATGTGTACAAGAAATATATATATATATATATATATATATATATGTATATGTGTGTGTACAAGAATAAATATATATATATATGTATATATATATATATGTATATGTGTGTGTGTGCACAAGAATATATATATATATATGAATATGTATATGTGTGTGTGTACAAGAATAAATATATATATATTAGCGGCTTTGCATGTTCGTAAAATACGCTTAAATATGATATCTTAATATGTCCAGATTTTTATATATTATTATAGAGTCGCGATTTAAAAATTTATAAAAAGAAGCTAGAATCGAACCGTAAGCAAAACTGTTACATAAAAAGCTGGTGACGTTACCACTGTATCAATGTGATACGCATATGAACTGATTAAAAATGAACTAAGCTGAATGTACAAAATTTATAAAGACATTTTTTTCAATTCTGACCCCTTAAAAACATTTTAACCGACCAAAAACCTATAAAAGAACGGTCAACAAAAATGAGGCACTTAAAACCGCTCTGCAACTTTTATTTTTTTAAAATATGAAGACAGACAGACAAACAGACAATGTATATATATGTATATGTTTGTGTGTGTTTGTGTGTATATATGTGTGTGTGTTGGGGTGGAGAGGACTCCGGTAAACCGTGGTGAAGGCAACTTTTCTAGGAGAAGCAAATCTCTGATTTAAAAAACCA
>NC_136521.1:50156430-50163930 GCF_053919585.1 Euprymna scolopes
TAATAAATTCCTCCTCCCCCTGCCACCACTTAACACCGTTTGGGGATCGTTCACAAGGAACAGTTGAGAAGAGAACACCGGTTTGGCTTTGTAGTTCTTTCATGTGAACTTATTTAAAATCACTAAACTAAGCTGCAGTGCTCTGTGGCGTAGTGGTTAGCGTGTTGGACAATTCACATTATATTTTCACGTTCGCGCCGACCTACCGTAGTCGTTTTGTTTTTTTTTGGGGGGGGGTTCCTAAACAACCGGAATGGACTTTTCTTGGTGGCCGAACTGTTAACGTTGCAGATGTTTTTTTTGTTTGTTTTTTTTTTTCACACTTTATTTTCCTACTTTTACTCATGACTCCGGGTTTGATCCTTTCTACTTACCTACCATAACATTTTTTAAAACTCCCCCCCGTCCCGGAAACAAACACTCGGGCAACGCCGGGTACCCCCGCTTGTATATATATTAAATATATATATTGATATATAAGTTTAAATATATATATTCTTATATAAGTTTAAATATATATATATATTGATATATAAGTTTAAATATATATACATATTGATATATAAGTTTAAATATATATACATATTGATATATAAGTTTAAAAATATATACATTGATATATAAGTTTAAATATATATATATTGATATATAAGTTGAAATATATATATATATATATATATATATATATTGACGTATAAGTTTAAATATATATATATACGTTTAAATATATATATATATATATGTATATATATATTGATATATAAGTTTAAATATATATATATCTTGATATATACTTTTAAATATATATATACGTTTAAATATAAATATATATATACGTTTAAATATATATATATTGATATATACGTTTAAATATATATATATTGATATATACGTTAAAGTATATATATATATATTGATATATACGTTTAAATATATATATATTGATATATACGTTTAAATATATATATATTGATATATACGTTTAAATATATATATTGATATATACGTTTAAATATATATATTGATACATACGTTTAAATAAATATATATATATATATATATACATTGATATATACGTTTAAATGTATATATATTGATACATACGTTTAAATATATATATATATATATATACATTGATATATGCGTTTAAATGTATATATATTGATACATACGTTTAAATAAATATATATATATATTGATATATACGTTTAAATATATATTGATATATACGTTTAAATATATATTGATATATACGTTTAAATATATATATTGATATATACTTTTAAATGTATATATATTGATATATGCATTTAAATATATATATATATATATATATATATATTGATATATACGTTTAAATATATATATATTGATATATATATATATATTGATATATACGTTTAAATATATATATATTGAGATATATATATATATATATATATTGATATATACGTTTAAATATATATATATATATATATATATTGATATATGCGTTTATATATATATTGATATATGCGTTTATATATATATTGATATATACGTTTATATATATATTGATATATACGTTTATATATATATTGATATATACTTTCATATATATATATATATATATATATATATATAAAGTTTCGTCGTTAAGTTTTAAATTCTGAAAAAAAAAACATATAGCGACATATATTCGATTTAAGAATTTATTGTTTGACAAAAGGAATAAATAGAAGGGGTTATTTTAATTTCCTTAATCCATGGATTTTCAACAATGGCACATATCATAAGATGAAATAAGTTGTTAAATCGAATATATGTCTCTATATGCTGTTGTTTTTTTTTGTTTTTGTTTTTTTTTTCAGAATTTAAAATTTAACGACGAAACTTATATATTGCTCTATTCTTAAATATTGAGCTTTTCCTTTTTGGCTAGGATCACCTTGAAAGTATTACTTTAAGTAATATCTATCAGGTCTATCAGTGTCTTATATATATATATATATATATATATATATATATATATATATATATATATATATATATATATATATATGCTAGCAGATATACCCGGCGTTGGCCGGTAATAAAATAAAGCGAAAGTCATTTAAAAAAATGAAGCCAAAAAAGTAAAAGAACTGGGACACGTGCATATGTGTATACTGTTTTTTTTTTAAACAGTTCACTTTTTGTATGTAAAAACGAAAAAAATACTCGAACTTTAATCGAAACCAAAACCTTATAGACAGTGAGTTATCTACGATAGTAATTTGGCAAGCTTGACATGATTTTTAAAATGTGGTTTCAAACCTATTTGATCTTTACAAAATGTGAACGATTTGCGCATGCGCAGTCGTGAAACTGATTACAAAAATATTAAAATCCGATACATATATTCACACTCATACATGTAATGTATGTGTAATCTATATGTAACCATATCTACATACAAATATATATTCACACACACACACACACGCACACATATACGTATATGATCATATCCACATGCACATACAAACACATACCCCACACACACATGCATTAATATGTGTATATATGTAACCATATCTACATACAGGCAATCCAATTTATATACACATATCTACACACACATTTATGTATGTTACCATATCCACACACACACACATATATATATGGAACCATATTTACATACAAACACACACGAAATCATATACCTAACCATATATGCATCTACATACACACAGATCCACACATACACACACACACACACACACACACACACACACACACACATATATATATATATATATATGACTATATAACACGGGTATATATTAAAATATACATACATATATATATATGTGTGTGTGTGTGTGTGTGTGCGTGTATGTATATATGATTGTATATGTATACATTTACACAGACATATATACATTCATACACATACATATAGATATACAAAGACACATCTTTCCATCTGTAGCCGTTTCTGTGTCCAGTTTGTGTGTAGTTTATGTGTGGTGTTTAATCTCCACATTCAAGGGTTTTCCTTAATATTTCGGTAGTTTTATTGTTATCCGTTGTATTTTCTCAGTCATCCTTCTGATTCCAATCTCTCCCATTCTTTTTCAAAGTTTTTCGGTATTGTTTCTACTGGTTTTACTATTAGTGATTATTAGTGATTAGTTATTATTATTATTATTATTATTATTATTGTTGTTGTTGTTATTATTGTAGCTGTCATGGTTATTTTGTTTTGTTTTCTTTCTTTTTATGGTATATCCCACTTTGCGTTTATTTTTATTTATTAATTTTTTTTATGGAAATTTCTCTAGACAAAGTATGAAGTCGATTAATGTAAAGGATAAAAAAATAAAATAAAATACTACTTCAAGGTCAAAAAACCAGGCAACAATAAGTGTTAGCTGGATTGATTTTGACTCAGGAGACAGCAACTTTCCCCCCTTTGTCAGAACATCGCTCGTGGAATGCGAGACGTAAAAAAATAAATAAAATTTAAAAAATAAGGGGAGCGAGAGTTACGTATCTGCTAAAATCCATTTTTTTTATATCCGCGTTTATTTAATGCTAAAACATATTTTCAAAGATTTTATATATTTTTTTTATACTTGTGTTACGGCATACCACCCGTTTAAAATTATTACACACAGATACAGAAAGGTTGCATTAAAAAAAAAAGAAAGAAAGACTCTTTACCATACATCTATGTTAACACACGTTGCTAATTAAGATAGTAAAAGGAGAAAATCGTTTCTCAGTTCGCGACGGTACTTAGTAGGCCAAACACACACCCCTCAAAATTACACTTTTTTTTTTTTTTTTCAAAATGTGTAAGTTCACTTCAGGCAGTTAGCCCGTCGCACGGCGGCGTTGACAGCAGCAGTATTAATAATACCAATTGCAGTCGCAGTATACGCAATAGCAGTTGCTATATTAGCAATAGCAGTTGAAGTGTAGCGGCAGTAACAATAGTAGTTGCACTGGTTGAAACAAAGAAAAAGACATTAACATTTTCTTGTAGCGAGCTGAAAAATGACTTGTTGCTTTTCAGAAATTTAACATGAGTTCATTTGTCGATTATTTCAAATCGTAATATAAATGAATCAGAAATAGCAACAACAACAACAACAACAACAACAATAGTAATAATAATAATAATAATGAGGAGAAGGAGAAGAAGGAGGGGGGCAGGGTCGAGGAGGATGGAAAGACCGAGGAGAAAAAAAGCACTAACTAGACCTCTACTTTATGAGTACGAAGAGGACTGGGACCGTGGGGAGGCTTATTGCCTCACGAATCCCAGTAATGACCAATGGTCGCTACCAACGAGAAATCATGGGAAACGGCTGTTGCGATAACGTAAACTAATTTTTTTTTTTTTTACACAGAGATCACCACTTATCAAGGCCCGGAAGCCACTCAGGGATAAGGGTTATTGCAAGTACATTACGTTAGTGAGGAGATTTGATGAAGTGTTTACTTAAGGGGGCGGTTCATTAGGAATTTGTTAACATGAGACTTGAAGACATCCAAGTTGTAGTCCGGAGGGAAGCAGGCAGACGGAACAGAGTTCCACAGGCGTGCAGTTCTAAGAAAGAAGCTTTGCCTGTGAAATGGTTTTCGAAAGAGATGGCGAGTACTGGAAATTTGGGGAGACTTGTTGTCACTTAGACTCCAGGGAACACTGTATGTTGTTTCCGAAGAGAATTCTTTGATGATGACCTGTCTGAAAACTCCTAGTGAGTGAATAATAATAATCTGTATTCTAAGGCACTTCAGGCTGTACATACGTTATCACCTTTCTCGTATTAAAAAAAAATGGATTCATTTGATTGGTTATTAACAAGATGTCGCTGAAGTAAAAAAAAAAAAAAATTCCGACTTTACCGAATTTTAAAATGAAATGTTTCCAAATCGAATTTACGTCATCCCTTCGACTAAAACAATGCATTTTTAAATGTACATTATTTATTTTATATAAGTGCCATTCGTATTTATTGATTTGAAGAATGTTCGGTAGACAATTTATTTAAATGGTAAAGAATGCAGAATATTTAGTTTAAAAAAAAAAAAGGATTAAATTTCTACAATCTATCTGTCCATCTATAAAAGTGAGAATGTGTGAGGACACTTCTCAAGCTATATACTCAACGAATTATTGATCTACAGACTTGAAATTCGGTATATAGGGTATTCAGACGTGTGGAAAACTTTTGAACTTGTTTTCATCCGGAAAAAAAGAGAGCTGCTAAATGGGATCAAAACTTGAAGAATTGCTACTTGGGGGGGGGGGGTCATCTGTTTGTCGACTGTTTCACTACTGGGCATGCGCGGTCGTCAAAAATGACAACTTCCTTACGTTAAGAATAAGTAGGTTTGAAAGCACTTTGTAAAGAACGTGACAAGATGGTCTAATGGTTATCGTTCTTGACTCACTGTCTTTAGATTTTGGTTTCGATCTCAGCTCGAGTATTTTCTACTTACAAGAAGTGAACTGTTTAGGAAATCATAATACTCGCATGTATATGTTTCAGTTTCTTTTCGTTTTTTTTTTTTGTTTTGCTTTTTTGTTTTTTTTTTTTACTTAATTTTTTTAAAGGAATTTAACGTTACGTTTAATATCTACGGTATTTCTGTTTATAATAAATAAGAAATCTGCAATGATTAAAATATAACATTTATGCGTATTTTACGACCGGGCAACGCCGGGCGGCCTGTTAGTTGCAAATAAAAAATGAGGGACATTTTATTGAGTTGAAGAATGTTTAGCAGACTATGGCAATGTAAGTTGTCGAAAAATACTGCTCCTATCTATCTATCTATCTACCTATCTATCTATGTTCGAATCCTAACAATAGTCAAGCTACGCTGAAGAGGAGTAGGGCTTCGAAACACGCGTGCCCGTAGATTACTGTTTTTAAAAATAATAAATAAATAAAAAAAAATACGTCCAAATAAAAAATGGGCGACTTTCTAAGAAAAACACAGGATCTCCGAGGCGGAGACGTTAACTTTAAAAAAGTTTTAAAAAATCAACAAAAACTACGTATATATAAATATTCCACAGGCAAACAACGTCGCAGCCCACAAAAGCCGTGACAGTCAACGAACCGAATGTCCAAGACTCGAGTTTCGCCCTCATTTGGGCTCATCAGTTAGACACATCCGAACTCAGGATTCGAAACCCGAGCCTCTTGCATACGAGGCAAGCACTCTACCAACTGAGCAAACGCCGCGCACACAAGAATTTCTTGCTTGCCTCGTATGCAAGAGGCTCGGGTTTCGAATCCTGAGTTCGGATGTGTCTAACTGATGAGCCCAAATGAGGGCTAAACTCGAGTCTTGGACTTCCGGTTCGTTGACTGTCACGGCTCTTGTGGGCTACGACATTGTTTGCCTGTGGAATTTATTATATATAATCTCTCACATTCTGAAAACCATATATATATTTGATAATATATATATATATATTATCAAATATACTTTTACGTGCATAAAATTATACCTATGAACATGCATGTTTATGGCTTTTAGCTGTCGTCAGTATAGGTTAGGATCGAACTCATGACACCAGTATCCGCTTTCTGATACATTACCGATGCGACCATCACTTGAATGCACGATTTTTGTCGCTTATAAATTAAAGATTATATATATATATGTGTGTGTATGTGTGTGCGTGTGCGCGCGCGCGTGCGAAACGGTCTCTACCGAACTACGGTCAGTGTTTTGATATGTATGTAACCATTAAGTCATATGCTAGCAAATACCGCTAGGAAGCTAAATGTTTTGGCAGGTGATGGTATCCAAGTTATATTTATTATATTGTACCTAATATAAAATGGTGATTTCAAAAAATCACCATTTTATATTAGGTACAATATAATAATCAACAGAACATTGGCTCTATATCTATTATAAGAATCTCACCTGTCTGTTTAAATTTATATATGTATGTTTGTATGTCAGCCTAACTTTCGACATAAACGACGAATTTTCACAGGATCGGCATTATTTTGAAGCTGGACTCTTCGGACGACAAATATAAAAAAACTGGCAAAAACATTAGTTCCTTCACCCTCAACTGAGCAGCTTTCTACAGGGAGGGGTCGTTTTTTATTCGCCGATATTTTCGAAAGTCATCGCCTCTTTTCGATTGTCTAGCCTTAATTTAAACCTACGTCACTTCCGGTTTGGCGAGGAGCGCAACAGCAAAAGCGTCACTTTTTTTTAACCGTCTTTTCCTCCTTCGCGATACAGGTTCGAGCCTGCCTGCCTGCCTACTACTATTTTTATTTATTTTATTTTTATTTATTTATTTATTTTTTGCCCAACACACACCTCCAAACACCCGGACAATGCCGGGCATCCAGGCTAGTTAATAATAAATACGAAATCTGCATGAATTAAAATATTATAGTGAAGCGTATTTTATAGCCGGGCTAGCTGCTAGTAGTGTACAAATATGTCTCTGTTGTCACTTTGTGTAAATGTCATCTTCATTTATGT
>NC_136521.1:50166430-50203930 GCF_053919585.1 Euprymna scolopes
AAAGATGGTGGGATCCTTCTACCGCTCCAGAAAATATCTCACTACTGATGCAATTCTCTATCTATATAAAAGCCAAGTACGTCCAAGGAGGGAATACTGTTGCCGTATCTGGGCAGGAGCTGCTAAAAACAGCCTATCCTGCCTTGACAGAGTACAAAATAGCCTTCGTGGCTTAGTGGGGGATGCCCTTTTCTCTACCCTGCAGCCTCTCTCCCACAGAAGAGACGTTGCGAGCCTATCCTTGCTTTATCGTTATTTCCATGGCAGGTGCTCGTCTGAACTCCAATCTCTGGTCCCCTCTCGCCAATTTTTTCACGAAAAACACCTGTCTAGCTGAATCCACTGTTAATAATTTTTCCCACTCTTTATCTGTCCCTAAATCAAAACGTGGATTCCATGAACAAAGCTTCTTTCTTAGAACTGCACGCCTGTGGAACTCTGTTCCATCTGCCTGCTTCCCACCTGACTACAACTTGGATGTCTTCAAATCCAACGTTAACAAATTCCTAATGAACCGCCCCCTTAAGTAAACATTTCATCAAATCTCCACACTAACGTACTGTACTTGCAATAACCCTTATCCCTGAGTGGTTCCCGGCCTTGATAAGTGGTGACCACCGTGTAAAAATAAAATGTATGTGTGTTCGCTTTTTCTGTATGTCTACAAAAGGCCTTTTTCAGAGAAGCGGTCGCTCGCTTTACAACTTTTTAAAACTTTTTATATCACATACAAATCGTAATATCTCACAGTTAACATCGAAGCTCGCCTATCTATTTAATTTGCTCGATTTCGGGAAGATAAATATTCTATATTTGTCGCTCGCTGCATGTAGGTTAGTCTTTTTCCTATAACATCTTGGGTGGGCTGAAGCGTTCAGCAGTAAATGAATACTATCCCGCAGTCAAACTTGACCTCATTAACTCATTAAAACGGGCACATGCTAAATCCAAGTAGTTAAATAAATTCAAACGTGTTTCCGTTAGCATCTCGCGGTGGGGCAATGGTTAACGTCGCACGTTTTTTTTTTTTTTTTTCACACTTTAATTTACAACTTTGCCTCAAGGGTTAGAGTTCGATCCTCATACTTACTTTAATTTTTAACCCCCCACACACCTCCAAACACCCGGGCAACGCCGGGTACTCCTCGCTAGTCCTTATATAAATGAATTCTCTTCTTTTTAGAAGTCGGATTATGTAGGTGCTAAGTCTGCGATAGATTAAACTTAATTTTTTTTCCGAGAATTTAAACTGCATTGTTCTTTTTTATTTTTACATTTTTTATTCAAACCTTATAAGAGAGAGAGAGAGGGAGGAATAGATAAATGAACATAGATATATACTAGACTACCCGTGACCCGTTGGGTCAGTATGTTATATTAGCTATGGAATTCATGTGCGAGCGTGACTGTTTTAACGTAAAGAAAATAGGGTTTTTTTGACATAACAGAAACATTTATATGAAAGTATATTAAAATGAAAAAAGAATATAGATAGATTTCTATGAGTCGTTGTGTTTATTATAATTGATTATTTTAAAAAAAATTTTTTTTACAGTTACTGAATTATAAATGGTTGGCCATACTTATAGGTAAATGTGCACTGAACAGATACCATAATACTTATTATAGTAAAATTCAAATTTTGATATATCTGCTTTTTTTTTTTACATCGTTCATTTCTGTATTACGTTTAAGTTATTTTAAACCCCACTCTTCCCATGTTAAATAATAATTTCGAAATAATAACGTTAATATTTCAGCGTCCCAATTGTTCTTTTGTTTTGTTTTTTTGTTTTTTCGCGTTTAAATTACCCAAATAAATAATTTTTAATACTGTCTGCTTTTTTTTTACATCGTTCATTTCTGTATTACGTTTAAGTTATTTTAAACCCCACTCTTCCCATGTTAAATAATAATTTCGAAATAATAACGTTAATATTTCAGCGTCCCAATTGTTCTTTTGTTTTGTTTTTTTGTTTTTTCGCGTTTAAATTACCCAAATAAATAATTTTTAATACTGTCTGCTTTTTTTTTTTTACATCGTTCATTTCTGTATTACGTTTTAGTTATTTTAAACCCCACTCTTCCCATACATATGTCATGCGCGCATGCGCAACCGGATGTCGTAAACCGGAAAGTGGGTTACATACATCGTTACAAGGTCATTTGAGTTTTATAATTATATAGATAAGCGGTTCAGAGACCAATTGAAATACAGAATTCTCTTTCAAATTAACATATTTGAATTTCAAATTTTCGACCCATGTAAGAGTCTTCATCAGGAAATACAGACAAGTATGTTTACGTGGCATGATTTGTCTTCTGCCGTTATTGAACATGAGTTTTTTTTTTCTCTATCTGTGAGTAGTGGAAAGTGAGGAATCAAGTTTCATAAGTATATCCATTTTTGTTGAAAGTGTCTTGCGCAAGAATGATGTGTATTAAAAATGTATTATAAGTCAAGCATCGTCGAAAATATTGTTGCAACATTACAATCTGGATAGCAGACGGTTATCCGGACACTTGTTCATCAATTAGGTAGCTGAAGTCTCGTTGTGTAGATAACACGTAGCAGTAATTTGTTCTAGCTCCCGTTCGTTCTTGTCGCTCCTTTATCGTGATGTGTGCTGATTTAGAGCAGCGTTTTTACTGACATGTCTCCGCTCCTCAATGCCCAAAAGATATTCGGGGATAAGGGTTTATGGTTTGTGTAACGTGGATAGTCAGATGATTGGAGACTGGGTTGAATTGAATTACTTGATAGACCGCTCAACGAGAATTTGTTTACATTGGAATTGAAAACGACCGTGCTGTAGTCAGCTGGTAAGCAACCTGGTGGTATTGTGTTCCACATGCGGATATTTTCTTGGAAAGAAACTCTTATCATGGAAGCTCTGTTTAGTTTTAGGTGTATAAAGGGGGAAATGAGGAATTAAAATTCCACCGCTTATCATGGATTTTAGCTCGTCTTTCAGCTATTGAGCACGGCATGTCGATTTAAAACCTTATCTGGTCGGCCTTTCCATTTGAGGGTTGTCTTCTTGGACCTTTTCGTACGCACAAATATCTAAAGATTGTTAAATTGATACGAGTTAGTTATCGGAGGTTTGCCTTCCGCAAGAGTTTTTTTGGGGGGTTTTGTTCGTTTTTTTTTTTGTTTTTTGTTTGTTTGTTTTTTGTTTTTTGTTGCAATTGTGAATTTCTTTTATTTGTGAAATGTTTTTTTTTGTTTGCTTGTTTGCTTTCATATTTTAAAGAAATTCTTTTAGAATAGGAGGAAACAAATCAAGAAGCTATCTGAAAATGTTAAAGTTTCGCGTAACTTTTAGATAAATACATACAAATACACTAGCGTAACAATCACACAAAATAAAACAGTGATTTTTTTAAACGTTTATTTAATTAAAATAAAATTAAGGAAAATCTCATAACATAAAATTAAAATATTGATTTTCTGAAATTATCTGAAAACATACCTAACCATTACCGTCTGTATGGTCGGTTGCCCAGGATCTTTTCGGTAATAAGAGAAAGAAGGCAATATGACGGGCGTTGCTACAGAAGAAAAGATAAGGCCGTCAGCATTGTGGTATTGTAGGATCCTAAACACGGGGCTGCTAAAGTAGGAATACCTGTCAAAACGTATATACAAGGTCATGGAAAATAGAGACATGTGGAGGAAAAGAGTCAATTTGGTCCGGGCAAACCTCCTGATACGATGATGTGGTAAATTATCTGAACATTTATTCAATTGAAATAAAATAAAATTCTAACATACCAATAAATATTAATATATATATATATATATATATATATATATAACATGTTTCTGAATTTTTTAGATGAGGATTGATAGTTTGGATTATTTGAACTACTGTTCTCATCTGGAGCGTTAGTCTCATAACGTTTCAGCCAATATTATGTTTCTGAATTTTTGATATGAGGATTGGTTATTCGTATTATTTGGAGTCATCAGACTACTGTTTACATCTTGATTATGCTTGGCCTTTTGGTCAAGATCAAAGTGTAGTATCTGTTCCGGCAGATACTGCACTTAAGATAATTTGTACCAGTTAATGGAGGGGAAACCCTCTATACTGGGACAGTTATTATTTTTGGTAACCAGAGTGACCCCTTTTAGGGGAGCTGGTTTTTACCTCACATTAAAAACGGCCTTGTGCCTAATTTGCTCAGTGGGGGAGCAAATAAATACCATCTGTTCCGGCAGATGCTGCACTTAAGATAATTTGTACCAGTCAATGGAGGGGAAACCCTCTATACTGGGACAATTATTATTTTTGGTAACCAGAGTGCCCCCTTTTTGCCTACTTTTAGGGGAGCTGGTTTTTACCTCACATTAAAAACGGCCTTGTGCCTAATTTGCTCAGTGGGGGAGCAAATAAACACCATCTGTTCTTCAGATGCTGCACTTCCATTTCTTGTTCTCTTTCAGTGGAGGAGAAATCCTTCACAACTGAGACAATTTTTATTTTTGTACCTTTTCTCCACGTTAAAAAACGACCCTGGTGTCTAACTCTGTCCCGTGGGGAAGCATTGTAAATAGGTACATCTTGATTATGATTTTTTACAACGTTTCGGTCGATATAACCTCCGGCCTTCTTCTCGAATTAGGGAATGTTTCTGTCGAACTCGAAAAATTTCGATAGAATTTCGAAATTTTGGATGGAATTTACTTCATAGAGGTAGCATGTTCTTGTTCCATCAGCCATGACTGGATAGAGGTCCTAAGTAATTCGTAATTGTATTTTTTTTCGCTCGGCAAAAACCCACGGCGCAGTGGTTAGATTACTTGGAAAAAAAAATCAATTGTGAAAGTAATATTCCCCTGAAAGTTAAAGGTTTAATTCTCAGTGTAGGTGACCAAAAAAAAAATTTAGTTGCGAATTACTTAGGACTTCTATCCAGTCATGGCTGACGACACGAGAGTGTGTTACCCCCGTGAAGTAAATAAAGGGTTCGGTTCGAAATTCCGTCCAAATTCCCGAGTTGGACAAGATACAGCTGAAGAAGGTTGGAAGTTACATCGACCGAAACGTTGTGAAAATGAGATTCAAGGTGAGAACACTAGTCCGATGAATCCAAATAATACAAAAGATTATAATGTCAGATTGGAGTACAGGAGACCCGAAAAAAAACTCTTTCCCATCCCGACCGAAAAAACCTTTATGAATCTTCTTCCTGAACAATTCTATTCAAAACTATTTCTTCTTTTACTTGTTGTGTTATGCATTTCCTCATCACAGATGTCGTGGAAGATGACAGCTTTTAAAACTGTAAAATTTCGATAGTTTTTTGTTTTTGTTTTTTTCTGATCAAAAAAAAAAACATCGCATATATTCAATGTATTCACGTAAATTTTCGGAGAAAATATTTTGAAAAAGTTTTAGGTCTTCTTGATTTGTCTCCCTTGGTTCTGTAAGGCGTTCTTCGAAAACGAAAACAAGAAATGCAGGAGTACCGTTTTTTTTTGGGGGGGGGGGCGTTGTTGTTTTTCTTTTTTTTTTTTTTTTCCTGTCGAGCTTAAAGCTTACGACAAGGTCAATACACACACGTATTCTTCAAGGTACGCAGCATCTAATTTTAGACTTTTCACAAATGCAATGGATCACTTGATAACTGCTGGCTGTCTTTAGCATCTTTTAATCGTGGCGTCATCTGTTCAGCCTGCGAAATTACACATCTGGGGAGGGGCCGATATTAGGGTAGCTGATGAAGATGCTGATGAAGATGATGATACTATTTATGAAATTTGGTCGTGCGAAATAACTAAGAATGGAACTGTCAACAGCTGAAGTATCATGACACTGATAATGCAACCATCATCATCATCATCATCATCATTATCAACATCGTCAAGACAAAAATGCATCCCTGACCCCCCCCTCCCAACACACACGCGTATAGATTTATAAAAATGGCTAACCTTCACGATATGAAGTAGGGCACTTATCACTAAGTGTTGAAAAGCTAAATATCTTTTGAATAGTTGCCTTGTTGGGCGGGGTTACCATGAGGTATACTAGTAAACCTAAAAGAAGTAACTAATTAGTTGGAAGTTGGGTTGACACTGATTCACTATAAAAATAATCCTAGGATGCAAATGTATTATATATAGGTTTACAAGGTGTCTTCAATAAGTTTCCAGACTTTTTTGTACAAGTATTTAAAATTGTTGTAGACTCTTGAAACTTCAGTATGTTATTGCTATACATCTTATGAGATGGCTGACCAATTTTTATGATTCCAGGTTCAAATGAACAGCTACAGCAGGAATTGGAATACACCCTACTAAAGACCGATTGCCACAGCTAGGGAATTTCAAAACTGCCATCATGAGGTGAGGACACTTTAGAAGAACGATATGCAATAAAATTCTGTTTTTAACTTGGAAAAAATGCCAAAGAACAGTATGGAATGCTTCAGACTGCTTTTGGACCATCTTGCATGAATCGAGCATAAGGTTTTGAGTGACATAAGAGATTCAAAGAAGGCAGGGGTTCTGTAAGGGATGATGAGAGATGTGGGAGGATTAAGAAAGTCAGAACACCGGAGTTAATTGGCCAAATAAATAATTTAATGGATAAGGACTGTTGTGGATCTATAGAGACATTAAATGCACAGTTTCATGTCAATGTAGAAACTGTACACACAATTATTCGCAAGGAACATAGGATACGGAATATTTGAGCAAAGTTTGTCTCAACGGTGTTCAGAGAAGATCAGAAAGAGAGACATTGTCATGACCAAGATGGGCATGAAGACAGTTCCTCACCCTCCCTATAGTCCGGACCTTGCTCCCTGTGACTTTTTGTATTCCCTAAGCTCAAAGAAGACCTTAGGAGTTGTTGTTATTATGAGACAATTGAGCAAATGAAAGAAGCTGTGATGAGAGTCATTGACACGCTCATACAGGAAGACTTCCATGAGGCCTTCCAGAATGTGTTCGAACGTGCATTGCAGCCGGAGGAGATTACCTCGCAGGGGACTAGAGTTTCATGTGTGTACTTCCAATAAAAGTGTTCATACGAAAAAAGTTTGGAAAATTATTTAGGGAACCTTGTAGTTATTTCTTTGAGAACTTAACCTCAATATGTTTACATTGTTTACTTTACATGAGCATAAAGACAACGCCTCACTCTCCCTATAGTCCAGATTATAGGGAGGGTGAGGTGTCTAAGATTTTTTTTTTTGGGGGGGGGGGAAGATATGGTATATAATTTTGTTTTCGCGAAAAACTCATTTTTTTTAATATATCCCGCGTTTTCAAAATTGTCGTTACAACACTCAAATTTATTTCAATCATTTTTTTTTTCTGTTCAAAAGAAACAAACGCTACCATTTCCACTTGTGTGACGGCGAAAAGCTTTGATGGATAAACTCGATGACGTCATTATCATCATATCCTATGAATTCCCAGATTCTATTTTTGGCATCAGTTTTATATATATATATATATATATATATATATATATATACTAGCGAGGGGTACCCGGCGTTGCCCGGGTGTTTGGGGGGGGTTAAAAAAAGTAAGTATGAGGATAGAACCCGAACCGTTAAGGCTAACTTGTAAATTAAAGTGTGAAAAAAAAAAAAACGTGTGATGTTAACCATTGCCCCACCGCGAGATGCTAACGGAAACACGTTTGAATTTATTAAACTACTTGGATTTAGCAGGTGCCCGTTTTAAATGAGGTCAAGTTTTGACTGCGGGATAGTATTCATTTACTGCTGAACGCTTCCCCCCCCCTCCGAATATGTTATAGGAAAAAGACTAACCTACATGCGGCGAGCGACAAATATTGAATATTTATCTTCCCGAAATCGAGCAAATTGAATAGACAGGCGAGCTTCGTTGTTAACTGTGAGATATTACGATTTGTATGTGATATAAAAAGTTTTAAAAGTTGTGACCCGACCGACCGCTTCTCTGAAAGAAGCCTTTTGTAGACACACAGAAAAAGCGAACACACATACATACATACATACATACATACATACATACATACATTTTCGCTTTTATATTTATAGATTTTTCTGGTCAGAATTCTTTCTAGAAAGACATCGGACATTATATTAAGTGAATGTGATTTTTGTGAAACTGTTGCCACATCTGGACAGGAGCTGCTAAAAACAGCTTATCTTGCCTTGACAGAGTACAAAATAGACTTCGTGGCTTAGTGGGGGGTGCCCTTTTCTCTTCCCTGCAACCTCTCTCCAACCGAAGAGACGTTGCGAGCCTGCCTTTGTTTTATCGTTATTTCCATCGCAAGTGCTCGTCTGAGCTCCAATTTCTGGTTCCTCCTTTCGCCAGTCTTTCACGAAAAACACCCGTTTAGCTGAAACCACTGTTAATAATTTTTCCCACTCTTTATCTGTCCCTAAATCAAAACGTAGATTCCATGAACGAAGTTTCTTTCTTAGGATTGCACGCCTGTGGAACTCCCTTCCGATTGCCTGTTTCCCACCTGACTAAAACTTGGATGTCTTCAAGTCCAACATAAACAAATTCCTGGTAAACCGCCCCCTTAAGTAATCTAATTTATCAAATCTCCATTACTAACGATTACTGCGATATTATCACATTGATTACTGTACACGCAATAACCCTTATCCTCGAGTGGCCTCCGGGCCTTGATAAGTGGTGACTCCCATGTAAAAAAAGGTGGATTCGAACTTAAAACACCAGTTAACCACGTGACCATCGTCACCTCCTTTAATGACGTCGATAACTTAACTCTTAGCTTTTCGCCTCTAGTGTGTTATTATCAGACATGCAATTTATTTTAAGTGTTCCGCCAGGTTATAATGGTTGATTAACACTTGACTCGTGACTAAATAGTGACTCACAATAATATAATACTTTGTATTAAGTAGCAACACTCGGATTGTTGAGAGACGTGAGTCACGTGATAAGTGTCCACTTCCGTTTCGAGGACTTTCCAAAGATGGCGTCACTATACTTTTTACCCCATAAAACAAATTAAATCGAATTCGGCCAATGTGTCCTCCAATCTTCTTCGGATGTATCTTATGAGACGAAGATTGATAATTTGTATTATGCGGATTGATAGGACTACTCTTATCTTGTGCATTATCCTCAAAACGTTCCGGTCGATGCAACCTCCGACCTTCCTCGGGTGAATTGTGTCGACCTTGGGGAATCCTTTTGTGGAACTCGAAAATCTGCATGGAGCGTCGAACGTAAAATGTTATTGAATTCACGGGCGTAGTATGCTCTCATGCCGTCAGACACGGTTGGGTAGAAGTCCTAATTAATTCGCAATTTCATTCTGAGAGTTGCCCGCATCGGAGATTGAACCTTCAACCTGCAATCTTCGATCATGAATGCACATTGGTTATGGGCATATTGTTTTTTTTTTCCCTCCACATGTCGCGTATAAAGTCAGGTGTAATCAGCACACAATTTCAGCTGGGATGCAATTTATTTATTAAGCAGAGGTTCATTGGATCTTTAATTCATATCTTTCTTTGTTTGCTTTTGGTGGGACTGAGTTTCTGTTTTCTTTTGTGCTGAGAAGTGGCATAGTTTAAATATGGGTGCTCTCTCTCTCTCTCTCTCTCTCTCTCTCTCTATATATATATATATATATATATATATATATATATATATATATATATAGCACCTATATTTACACTATACCACTTCTCAACACAAAGAAAACAGAAACTAAGCCCCACCAAAAGCAAACAAAGAAAGATAGATATATATATGCATAAACACTGCATTTCTTTTGATTTCATGTGTGTGTGTGTGTGTGTGTGTGTGAAATCAATGGAAATGCAGTGTTTATCTCATATAAGTTATGGTAAACTTTAATCTAATATAAATAGCGGTTTCATTTAATGCCGTTACCAGCAAATTCTAGCATTGATAAAAATATAATGTGCTGATTTCTTTTCGTCCTCTGATGAAAAAGAATAGCATTTTTTGAAACTCCGCGGAATAAGGATTTTGATGCATGAAACTTTTCTTTATTATAATAACTGTTGATTTTATGGTCATTTAAAAAGTGTATGCATTTATTTGGGACACCCTGCATATATATATATATATATATATATATATATATATATATATATATGAACAAATGATTAATAAAACATGTTAAAAGACGCCTTGAAAAAGAGTTAAAAACATATTTAATTTTAAAAAAGGAAGTGGATAGTCCTTAATCCGCGGAGTTTCGAAGAAATACTCTCCTTCTCATCAGAGGGCAGGAATTAGCAAAATGCAGGATCGGATTTTGCATATAAAAGTATTTAATTAAACTACAAGTAAGTCACAGACCTTACTTGGTTAAAAAAAAAAAAGGGTGAGGTAAGGGGAATAGGAGGTAAAAGAAAAATGATAAAAAGATTTCACATGAATGGATAGTCCGGTGAAGGGTAAAAATATTATAAGCTCTATTTCCTTTTCAGTTTTATTGAGCTTTTACATCTGGCTGAGTTTACTTTACTTGTAAATATTAACTCTTTAATATTTATAATATATTTTAAGTTTACCATTTTGATTACCTTGGTAAACTTATTGTAATTTTTATATATATATATATCGTAATTTATAAAATATATATGGCGATTAAGCTACACTGAATATTCTGCGTTTCATCCAACTATAGGATTCGTCAGGCTTATGCGCGAATTCTGTGGTTGCTTCTTGTTTTTATATATGTTGAGGATTTCTAGTTGGCCAATCAGCTTTCTAGTATCCACCGCACCCCGCAACCACAGAATTCGCGCATAAGCCTGACGAATCCTATAGTTGGATGAAACGCAGAATATTCAGTGTAGCTTAATCGTCATATATATTTTATAAATTACTAACTAGCTCTACCTACGTATTGAGCACTTTTGAAGTAAATACTTAAAGTTTACGCATAAATCTATACTTTCGTATATTAAATTTATGTGAATAAATGAAGTAGTTATATATATATATATATATATATATATATATATATATATATATATTAGTGATGGGACGATTCCAATATTTTCCTCATTCCGATTCTTCTCAATCTTTACTAATATATATATATATATATATATTAGTAAAAATACATTTGTGGAGGATTATCTTTAGATTTTAGTTTTACTGGTAGTTTAAAATCCATCAATAGTTATTATTTTAACGTTACAACCAGTAGTGGACGATTTTGTTTTAAACAAAATTACAGAAAAAAAAAGGGGCAATTAAAAGAATCATTTTGGGCATTGGAAAATAAGCACATTTTTTTTTTTTCGATTCTGATATCGGTTCCGATGCCCCGAAAAGTTCCAATTTTTTCCGATACTCGATTTTGATTACGAGTAATCGTCCCAACACTAATATATACATATATATATATATATATATATATATATATATATATATATATATATATATATATTTCTGTAGAAATATATTTTCTTATCTATTTTTTTTTTTACACAGGAATCACCACATTATCAAGGCCAAGAGGCCACTCGAGGATAAGGGTTAAAGAGTGTACAGTAGAAATTGGACAATATCGTAATCATTAGTAATATCAATCCTTATATAAGAAGCTCAATGTAATTACAGAGCAATACAGAGAATAAATGACAAAAAAGTTATATTCCAAAATTCATGATGTTGATCATCTTGCAATTTATTCCTTTAATTCAGTTGACTTATACCATTCTTGACAGTATCTGTTTCGTAGCGCAAAATCAATCGCTTAATTCTTATATCAATCAGTGAATCTATTTTGCCCTTAACTGATTTGAATTTTGGAATATAACTTTTTGTCATTTATTCTCTGTCTGTCTGTCTTTTTTTTTCTTTTTTTTTTTACATAGGCGTCACCACTTATCAAGGCCGATAGGCCACTCAAGGATAAGGGTTAAAGAGTGTAGAGTAGTCAAAAGGACAATATAGTAATCGATAGTAATGGAAGTTCGGTAAATTTGTTAACTTAAGTGGAACGGATCATCAGAAACTTGTTCACATTGGACTTGAAGACAACCATATTATAGACAGCTGGAAAGCAGGAAAACGGAAGACAATTCCACAGGCGTGCAGTTCTAAGAAAGAAGCTTTGATCATGGAATCTATGTTTAGGTTTAGGCACAGATAAAGAGTGGGGAAAATTATTGATAATGTTTTCAGCTAATCTAGTGTTTCTTGTGAAAGTTTGGCGAGGGGGGGGGACCATAGATTGAAGCTCAGTCGAACACTTTCCATGAAAATAACGATAAAGCAGAGACAAACTCGCAACATCTCTTCTGTGAGATAGAGGTTGTCTCTCTCTCTCTCTCTGTCTCTCTCTGTTTCTCTCTCTCTATCTCTATCTCTCTCTCTCTCTATCTATATATATATATATATATATATATATATATATATATACTGAAATATATTTTTTCAAATGTATTTCACCTCTTATTCATACCAACCCTCTAATTTATGAAGCTCGATGTAATAAATGGTAAGATGGTCAACATCTTGAAATTTGGAATATAGACTTTTGCCATTTATTTGTTATATATATATATATATATATATATATATTTCTCAGATCATCATATAATGACTAGATCACTCTGACAGACGTTGAAAACATTTAAAAAATAAATGTTTAATGTTCAACAATATATCTCTCGGTTAACGGTGGCCGAATGGACTTGGTCCTTGCTACTGGAGTCAGAGATGGCTTCGTTGCCAGGTTCGAATCTCTCGTGACACTCTGCACTGATGATTCCCGAAAGGATGAAACACTAGTGTCTGTAGGTATTTAATAATTATTATTGTAAATAATTATGTCAGTCCCTTTAAGAAACTCGTTTCTTATCGTTGAGCACTTTCAGTTGAAATAAAGTCGGTCAATTTAACTCGCACGGGCAGATAATCATATAATGATTAGATCACTCTGACAGACGTTAAAAACATTTTAAAGTGAAGCATGCATGGTTCCCTGTGAGTGCACAGTGAAAGGGGCATAAAAAAATGAGTAAGCCAGCATTTGCCTCCCCCCCCCCCTCCCATTTAGCCCCAAAAGTCCCCAGGGGACGTCAAATCCTGGTGAAAATGAACAAACGGTGCAGTTTTAGACCTTAACATATGTAAATTTGAGTTCTGCACCATGCAAAAAAAATAAATAACTAAGTTCATCATTTGCTCCCCCCCCCCCTATATTAAGCCCCAAAAGTCCCCAAGGACTTAACATATTTTAATTTGGGTTCAGCACCATGCAAAACTGATAAAAAGACAAGTTTGTCTTTTTAACAGCGTTTTTTTTTTTTCAGATTGAAAAGTGATTAAAAAGATTTCTAAATGACTGAATACTATATATACCAAATTTCCAGCCTGTAAATCAAAAATTCGTTGAGTATATAGGTTGAGAAATGTCCTCTCTCACACACACATTCTCACTTTTATAGATACTAGCAGTTCAGGCCGGCTTTGCTCGGGCCCTGTGTACTACTCATAACTTTATGCGCATATGTATATATATATTAAAAAGTTTGACTCATGTCCAGGTAACCTACATCTAAAATTTCAAGCCTTTAAACCCAAAATTGGCAGAGGAGTTTGGTAGAGTCTGCAAAGGTAAACTCTTTTAACTTTAACCTTTTGGTAGCCACATTTTCGCACAAAAACTGATTAAAAAGCTTGCTGCATGTTTGAATATCCTGTATGTAAAATTTCAAATGTTTAAACCCAAAATTGGCTGAATAGTTTGTTAGAGATCGCAACGGTCAAATCTTTTTAACTTTGACCCCTTGGCAGCCAAATTTTCGGGTAAAACCTGATTAAAAAGCGTGCCCTATGTCAGAATACACTTTATGTAAAATTTTAAATGTTTAGACCCAAAATTGGCTGAGTAATTTGGTAGAGACAGCAGAGGTCATTTTTTTTAATTTGGCCCCAATTTTTACCCTTTAACATTTATTTTTTGGGGCTCAAATCAAATTGAAATTTTGACCCATGTCCAAGTAAACTACATCTAAAATTTCAAGTGTTTAGACGTAAAATTGGCGAAGGAGTTTGGTAGAGTTTTCAAAGGTCAAATCGTTTGATTTTTCCCCCTTGACAGCTACATTTCTGGCCGAAAACCGATTAAAAAGATTTTCCCAAATCTCAATATCCCCTATATCAAATGTCGGGTCTGTAGACTGAAAATTGATAGAGTAGTTTAGTAGGGAAATGTACACACACAGACACACATACAGACAGACAATTTCATTTTTATAGATATATTTGTGTGTGCGGGCATTACATAATTATGCATCAAAACTCGAAATGAAAGCACGTTAAGGTAAATAGAACTCAAATAAAAACATTTCTACAGCGAATATTACATCACATAGAAAAATGCGAGTATGAAAAGTAATTTGGTTAAGATTAAACTTAGAAAAGTAAAAGGACTAGTTGTTAAGAGCGGAAAAGAAAACGACAAGATATTCTAGTAAAAAATATAATAATTTTATAACTTAAAATATTAAAAAAATTCAATTCAACATTATATATAAATTCTTAATGCTGCAATGTTTTAAGTTATAAATTTATTATATTTTTACTAGAATATCCTGTTTTTTTCTTTTCCAGTTTTAACAACTAGTTCTTTTATACTTTTCTAAGTTTAATATTAACCATATTACTTTTAATGTTCGCATTTTTCTATGTAATCCATTATTTTTCCAGGCTTTGCTTTGAAATAATATTTTGTTTTTTTTATGTTCAATATCATACGCATTGTCACCAATCCATAAAGAGTATTACCAACTCTTTAAATTGACTAAATAAAAAACTCAAATAAAAGACGTAATAAGTAAATAAACAGAAAGAAGGGGCAAAAAAGAGAGAAACGGAATAAACAGGCGACATCGCAAGTGAAAGATTATCAGCCTTAGCACGGTAAAAAGAAAGAAACAGAATTTACGGGCGACGTCGTAAGCGAAATGTTATCAACCTTAGCACGGCAAGAGCATCACTTTTGTTAACTTTCTCTATATAACCAAAATAAGATGGCATGCGAACGAGATTTCCGCTATGATTTATGAAGGTGTCAACGACGAAAAAGTTGCTATGGTAACCAACAGCCAATCAGAAGAAACTGTCTCTCACGTTCTTTACTTATTCTGTAGAATTTTTAACACCGTTAATTTTATTTTAACTTTTGTTTTTGTTGAACGTAAATTGAAATTTTTTATTTCAAAATATTGCTGAGAAGGTGACCTATGAACTGTAAAAATTGTTTGAAAATCGGTCACAAAATGAGTGAGCGGCGAAGCTTTAAAGCAGTTCTAAATCAGTAAAACTAACACAACCATATCCTTCAAACACTGCCGTGTTTGAATGATATACAATAACTTTGGTTTATCTGCTATTTCGATCATCGAGCTGATTTTATATCTACGGCGTTTTGAAACGCATAGTCACTATACCAATGCTTTCTCTTACAAAGGAAGAGCTTTCTAGTTACTTATCTGTCTATTTTGCTTCTTGTCTGACTCAAGACTTAAAATTGTGTGTGTGTGTGTGTGTGTGTGTGTGTGTGTGTGTGTGTGTGTGTGTGTGTGTGTGTGTGTGTGTGTGCGGTTAGCCATAGTTGATTGAAATGTCTATTTGTATGAAGTGTTTACTGCAATCTACCTCTATTCAAATATTTACTAAGGAATTGATTATTTGCCCAAGGATTCCACAAGAATAGAGAAAGATATTTGTTTCGGAGTTGCCTGAAAATTAAGGATGTATTTATTATTATTATTATTATTATTATTATTATTATTATTTTCGTGTCTTCCTATTTTTTAAAAAATGTTTTCCTTTGTTTTGTTTTTTTTCACCTCCCTCCCTTTTCTTTTTCTCTTCAGGAAAAAAAGAGCAAGAAAGGGAGATTAAATCAAATAGCTTTGATTTGTAACCACGCAACGCTGGCGTTCATGATCGATATTTTTCAAGTGTCAGCGCTTTGAATGGCAAAACAAATCTATACTCTTTCTCACACACACGCGCGCGTGTGCATGCACGCACACATACACACTCTCTCTCTCTCTCTCTCTCTCTCTCTCTCTCTCTCTCTCTCTATCTATCTATCTATCTATCTCTGTCTCGCTCTCTCAACATATATTAAATGACAGATCCGAGTTATATCATTCTATGAATTAACGCCAATTTTCACAGCATATGTAAAATCCATAACTATATATATATATATATATATATATATATATATATATATATATATATATATATATATATATAGTATATTTCGGCGTATAAGGCACCGTCAGATAAGACGAGGTACAAAATTTGAGCAAATTTTGATAAATTTATCATATATCGGTTGTATAAGACGACTACTTAATCACGAAACCATGTTTGTTTAGCCTAGGCTAGAGATTGCAACACTGGGTGTGTCAGAAATTTCGTGAAAAATATTGAATAATTCCATCCCCTGTCTTTCCAAGCCTATAACTCCTCGAAAAAGGTAATTCAAGTCCCAATTTTTTTTTCAATTAAAGGGGCAAGGACCAAGGTTTCATAAAAAAAAAAACAAAAAAAAAGCACAAACAACGTGGCTTTTTAAAAAAAAGTTTTTAAACTTCGGACTTTACGGGTAAATTTCTTTAAAAAAACACTACTTTTTTGTTTTAAATTTTAGTATATTATTTATTGATCTTTTATCTTCAATTTGTAATATATAAAACTTTGGTGAGTAAATTAATTATTTACTTTTTAATAAACATTTGAAAATGGGGGGGCGTAATTTAAAAAAAACGTTTGTCTAAAATATTATATTCGGTTTATTGGAAAGAGCATAAAATTTCACATTGACCCTGAAAATATCGTAAAAATAGAATCAATAGAAAAATTGATAGATTTTTAAATTTTAAAAATTGAAAAATACTGAACTCGTAAAATTCGATTAATTTCATTATTGTTTTTTAAAAATTAAAGAAAATAATATCTCTAATACTTTTTATACAACTTTAATAGTTTATTTTGGAAGTATAATCCATAAAGAAAATAAACAACCCACTTTTGATAGAGAAATTACGAGTTTTTTTATATTTTATTCGCAGTTTCGTGTTAGGGGTGTCAAAAATTCCTACAAAAATTCTGATACACCTTTTGCAGCACCCGGTATCTTATGAAATATTGATTTTTAAAGATGATTTTTTTACTTTAAGGGTCGTCTTATATGCTGAAATATACGGTATAGTTTGGATATATATAAGTAGTAGCGTGTGTGTGTGTGTGTGCGTGTGTGCGTGTGCGTGTGTGTGTGTGTGTGTGTGTGTGTGTGTGTGTGTGTGTGTGTGTGCGTGCGTATACACAACTCTTCTACAACCCAAACCTCTGGATCGATCATCACCAAACCTGGTATAATGATGATCCCTCAACTAGGAATGGTGCACACTATTTTTCAAGGTTGAGGTCAAATGTCAAGGTCCTAAATTATGTATATATACTATATACTCTCTTTTAGCTCACAGAAATAGACCGATCATGACCAAACCTAGCAGGATGTAGGTCTCCAACTTGTTGATGGTGCACACAATTTTTCAATGTCAAGGTCAAATGTTAACGTTGGAACTTTGCTGTACGCTCATGTAACTATATTATATATATTATATATATATATTATATATATATATTATATATATATTATGTATATTATATATATATATATTTTATATATATATATTATATATATATTATATATGTATATATGTATATATTATATATTATATATATGTATATATTATATATTATATATATGTATATATTATATATTATATATATGTATATATTATATATTATATATATGTATATATTATATATTATATATATGTATATATTATATATATTATATATGTATATATTATATATATTATATATGTATATATTATATATATATTATATATATATTATATATATATATGTATATATTATATATTATATATTATACATGTATATATTATATATATATATATTATATATGTATATATTATATATATTATATATATATATTATTGATATATATATACATTATATATATTATTGATATATATAATATATATACATTATATATATTATATATATTATATATATATATTGTATATATATATATTATATATATATTATATATATACATTATATATATTATATATATATTATATATATATATTATATATATACATTATATATATTATATATATTATATATATATTTCATATACATTATATATATATTATATATATATTGTATATATACATTATATATATTATATATATTATATATATATTGTATATATATATTATATATATATAATATATATACATCATATATATTATATATATATATTATATATATATATACAATATAAATATATTATATATATATATAAAGTGAACTCATTTTTCCCCTATGATTTTGACCTTAATAGGATTAAAATCAAGACATTCCATGTGAATGTAATATGCACAAACTGCAGCACAATATCTGAAGTGTGTTATAGGCATATTACCTCTCCACTTCCTCGATAATCATAGATTCCTATATTTTTTTCTGCTGAGAGTTCCCTGCACAAATCGGTTTAAATCACTGTAAGTAGTAAAATCTTTTCTCTCTAATTAATTCCTCCTTCCCCGCTACCCATTTACACCGTTGCGTGATCGTTCACAACGGACATTTACGAATGAACGTCGGTTTCGGTTTTCTGTACTTCATAGTTGCTTAAAAACCTGAAATAGAATTCACTGTGCCTTTCCGTTCTATGCTTCGTATTGGATGAAACGCACCACGGAATTAACCAATAGCGACATTCACACGAACATTAATTCTTATCCCACGCTTACTTTTATGTTGCTTAATTACCATTTTTCCCCAACATTTTTACACTAAAAAAAAGGATTCTTTCCATTTTTTTTATAAAATGAACATATAATACATCATTTCCGTTTTATTTCGTTTTGTAGTTGCTTAAAATAACGGGAATGTGATTTCAACGTTCTTTTTCGTTCTATGCTTTCTACTGGGTGAAACACACAATGGACATAACCGAAACGAAGGGTTATTTATGCTATTTTTCTTTTATTCGCTTTTCGCTGTGTTTCTTGGGGGGGGGGGCGACCACATTCATCATTTTCCCCCTTATTTTCACCTTTTGTTTTTCAGATTTCTTTTTTAAAGAAGTTTTACGTTTGTTCGGTGGTTTTTTTTTCTCCGACTTTTTTAGGAAGTTTAACATCGTTTTTTTTTAAATATTGAAACAGGGTTATTACTTCGTTTAAACACCCGGCAAACGCCAGGTACCCCCGCTAGTATGATATATAAAGCAAATTGATGTTTAATAAAATGAAACTTTTTGGAGATAGAATGTATGAAAGATAATGCAAAAAGAAATTTGACTTTTTCTTTTCTTTTTTTTCCAGATGATCGTTGATCCGAACTAAACAGGTAAAAACTCTTGGTATTTTTTCCTGTGTTTTGTCATTCATAATTTAAATACAATTTCGGCCATATAAGCCCCCCTCCCTCACATACACATATGGCTCACGTATATATAGCGAAATCTAGAGGTACATATTTTACAAACTCTGCGCATTAAATTAGATAATGTTTCCAAGGGGTCAATTGTGTCTGGTTTATCAGCGTAGGCATGGGACTTTACAAATCATTAACTTCTGTACTAACTAAACGCTTGGTATTTAATGGGATCCTCGAATATCTATGTAGCTCGCACAGAGATGAAGTGTTAGCCCAAGGTAAGGCGGGCCCTTGATTCCTGAGAATTTCGACAGAAGTAAAATGAAACAGACAGACGTGTGCCCTTTATATAATAGACATATACACGCGTTTAATTTCATATGAGTCATGAACCTCCATTTTGGTTTCGATTTTCGATCGATCCGTTGGCCGGAGAGAACTACGTATCGTTAATTAAACAGCATAACAAGGTTAGTTTTTATTTATCGCCTAATTTCGCACACGGAAGCTTTATCTTGTCCGAATGCGTACTTCTGCTGCTTGTTACAGACGCCGGAAGCGGTTTTAGGCGTTTAAGTGTCCGTTAAAAAAAAATTTTTTAAATATAAAAAAAAAATAAATAAATAAATAAAAAATAAATAAAAAACGAACCGTAAAACAAATGTGAAATGAATTTCCGATTTTAAAATTTATAAATAGAAAGGCAGCAAATGGTTCTGAACTTTACCCTCTAGAATTGTTTTTAATGATTTATTTATTTATGTTATATAAGACTACAGCCTAAGACACGTGGAACAAACCAAATAAGACATACATTTCTCTTCTCCGAGACATTACATCCTCTTGAACACTAAAATGAAGGAAAAAAACTACGTCCCGGACTTCCTACCCTGATGGTCCTGGATATGATCTAAAACTATATCCGATGGTGAGGCCCCACCTTGCGGGCTTTGGGGAGTGTGGAGCCACCCTTTAATTGCCATTGCTCCCAGGTCCACCCTGACCCGGAGTAGTAGTACTTGTTAGGGTCCAAACTATGGGCTGATTTTAAAAAATATATATACTCCATGAAAAATCGTTTCTCAAAATAACTAGATTCGGCATTAAATAACCTGAAAAAGGTTGATATGCCGTAAAACAAAAACAACCAACCAATCCTACCCTGATGAAGCTATTTATAGCGAAATATATCGGACTTACAACAACAATAAAAGTAAATAAAATGATTTTACCATTATGTCTGACACTTCCAAGTCTTCAAATTTCTCATTTAAATTTTATTTATTGTTATTTAGTTAGTTATTTTTATTTAGTTAGTTATTGATTTATTTATTTTTAAAAGTTTATTAATTTCTTGCTATTTATTAATATTTATATTTATTTTATTTATTTGTTACTTTTTTGTTATTTCTATTTATTTACTCATTTTTTTTATTTATTTACTATTTTTTTATTTATTTTAATTTATTTATTTTTATTTATTATTTATTTGTTATTTATTTGTAATTATTTATTTTTTTAATTATTTATTTATTAGTTATTGAGGTGGGCGACAATTCCGGTAATTTTCCAGTTCGCATGAAAATTCAGTTTGCATTAAGTCAAATGACTTCTTCCTTGATAATTTAGTGCAGAGCAAAGTGTAGTATCTGTCCTTATACTTCTCATTTTTTCTATCGAATACAATCTAGAAGTTTCTAAATATTTGAGATAAGGATTTATTATTCGTATTATAAGCTACTTGATGTAAGGGAATCTCTCTCTCTCTCTCTCTCTATATATATATATATATATATATATATATATATATATATATAGTGTAACTCGGATATAAAAGACCCGAATATAAGAAAAATGGATATAAAAGAGATATTCTCTGGTCCCAAATTAGAGCCTGTGATAATGTACAGCTTAACGCGAATATAAGAAACTCAGATATAACCCGAATATAAGAGATTTTTAAAGACCGGATATGAAGTCTCATATCCGGGTTATACTGTGTGTGTGTATATATATATATATATATATATTAGTCCTCGCGCGAAAGCGCAGGACACAAAATGTTTTAAATAATAATAATAATAGAATAACAATAACAAAGTCTTTCGCTAGTGAGGACTACTACTGAGCGTAACCAGCTATACATTCCTTTTGAAATTTTGATTTCTATTTTTCTCGTTATCTACTAAATAATTTTTATGAAACCTATATGAAATATGTTCCTTATTAAATTGTAAAGATTTTCTATTCTGAAAGAAGTTTTAAAAAAATTAATCTAAAGTTATTTTAAAGTTTTGTTTAAAAAATTCAGATTTTCTCATTAGTCAGACATTTATGACAAAGAGGGAGTTGCAAAAAAGAGTTGTGGTGTGAGGAGAAATACAATCTGAAATAGAGAGTATAAAAGGTTTTATAAATACATGCAAAACCACATTCATCTTTTTTAAAATCCAAATTAATAAATTAAATAAAATATAATCTTAAAAAGATACGATACAAGTTAGAAAAGCATTTCATCCAAGGCATGACTATTGTTAAACAAAATGTTTTTACTATAGGCTTTAAAAATAAAGGTACAAGATTCAATTTGAAATTTATTTATCTTCAAAGTGCACTTTTATAAATCTTACAAAGTAAGGTATTAAATTTTTATACCTTACTTTGTAAAATTTATAAAAGTGCACTTTGAAGATAAATAAATTTCAAATTGAATCTTGTACCTTTATTTTTAAAGCCTATAGTAAAAACATTTTGTTTAACAATTTTCATGCCTTGGATGAAATGCTTTTCTAACTTGTATATATATGTATATATACTTCAATCTCAAAAGTAGCCAACGATAAGTGTTAGATGAATAGATTGCGACCTAATAAACAGAAGTTTGACCCATTTTGTCGCATCACTCACTGAATGTGATTTTAAAAAATAATGTATAGTATAAATCTCACATGTCTGTTTAAATGTATGTATATATGTATGTTTGTATGTCTACCTAAAACCTCCGACAGAGGCGACGGATTTTCACGGAATCGGTATCATTTTGAAGCACGGCCTTTCGGACAACAAATATCAAAAACTTATCTAAAAAGATTAATTCTTTCATCCTCAACTAGGCACTTTTCTACAGGGAGGGGTCGCTTTTTTCGCCAATATTTTCGAAAGTCATTCCATCTTTTCGATTTCTATTCTTAATTTAAACCTACGTCACTTCCGGTTTGGCGATGGGCGCAATAGCAAAGACGTCAGGGTTTTTTTTCTTTTCCTCTTTCGCGGTACGAGTTCGAGCCTGCCTGCATACTACCACTTGTTTATTGTTTTTTTTTGTTTTGTTTTTTTGTTTTGTTTTGTTTTTTTGTTTTTTGCTCAACACACGCCACCAAACACCCGGACAACGCCTGGCACCCATGCTAGTGAATAATAGATATAAAGGATATAAATTGATTAACATTTCTGATTTTTTTTTTTTAGATGAGGATTGATTAATCGTTTTATTTAGATTCTTTGAACTACTGTTCTCATCTTGAGTAAATAACACTCAAAACCACACAAAGTTGTGGTCGTCGTAACCTTCGACCTTCTTCAGATGTACCTTGATGAATTCGGGAATCTTTTCTATTAATTAGATTTTTCTTTCCTTACATAGAAGCCACCACTTATCAAGGCCCAGAGGTCACTCGAGGATAAGGCTTACAGAGTGTACATTAGTCAATGGGACAATATCGTGGTAATCGTTAATAATGGAAATTTGGTAACTTGGATTAATTAAGGGGGCGCTTCATCAAGGACTTGTTTGCATTGAACTTGAAGATGACCATACTGTAATCAGCTGGAAAACAGGCAAACGGAAGTGAGTTCCACAGGTGTGCAATTCTAAAAAAGAAGTTTTGTTCATGGAATCTACGTTAGGTTTAGGCACAGATAAAGAGTAGAGGAAATTATTGATAGTGTTTTCAGCTAGTGAAAGTTTGGCAGGAGGGGGCCATAGATTGGAGCTCAGACGAGCAATTGCCATGAAAATAACGATAACGCAGAGACACGTTCGCAATGTCTCTTCTGTAAGAAAGAGGTTGCAGGGAAGAGAAATGGGTATCCACTACTAGGCTACAAAGTCTATTTTCAACTCTATTTAGCAGGATAAGATCTTTCTAGCAGTACTCCATCCTTGGACGTACCTGACTCTTATAGCTAAAGAATTGCATAAGCAGTGAGATATCTACTGGGGCGGCAGAAGCATTCTTCCATTTTTCCAGCGACCTTGGCAACGGACTTCATGTACGTGTTCCATTTCAGATCAGGAGTAAAACGAAGATTTCTTGAACTACTGTTCTCATACGTTTCGCTCGATGTAGTTTGGGAATATTTCTATCGAATTTGGGAACCTTGCTGTTAGACTCGGGAATCTACACGAAATTTTAAACGGAATTCTTCATCTATAATATAAAGCTCACCTTTCTGTTTAAATGTATGTATGTATGTATGTATGTATGTATGTATGTATGTATGTATGTATGTATAAAACTTTCAACAGAGGCGGCGGATTTTCACGAAATCAGTATCGCTTTTAAGCGCGACCCTTCGGACGACAAATATCGAAAAATTGGCTAAAAACATTAATTCCTTCACCCTACACTGGGCACTTTGCTACTAGGAGGGTCGCTTTTTTCGCCGATATTTTCGAAAGTCATCCCCTCTTTTCGATTGACTAGCCTTAATTTTAACATTCGCCACTTCCGGTTTGATCATGGACGCAACGGCAAAGACGTCACCTTCTTTTTTTGTTTGTTTGTTTGTTTTGGGTTTTTTTTTTTTTTAGTTCTTTTCCTTCTTCACGGTACGGGTTCGAACCTGCCTGCTTACTACCACTTTTTTTATTTATTATTTATTTATTTTTTTTTTTTTTTGCTCAGCACACACCTTCAAACACCCAGGCAAGTTTTATCTACGGGGTAGAATCCCAAGTAATTCTCAATTGTAATATAAGTGTCATCCGGGATGGGGATTGAACCTTCAACCTTCCGAAGAGTGTAATTTAAAACTGAATTTTATCTACTACGGCACAGGTTCTTGCGGACTTAAAATACAATAGGTAATTACTAGTCATGGCTGACGGAACGAGAACATGTTATCGCCGTGGATTAAGTAAAGAATTCGGTTCGGAAATTCGTGCAGATTTCCAAGTTCAACAGACTCATTCCAGAGTTGTTTACTTTTTCTTTCCTGTTTTTTTTCTTTCTTGTTTTTTTTGGGGGGGGTGTTTTTTTTTTATTGTTTTTTTTTTTTTTTTTTTTTTTTTTATCTCGCATTCACACCTTCTTTCAAACCTCTAATCTCCATCTTTCGGCATGATTTCGTTCCGTCAGCCATGTCTGGCTAGAAGTCCTAAACAATTCACATTTGTATAATAAGTGAGGATTGAACGTTCAGCATCAAGAAGCATGTACTTTTTACAACTGATTTGTACCGGGTATTTTTGCTACTGTATTACAGGTCCTTGCGGGCCGTTCGAAATTCCGTGCATAATCCCGAGGTCGATCGAAAGATTTCCGCGTTCGACAAGATACACCTGAAGAAGGTAAGATGTTACAACGAGCGAAACGTTGTTAAAATTACGTTCAATATGGGAACAGTAGTCCCAAGAATCCAAATAATATAAATTATCAATCCTCATCTCAAGAGATACACCTGAAGAGGGTCGGATATTACATCGACCGAAACGTTGTTAAAATTACGCTCAATATGGGAACAGTAGTCCGAAGAATCCAAATAATATAAATTATCAATCCTCATCTCAAGAGATACACCTGAAGAGGGTCGGATATTACATCGACCGAAACGTTGTTAAAATTACGCTCAATATGGGAACAGTAGTCCGAAGAATCCAAATAATATAAATTATCAATCCTCATCTCAAGAGATACACCTGAAGAGGGTCGGATATTACATCGACCGAAACGTTGTTAAAATTACGCTCAATATGGGAACAGTAGTCCGAAGAATCCAAATAATATAAATTATCAATCCTCATCTCAAGAGATACACCTGAAGAGGGTCGGATATTACATCGACCGAAACGTTGTTAAAATTACGCTCAATATGGGAACAGTAGTCCGAAGAATCCAAATAATATAAATTATCAATCCTCATCTCAAGAGATACACCTGAAGAAGGTCGGATATTACATCGACCGAAACGTTGTTAAAATTACGCTCAATATGGGAACAGTAGTCCGAAGAATCCAAATAATATAAATTATCAATCCTCATCTCAAGAGATACACCTGAAGAGGGTCGGATATTACATCGACCGAAACGTTGTTAAAATTACGCTCAATATGGGAACAGTAGTCCGAAGAATCCAAATAATATAAATTATCAATCCTCATCTCAAGAGATACACCTGAAGAAGGTCGGATATTACATCGACCGAAACGTTGTTAAAATTACGCTCAATATGGGAACAGTAGTCCGAAGAATCCAAATAATATAAATTATCAATCCTCATCTCAAGAGATACACCTGAAGAGGGTCGGATATTACATCGACCGAAACGTTGTTAAAATTACGCTCAATATGGGAACAGTAGTCCGAAGAATCCAAATAATATAAATTATCAATCCTCATCTCAAGAGATACACCTGAAGAAGGTCGGATATTACATCGACCGAAACGTTGTTAAAATTACGCTCAATATGGGAACAGTAGTCCGAAGAATCCAAATAATATAAATTATCAATCCTCATCTCAAGAGATACACCTGAAGAGGGTCGGATATTACATCGACCGAAACGTTGTTAAAATTACGCTCAATATGGGAACAGTAGTCCGAAGAATCCAAATAATATAAATTATCAATCCTCATCTCAAGAGATACACCTGAAGAAGGTCGGATATTACATCGACCGAAACGTTGTTAAAATTACGCTCAATATGGGAACAGTAGTCCGAAGAATCCAAATAATATAAATTATCAATCCTCATCTCAAGAGATACACCTGAAGAGGGTCGGATATTACATCGACCGAAACGTTGTTAAAATTACGCTCAATATGGGAACAGTAGTCCGAAGAATCCAAATAATATAAATTATCAATCCTCATCTCAAGAGATACACCTGAAGAGGGTCGGATATTACATCGACCGAAACGTTGTTAAAATTACGCTCAATATGGGAACAGTAGTCCGAAGAATCCAAATAATATAAATTATCAATCCTCATCTCAAGAGATACACCTGAAGAGGGTCGGATATTACATCGACCGAAACGTTGTTAAAATTACGCTCAATATGGGAACAGTAGTCCGAAGAATCCAAATAATATAAATTATCAATCCTCATCTCAAGAGATACACCTGAAGAAGGTCGGATATTACATCGACCGAAACGTTGTTAAAATTACGCTCAATATGGGAACAGTAGTCCGAAGAATCCAAATAATATAAATTATCAATCCTCATCTCAAGAGATACACCTGAAGAGGGTCGGATATTACATCGACCGAAACGTTGTTAAAATTACGCTCAATATGGGAACAGTAGTCCGAAGAATCCAAATAATATAAATTATCAATCCTCATCTCAAGAGATACACCTGAAGAGGGTCGGATATTACATCGACCGAAACGTTGTTAAAATTACGCTCAATATGGGAACAGTAGTCCGAAGAATCCAAATAATATAAATTATCAATCCTCATCTCAAGAGATACACCTGAAGAGGGTCGGATATTACATCGACCGAAACGTTGTTAAAATTACGCTCAATATGGGAACAGTAGTCCGAAGAATCCAAATAATATAAATTATCAATCCTCATCTCAAGAGATACACCTGAAGAAGGTCGGATATTACATCGACCGAAACGTTGTTAAAATTACGCTCAATATGGGAACAGTAGTCCGAAGAATCCAAATAATATAAATTATCAATCCTCATCTCAAGAGATACACCTGAAGAGGGTCGGATATTACATCGACCGAAACGTTGTTAAAATTACGCTCAATATGGGAACAGTAGTCCGAAGAATCCAAATAATATAAATTATCAATCCTCATCTCAAGAGATACACCTGAAGAAGGTCGGATATTACATCGACCGAAACGTTGTTAAAATTACGCTCAATATGGGAACAGTAGTCCGAAGAATCCAAATAATATAAATTATCAATCCTCATCTCAAGAGATACACCTGAAGAGGGTCGGATATTACATCGACCGAAACGTTGTTAAAATTACGCTCAATATGGGAACAGTAGTCCGAAGAATCCAAATAATATAAATTATCAATCCTCATCTCAAGAGATACACCTGAAGAAGGTCGGATATTACATCGACCGAAACGTTGTTAAAATTACGCTCAATATGGGAACAGTAGTCCGAAGAATCCAAATAATATAAATTATCAATCCTCATCTCAAGAGATACACCTGAAGAGGGTCGGATATTACATCGACCGAAACGTTGTTAAAATTACGCTCAATATGGGAACAGTAGTCCGAAGAATCCAAATAATATAAATTATCAATCCTCATCTCAAGAGATACACCTGAAGAGGGTCGGATATTACATCGACCGAAACGTTGTTAAAATTACGCTCAATATGGGAACAGTAGTCCGAAGAATCCAAATAATATAAATTATCAATCCTCATCTCAAGAGATACACCTGAAGAGGGTCGGATATTACATCGACCGAAACGTTGTTAAAATTACGCTCAATATGGGAACAGTAGTCCGAAGAATCCAAATAATATAAATTATCAATCCTCATCTCAAGAGATACACCTGAAGAAGGTCGGATATTACATCGACCGAAACGTTGTTAAAATTACGCTCAATATGGGAACAGTAGTCCGAAGAATCCAAATAATATAAATTATCAATCCTCATCTCAAGAGATACACCTGAAGAGGGTCGGATATTACATCGACCGAAACGTTGTTAAAATTACGCTCAATATGGGAACAGTAGTCCGAAGAATCCAAATAATATAAATTATCAATCCTCATCTCAAGAGATACACCTGAAGAGGGTCGGATATTACATCGACCGAAACGTTGTTAAAATTACGCTCAATATGGGAACAGTAGTCCGAAGAATCCAAATAATATAAATTATCAATCCTCATCTCAAGAGATACACCTGAAGAGGGTCGGATATTACATCGACCGAAACGTTGTTAAAATTACGCTCAATATGGGAACAGTAGTCCGAAGAATCCAAATAATATAAATTATCAATCCTCATCTCAAGAGATACACCTGAAGAGGGTCGGATATTACATCGACCGAAACGTTGTTAAAATTACGCTCAATATGGGAACAGTAGTCCGAAGAATCCAAATAATATAAATTATCAATCCTCATCTCAAGAGATACACCTGAAGAGGGTCGGATATTACATCGACCGAAACGTTGTTAAAATTACGCTCAATATGGGAACAGTAGTCCGAAGAATCCAAATAATATAAATTATCAATCCTCATCTCAAGAGATACACCTGAAGAGGGTCGGATATTACATCGACCGAAACGTTGTTAAAATTACGCTCAATATGGGAACAGTAGTCCGAAGAATCCAAATAATATAAATTATCAATCCTCATCTCAAGAGATACACCTGAAGAGGGTCGGATATTACATCGACCGAAACGTTGTTAAAATTACGCTCAATATGGGAACAGTAGTCCGAAGAATCCAAATAATATAAATTATCAATCCTCATCTCAAGAGATACACCTGAAGAAGGTCGGATATTACATCGACCGAAACGTTGTGAAAATAACATTCAAGATTAGGGAACAGTAGTTCGAAGAATCCAAATAATGCGAACTTTATCACTTGTTTTTTTTTTTTTCTTCTTCTTACATTCGCACCTTCTTTCAAACCGTTAATCTCTTTCTCTCTCTCTCTCTCTCTCTCTCTCTCTCTCTCTCTCTCTCTCTCTCTCTCTCACTCACACGCACATTCACACATACACACACTGCACGCTGCATATCTACTTAAAATTGATTCTAGCTTCTTTTTTTTAATGAACGATAGGTTCGACTTTCACCGTGGGCACTTCATTAATTTAACCACAGATCAGATATCATAAAATAAATTGCACCGTTGATGCTCGAAGGTTATTTTACCAATTAGTTTAATTATAAGTCGCAACCTTTTAATTGTAACCGTGGGGAAAATTCAATTAGTGTTCATACTTAGTTTGATATTCAGTTACGTCCAACCAAATTTTTTTTATTGTCTTATTCATTCCAGACAAGATAACTTACCACTGAGACGTGAATAGCTATTGTGAATTAGAGATCACACCTTCGAGGACATTCTAAGTTGGGAGTTGTGCAACGAGATGTTTGTTTATAGTACATTCAACTTTTTACGAAAATCTGGAAAGTTTTAAGCAATGTCCATTGCGAAACGCTTTTTAAAGTTAAGGTACAGTAGCAGGTGGCTACGTTTTATATCGCTAAAACACTCGCTATTTCTCGGCATACAGGATGCAGAATAAACGCCCTTGTGGAATGCATCTCGGAACATCTATCCACGCGAGTTTATGTGTGTAATGTCTCACACGTTTATACACGTGTTAGCATGTATAGACCTAACACGTTGTAGACTTCGTTGCAAAGGAGACAAAGACAAAAATAGGAAAGCACTTCAATTCGTTGTTTCAGACATTTAACGTTTATTCCTCATTCTCAGGCCACGCGTGACCAGCCACGTCTCTAACCCGATTGTGATCTCTAACGTGATCGTCGATCCGTGCACGCGTTGTTTTTATGTTTTTTCTTTTGCTTTACCGTGACATTTGATGAAATATTTTCACAGGCTAAAGGCCAATTGAATTTGTTCCATCGGTCTAAATTCCTTAAATACCAAGTATCACGTTTGTAGACAGGAGTTTGATAGAGGTCTGTCCTCAAACAGTCATATATATATATATATATAGTAAATAAATGACAAAAAATTATATTCCAAAATTCGTGATGTGTAACGTGATCAACCTGAGAAAGCGATTTGCCGGAGCTGGATGACTATGCTAAGATAGCTTTAATAGATCCCGGGCAACGGCGGATATCCAAAGATTTAAAATAGTAGATATAGATATATATTTTATTTCATTGTCAAAATAGATATATTTTGCTTTATTGTTTGAAAATCAGAGATATACTGTTATTTGAAAATGACGACAGGAAATGTTAGAACAATAGCGTTGACATTGTCTGGCCCGACGAACTCAGTGCCAGGGATTCTGAATGACAGGGTTTGACCCTTGAGGTCATGGGAATTAAATGTTGCTTTTGAGCTCAGATTGCAACGCTAGTAATATGCCTGAATTGCACACCTGCAAATTTGGGTGTTTTCCCAAATGCGTAGCGTAATTTGATTGGCTTAGGAGATTTTCCACCCCGAACATACATACAAATAGATAATGCTAGTGTCGCGCGAAATTAGTCAGTTTTCAGCCAGAGTTTGTGCGTGAACCTCGAAGTAACAATACCGCTCGCTGAAGACGTGACCACTCCCCTCTCTATCCGCCGCCGCCTCTGAGGAGAAACGTCTTAATAACTTCCCGTGTACATGTGTATATGTAAAAAGTCTGTAAAATTTGTGAAACTGACCTTCCGTAAAATAGAATTCAAGCGTCTCTTGTCTTTCTTGCCTGCGTGAGTTTTGTTATTCGTTTTCAGCATACCAGAGATCTGATGTGACCGCCTCTCGGAGATTTAGATGACACGAGCCGAGTTTTCCAAAGTTTACCGAGGACGATCAGGGGTCCTTAACTTGCGTAACTTCTCCAGAGAGTGTGTTACATCTTATAATTTATTCCTTTAATTCAGTTGATATTTACAATTTTTGACAGTATCTGTTTCGTAGCGCAAAATCAGTCACTTAATTATGATATCAATCAGTGAATTTATTATGCCCTTAACTCATCAGAAGAAATAGCAACAATCAATCTGTCAAACGGAAATAAAGTGTGATTTGACGTGATCAAAATCCGAAAATTGACAGAGAAGCTGCAAATACCTTTAATATGTTTCCATTATGCCATTTTGAATATTCGGATTTTAATCGTGTCAAATCACACTTTATTTCCGATTAAAATTGTTTATAAGAGATTAAAAATGGATCAAAATTGAAAAAATTCGTTATACATTTTGTACATTTATCTAAGTTCATTTTTAATTTTTAATCAGTTCATGTGGGTGTCATGTTGGTACAGCGGTAAAATCATCAGCTTTGAATGCTACAGGTTAGGTTTCGATTCTCCCTGATGGCACCCAGATACTCTGTTTTTTACTTTTGAAATCAGGAAATCTGGACAAATTCAAATATCATATTTAAGCGTATTTTATGCCCGGGCAAAGCCGGGCACCCCCTCCGGCTTTTCTTTTGTAATAGTGGCGTACAACGTATTTAATTAGCCTGTCTTACAGTCATTTTAATAAGTGTGTGTGTGTGTGTGTGTGTGTGTGTGTGTGTGTGTGTGTGTGTGTGTGTGTGTTCCCATGAAAAATTCATGTTACAGTAATTATTCATCTCTGTATTTTCTAGGGCTTTCAGCAATAAATCGATAGACAAGTAATTTGCTGTCGAGTACACAGATCAATAAACGGTACCACAAAATAGAAATGCACCTTATATACCCACTAGTCATAAACCCGTCACTCGATAGGTATTCGCGCCTTGTTCATAATAAAATTAAACGGTTTTGCACCAATTTTTATGGCTCCTTATTAAGCTTTAATCAAGATAGGTATGCTACTAAAACCTATGCCTTGAATTATATTCCAATTCTAATCAAAATCCATTAAATACTTCCGATGAGACCTATTAATTTGTACAGACGATTCCATAGTCATTGTGGTATCCATTTAAGCCAATCACACTATCAAATTATTTTTTTAGATGAGGATTAGTTATTCGTATTATACTGATTCATCTAACTACTGTTCTCATATTGAGTGTGATTTTCACAACGTTTCGGTCGATGTAACCTCCGACCTTCTTCAGGTGTATCTAGTCGTACTCGAGAATGTTTCTGTGGAACTCGAAATTCCGTCCAAATTCCCGAGTTCGACATAAACATTCCCGAGTTTGACAAGATAAACCTGAAGAAGGTCAGAGGTTGCATCGATCAAAACGTTGTGAAAACGACACTCAAGATGAGAACAGTAGTCCGAAGAATCCAAATAATACAGATAAGCAATTCTCATTCAAAAATTCAGAAACGTAAAATGATTTTGTTTTAATTTAAATTATCAATCCTCATCTCAAGAGATACACCTAAAGAAGGGTGGAGGTTACATCGGTCGGAACGTTCTGAAAATAACACTCAAGATGAGAACAAATAATACGTATTTCATTTCTCTAATTCATTTAGTGGTATTCTGTTTTCGGTAGCAGAGAGTCATATTGTTAAAAATTGGAGGGGGGGGGTTTAAAATCCGAAAGTGAAGGAATACCGGAAATAGGGATCTATTTCGGGTATCCTACCCTCGCCATCAGCCGTCCTGAACTTCGAAGTTATGTCCGTCATAGCTATGGACGCCGCCGGTGGAAATAGATCATAAGAATACTGTTGCCATATCTGGGCAGGAGCTGCTAAAAACAGCCTATCCTGCCTTGACAGAGTACAAAATAGACTTCGTGGCTTAGTGGGGGATGCCCTTTTCTCTACCCTGCAACCTCTCTCCCACAGAAGAGACGTTGCGAGCCTATCCTTGTTTTATCGTTATTTCCATGGTAGGTGCTCGTCTGAACTCCAATCTCTGGTCCCCCCTCGCCAATCTTTCACGAAAAACACCCGTCTAGCTGAATCCACTGTGAAAAATTTTTCCCCACTCTTTATCTGTGCCTAAATCAAAACGCGGATTCCATGAACAAAGCTTCTTTCTTAGAACTGCACGCCTGCGGAACTCTGTTCCGTCTGCCTGCTTCCCACCGGACTTCAACTTGGATGTCTTCAAGTCCAATGTTAACAAATTCCTAATGAACCGCCCCCTTAAGTAAACATTTCATCAAATATCCACACTAACGTAATGTACTTGCAATAACCCTTATCCCTGAGGTGCTTCCGGGCCTTGATAAGTGGTGATCACTGTGTAAAAAAAAAAAAAAAAAAAAAAAAGTTGGACCATAGTAGTCCAAGGTTGCATAGCTGAAGTCTTCCGATTGTTTAGTTATTTTGTTGGGGACATTTTTGTAATAATATAATTTGAATGAAATGTCCGTGTCGGTGAGATCTATATACGTGCAACGGACTATACATTGATGCTGGTCAGAATCGAGAAATTCTTGGTCGTAGTCATCCAGCTCATCGAGAGTAGTGGTCAGTGGTATAGAGCTGTCGGTGTCGGAGTCCGAGTCAGTAGTTGAGGAGAATAGGACAAATCGAACTCGTTACTGTCCGGATCTCAAAAACACATTGAATTTCGGAATTTTGTGTATCTGATGACAATGGATGAAAATTTGTGAAACTAAAATTTGTTTTATCGTTTTTTTTCTCATTTCGTTTCATAATTTCTATAATTCGCCTCTGCTAGTTGCTAATTCACATTTTTTTTTTTTGTGATCTACACCAGACCTTAATTATTTCTTGAACTTTACCCTATCTTATTAACTCATGCTCTAAGTTTTTATTTATAATTTTCAATTGAACAGATTTATTTTTTTCTTATTTGTTTTTTAATTATTTAAAGGGTTTCACTTGATTTTTACTGCTTCTCTCTATTGAATTTGACGTGCGTGAACCTTTTGGACTAATACTGCACCGCTTTGATATCGTTTTAAAATCCTTTTTGTATACACGAATATACATGATGCATGTTTGTTCCGTGAGTATTTCCTTATTCAAGAACCCGGATTCGGACTTCTTCAGATTACTTCTTTGGTGCCTTTTCAAACTCATTACAGACGTCACGATCTTTCTTCTGGATTATTGTGCATGCGAAAGTACTGGATATTAACTTTCGTTTCATTTTATTACGGAGTATGCTTAATTATTTATGGATTTCTTGCGCACTTTAATTCTCTGGCTTGATTTATTTTTTATATTTTTATATTTTTATCAGAACTTTAATCTAATTGTTTTACTTTTTTTATATTTTTATTTTGAAAATCCTTGATATTTTTATAAATTAAAAAAAAAAAATTGTATTATTTGATTTTCTCATATTGTTTTTGTTTTGTTTTTTTGTCTCTGCTGACTTTAATCACTATCATATTACCCCCGTCCCCTTTTTTTTAATGTTAATCTTTAATTTTTTTTTTTAATTTCTAATCTGAATGTTTTCAAAGTCGGTGTTTTTTTTCACTATTACATTTTTATGATGCCGGATTTTTCTCTTCATGTGACGAGAAGCTTTTAACTTCAAAATGCTATGAGGTTCCTGTCTTATTCCTCTTTCTTTAACCCTTATTGACTTGATAATGTGATAAAGTTCCTATGTAACTTTACTTTTTATCTTCTCAACTTATTCTATTGTTTGCTCCTCTTAATCGGGTAGAGCATTTTTAGCCATATAGTTTTGCCTTACCATTAGAAATTTTATTTTTAAGCTTAATCTTTTATATATATATATATATATATATATATATATATATATATATATACATATATATATATATATATATATACATATATATATATATATATATACATATATATATATATATATATATATATACATATATATATATATATATATATATATACATATATATATATATATATATATACATATATATATACATATATATATATACATATATATATACATATATATATATACATATATATATACATATATATATATATACATATGTATATATATATACATATGTATATATACATATATATGTATATATACATATGTATATATACATATATATGTATATATACATATATATATGTATATATACATATATATGACTACGTAATTTACTCACATAAAATTAATATACGAAAGTATAGATTTATGTGTAATCTTTAAGTATTTACATCAAAAGTGCTCAATACGTAGGTAGAGCTAGTAAGTAATTTATAAAATATATATGGCAATTAAGCTACACTGAATATTCCGCGTTTCATCCACTCTAGGACTCCTCAGGCTTAGGCGCATAAGCCTGAGGAGTCCTAGAGTGGATGAAACGGGGAATATTCAGTGTAGCTTAATCGCCATATATATTTTATAAATTACTACATATATATGTATATATATACATATATACACACATATATATATGTATATATATACATATATACACACATATATATATGTATATACATACATATATATAAACATATATATACATATATATATACGTATATACATACATATATATACATGTATATATATACATATATACATATATATATATGTATGTATATACATACATATATATATATATATTTACACTTTTCTCGTTTTTTCAAAAGACTTCTGTATTTCTACACGTCAACACATAGGAAATAAATACAGAAAAGATATAAATATTTATATATTTTTCGTATTGATTTTTTATTCATATATATATATATATATATATATATACGTGTGTGTGCGTGTAGAGGCTCGGCAAATGGTGACTTCTTGGCTGGAATTTACAATGCCTCCCCACGGGACAGAGTTAGACATCAGGGTCGTTTTTTAACGTGGAGAAAAGGAACAAAAATAAAAATTGTCTCAGTCGTGAAGGATTTCAACCTCCACTGACAGAGAACAAGAAATTGAAGTGCAGCATCTGAAGATAGATACTACACTTTGATCTTGTCCCGAAGGCCAAGAAACCGTGGCTGGAATTGTCACCCCTACACTGATGATTGCGTAAGCAGGAAACACTTGTGTCTGTAGGTATATTTAATTATATGTTTATGTGGGTGACATTTGCAAGGGAGTGAGGTCATCCGGTAAAGTGTGCTTTTCATAAATTTATGCTTTTAGGGGCGATAGATAAAAGTAGAGATTATTTTCGCCATCTGCAATTATCATGAATACATGTTTGTCTGGTAGCGTCTTAGAGGGAACATTTTGTCACAACGTTTCATGACCTCGTTATTTGAGAGTGCGCCACTAAAGAATAACAGGTCTGTTTTTTTTTAAGGATTGCCGGCCCGACTCAGGAACGAGGGCTCAGATAAGCTGACATGACAGCAAGACGAAAAAAAAATTTAAACGTTTTATAAATTAATAAATAAAGTAAACTAAACAAAAGTAAGGCCGCTTGGCTACCCCTTTCCCCCACTCCCAATGAAAAACATTTCAAGTAAATACGAGAAAAGGGAGTTTGGAAAAATCATTGCTCGGAAGACACGTATTCATGTCGTATTCGCATAGGCACGTATACGTAGACATGGCAGAGACTTTAAAACCAATGAATAAACAGTAAATTAGTGAGTTAACAACTCCAGAGAGTGATGGGGTGAGAGAGGGAGAGAAAGAGAGAGGGGCAGATGAAAGACAACATCCGCATTCTTATCAGGATCAAGGTTTTTAACGCATGCGTAGTTTGAATCAGGGCAAGAAAACAAAATGGCTGCAATAACTGAGAAATTTGATTTTGTCTATATTATTTAGAGATTTCAGGCCACTGGTATCATCTTGAGTGTTATTTTCGCAACGTTTCATTCAATGTAATTTCATCAGGTGAATCTTGTCGAACTCGGGAATCTTTTTGTCGGACTCGGGAATATTTTTTGTCGAACTCGCGAATCTTCCTTTCGACCTTGGGAATCTTCCTTTCGACCTCGGGAATCTTCCTTTCGATCTCGGGAATCTTTTTTGTCGAACTTTGGAATCTTCCTTTCGAAGTCGGAAATCGTTTTTTAGAACTCAGGAATCTTTTTGTCGGACTCGGGAATCTGCATGTAATTTCAAGTGGAACCCATCCTCTCGTTCACACAGCCATGGTTGTGTAGAAGTCCTAAGTAATTGGCAATTCGTATTTTGAGTCTTAGCAACACTAAGGACTGAACCTTAAATCCCCGGAAGAGTATAACTTTAC